>NC_067156.1:13358883-13658883 GCF_903995435.1 Acomys russatus
TAGAACAGCAGTTCTCAACCTATGGGTCAAATGACTCTTTCAGGAGTCACCTAAAGACTATGGGAAAACACATATATTTATATTAGGATTCGTAACAGTAGCAAAATTACAATTATAAAATAGCATCAAAAATAATTTTATGGTTGGGGGGGGGGGGTCACCGCAGCATGAGGAACTGTATTAAAAGGTCACAGCCTTGGGAAGGTTGTGAACTATTAAACTAGAAAAAAGCATCCTGAGTGAGGTAGCCAAGACCTAGAGAGATAAACATGGGATGTATTTTTTCACTTATATGTGGAGACTAGCTATTAAATAAATAACAACCACACTATAATCTGTAGACCCAGATAAGTTGTGTATAGAGGAAGGAACTGGGGACACATGGATCTCCCTGGGGGAAGGAAATAGAATAGATCATATGAGTGGGCTGGGGCAGGGGTAGGGTGGGGATAGGAACAAGGGGATCAGGTGAGGAAGAGGGGGAGAAATGGGGAATGGGACAGAGAGGGAATACAGAGAAAGACAGAATTGAGGGGCATTTGAGGGGCCGTATGGAAACCTAGTGCAGTGGAAACTTCCTAAAATATATGAAGGTGATCCAAAAGAAGTCTCCTAATAATGAAGGAAATTGAGTCCCAACTAGCCCTGGAGGGGGAGGCCTGGTGGCACTCAGAGGAAGGATGGCAGGCTACCAAGAAGAGACTTGATACCCTATGAGCATATACAGGGGGAAAAGGTCCCCTTCAGTCACAGTCATAGGGAGGGGAGTAAGGGGAAAATGGGAGGGAGGGAGGAATGGGAGGATACAAGGGATGGGATAACAATTAAGATGTAATATGAATAAATTAATAAAATATACTAAAAAATAAAGTAATCAACATCAAAACTAAGAAAGAAAGAAAGAAAGAAAGAAAGAAAGAAAGAAAGAAAGAAAAGAAATCTCTTGTCACCAAGTAAGGCTTCCAGTACCAGGACTGGGTCACATCTAATTGAGTTGTTGGCCAAAAGGATCCCATGGGAATTCCCAAACAACCCAGACTGTTGCCTGCTCTCCACAAACTGACAGCAAAGCACCACTGCCGAAGAGAACACTCACACAACTCACTAACATGAAGAGGTGGAGCTGGTGCCTCCTTAGAATCTTCACCCTTGTGTGTTAGCGTCTTTGGCACTCTGCAGGCCACCAAAAGAGAAACATAAACACCAACTCAGCCACAAAACCTTTGATCTACAAAGCTGTCCCTCCTACAAAATAGACCAGTGCTGGCACAAAGCTTGTGGGATTAACCAACCAATGCCTGATTTGACTTGGGTCCACTCCACAAGATGGAACCCATACCAGACACTGCTTAGGTAATCAAGAACCAAAGACTAGATAGCCCAGAGACCTAAAGGGAAATCCAAATACTACTGGTATAAAAAAAGAAAAAGGAATAATATGACTCTTAATAATATTCGGCTAGACTCATAGATCAGTTCCTAATTCAGCCATCATCAGAGATGCTTCCTCCAGCAGCAGATAGGAACAAGTACAGAGACACCCCCCCCCCAGATAGACATGATGGGGGCAGGGGAAGCCTCGGAACACATAGCTGTAAATGGGATGTCTCCATCAAATCCCGCCCCACAGAGTTCAGAGAACCCCTTTGGAGGAGGAGGTGGAAGGAGTATGGGAGCCAGACAGGACAGAGGACACCAGGAGAACAAAGCCCTCTCAATCAACAGAGCACAGCTCATATGAACTCCTAGAGACTGAAGCGGCATTCACAGGGCCTCCCCAGGTCTGCACTGCACCCTCTGTGCGTATAGTGTAGCGTTCTGTTGAGCACTTTTGTGGAACTCCTGAGTGTGCGAACGAGTGGATCTCTGGCTCTCGTGCCTCCTCTTGGCCTCTTTTCCTTCTGTTGGTTTGCCTTGTCCAACTTCGGCATGATGGTTTCTGTTTCGTCTAGACCTACAGCCCAGTCTTACGGAAGCACTTCCACAAATGGGGTTCCCTCCTCTCAGATGACTCTAGCCTGTGTCAAGCACCCTAAGCTCTGAGGTTACAGGTGTGAGCTGCCATACTTGGCCCCTTGTGCTTCTAAACCATGGGTGTTTTCTTACTGGCACCCCAGCAATGAAAACAAACCGGCTCTACAAGCACCATCTTGGCTGGACATAGTAGATTCCCCCTGTAGTCTCCGCTCTTGGGAGGCTGACACAGGAAGATCGTTGTGAGATCCCAGATGGCCCCGAACACAGGCTGAGACCCTGTTTCTAACAGCATAGTTTCACTAGTATGTACAAAGCCCTGGCTCTAATCCCTAACACCACAAAAAAGTAGGTGTGTGGAGCAAGCCTGTATTCCCAACACTTGGGAGGTGGAGACAGAAGGATCGGCAGTTCAAATCATTTTTGGCTACACAGCCAGCTTGGGGTACATACAACCTTGTCTCAAAAAAAAAAAAAAAAAAGTGACAAATTAACTAAATTAGTTCCCGGCACAATGCTCCTCACAGTGACAGGCATGGGCTCTCTTGCTGGAATATTTTTCTGCTCAAGTTACCCAGTGCCAGGAGGAGGGGACTGGAGATAGGCAGTGCTGGGGACAAACAGCTTCTGTCTTCTGTCTTCTGACCCAAAGGACCTCTTAAGGTCCTGAATTCCTTGTCAATTTCTGTGCCACGTATGCCTTAAAAACAAGAGACTCTGAGACAAAGCAGCTTGTGGCCCAAGTTCACAAGCAGGTCACAGGCTCCAGGGCACACATGGACACAAAGCCGGGTGGCCTTCAAGTTGTTCACAATGCCACGCTCAAGAAGACATCTGTGTGTCTAACGAAGTCTGACTGTGGTCTCTAGTTACCAGACTTCCCTCTCTGGGTCTGTTTTCTCTCTAAAGGCTGCCAATCGCTCAGTGTGGATATTTCTGGTTTCAGGGCTACAGAGATGGGGGGTGGGTTCCCCACCCTATTTCCTTGCTCTTGTTTCCTTTTTTTGTTTATTTGGTTTTTTGAGACAGGCACTTACTCTATAGTTAAGGCCGATCTAGCCCAGGCTGGCCTTGAACTCACTGCGGTCATCCTGCCTCAGCCTCTCTCTCACTTGTGCCACCATGCCCAGGTTCTTACATTCACATCCTAAAAAGCATACCCACCGCACGCCTTTAATGCCAGCACTTGGGAGGCAGAGGCAGGCAGGTCCAGGATAGCCAGGGCTACACACAGAGAAACCCTGTCTCAAAAAGCTCCCCCCAAAGCAGGGCTATACACAGAGAAACCCTGTTTCAAAAAACCAAAAAAATCCGCCCCCCCAAAGCAGGGCTACACACAGAGGAACCCTGTCCCAAAAAAACAAACCAAAACAAAACAAAAAAGCATACTCACAGAACAAACCACAAGAAGGCTTGTCTGCCTCAGTTCTGTATCCAGGTTAATGGAGGAGGGCTGAAATTCAAGACCAGAGTTCCTCTAAAGAGTGAAGTGGGTTCTTCTTGCTTCTGGGTCATACTGAGGAACAAAGGAGGGAGAGCTGCAGGAAGGAGGAAGCTGACATTTTCAACTAAATGCCTCTGAGGCTTACAAGTCTGAGAGTAAAGGTTACCCTGATCTGTCATAGGGTCAAGGATAGGAATCCAACTAAATGGCTCTGAACATAGAGAAAGGGGAGAAAAATAAAGCGATTTCCTGCTTGCACCCAGCTGGGTCAGCCAGCTCAGTGGGCTGGCTTTCTGTGGCCTCCAGAGACTCAGCCTAGCCAAGGAAATCCCTCCCTTTGCAGATAGCCCAGGCTCTCTAGGTCCGAGCTAAGAGCACGGGTTTTTGGAAGACAGCTCCCGAGGGAAATGAAGACAGCTGACTGTAGGCCAGGAAAGGAGGAAGACAAAAAATACAGAAATTATTGTCACAGCATATCAGCACAGACACACCATAACTAACAAACAACCAGAGATCACACCAGTAAAGAGAGGTTGTCCCAAGGTCCCCAAAACCTTCCTGTGGGCATGGTTGGTGTCTTCAAACTTATAGAGGACCCCAGTGGCCAAACCAGTAAGATACCATCTATCTGGGGGACTTCCTGGCCCCAGAAATGTCACAGGAGTGGCAGGAAGTCCAATGTGATTTCAGGGACTCAGGTGAAAGGGAAACTAGGAACTCTGCACATAGCCACTCTGAACCCAGTGTCCCTGGGCAGCAGCAGCATCACCGCCCACCTGTGGAGGATGGTCTAAGGACTGGGGCCGTCTACAGAAGCGTTCCAAGCATCCTTCCTGTGGAGCTCTTTGGACCTCTGACAACCAGTATTATGCTAATTTTACATGGGCATAGACCCAGCTTACAAAAAAAACTGTGCTCCAAAAGTAATGCTGCATGTCAGTTACTTTGGCACTCAGAATTCAGCTTTACATAAAACCTAAGCTCAAGCTAATTCATAATACATGTGGAAGCATAGTCATGGAAAATAATGCCGTTGTGATGGGAAAGATGCCACGTGTGTGTGTGTGTGTGTGTGTGTGTGTGTGTGTGTGTGTGAGAGAGAGAGAGAGAGAGAGAGAGAGAGAGAGAGAGAGAGAGAGAGAGAGAAGAGAGAGAGAGACTTGAGAAATGGCTTAGTATGTATACAGATCTTGTTATAGATGGTTATGAGCCAACATGTGGTTGTTGGGAATTGAACTCATGACCTTTGGAAGAGCAGTCAGTACTCTTAACCTCTGAGCCATCTCTCCAGCCCTAGAAATGGCTTAGTAAAGGCACTCCGCCACCCCCCAAATCTAATGATGAGTTCAATCCCCAGAACCTACATGGTAAGAGAACCAACTTCTGCAAGTAGTTTCTGGTTTTTTGCATGTGCACTGTAGCACGTACACTGCGTGCGCGCGCGCACACACACACACACACACACACACACACACATGAAAATATGAGTACATATCTCAAGGCTAGGGAGATGACTGGATGGCTAAAACATGTCTAAAAAACAGAAGAAGAATCTGAGTTCGAATTCCCAGAACTCACATAATACTGCACACCTCTACTCCTCCTGCTCCTACAGTGATGGTAAAGGAGAGACAGGAGAAACCCTGGGAGCTCACGGAGCTGGGGAGCCTAGGGATAGCAGCTGTAAACAACAGCAGCCCTGTCTCAGACAAGGTGGAGGCTGATGACTGACACCCAAGGGTCCACCAATTTCCGCATCCATGTTATGGCACATACATGCCCTCACACATGTATATGCTAGCGTAAACCATATACTTTGACAGTGTTTTCATGGTTAAACTTTGCTGGGTTTCTCATTTTGGAGGTTTATCCTAGGCAGGACAGGCTGTAGAAAATTGCGACAGAATTCCTGGCAAGTCAGAGCCACCCACATATTCCTCTTCCTAAGATCTCCTTGAGTCACCTCTTGCTTCTTCCACTGTCTCCTCCACTGCCTCCTTAGGCTGACTACTTGTCTGGCTCCACCTCACCTTTCCTCCATCTTCCCATCTCCCCCCACCCCATTGCATCATGGGAGTGATAGCCACCCAGGAGGTGTGAGAGAAAGTTTAGGGAAAGGAAAGGTTGACATTTCTACTTTTACATTTACTCAAACAATTTAATTGCAAAGAGAGAAAATTGCAGGTTTGCAAATGCTAGGTTCTTCCTCAGCCCGCTCTGTAATGGCAGTGTGTGCTCAGGTGCTCCCACACTGGGATGTATTGGACTCGTGGGTCCATTTAGGTCCATTCTAGAAGCAGTGTCTTGCTCTGTCTGTCACAGCATCTGCCAGTGAAAGCCGGGACCAGTTACCACAACTTGCAGGTTCCAGTGTAGATGACAATGCTGGACTCTTTCAAAAATGTTAATAATTTCAAGATAGTGATAGCAGAGCCTCGGGTGCTTGTTGACTCTTCACTGTCTATTCGAACTGTGAGAATCCAAGACCTGCGCTGAGCCCGTTACACACACTTGCTAGTTCAGTATCTAAGTTAGAGGTTAAATACTAGTGTGTTTGGATTCAGTGTGCCTGTCTCTGCAGCCCGCTGGAGTGGGATTGCTGTAGGTACAAGCTTAGGTAGCCTCTGTATACTTTAGCTAGAGGCTACAGAGCCTCTCTCGCCAGGCTGCACCCAGTTTGCAGAGGAATGTTCTGTTCTCAGTTCTTCTCCCCTCCCCCCCCCCCCCCCCCCGCCCCCGGCCCCAAACGAGCCCACTGCCCGGATCAAAGGCACACATTAACCGCTGTCTACACAGACCAATGCATTTCCACATGTCTCATGCTCCCTCGAATGGGACTCCCCTCCCTTCCCCTCCCTTCCCCTCCCTTCCCCTCCCTTCCCCTCCCTTCCCCTCCCTTCCCCTCCCCTCCCCCGACCCCCGTCAGGTCCTCCCCTCCCCTCAGTTCCATCTTGCCTGCTCCACACAGAGCTGACTCTCTCTTCCCAGCACAAACCCATGCTGCTTTTTGTTGCTTCTGTTGTGCATCACGCTCACTGTCCCAAGGAGACCTTCAGGGGACAGTTTGTAATGTGTCCACATCAGATTGTCCCATGCCTACATGCATGACTCTGTGGCTTCCACCTGCCAAGGGTCAGTCCCCAGGGCCACTGGATGACTTAGTGGATAAAGAATCAGTATGGGTTTGATCCCGAGACCCCATGGTAGAGACAATCCACTCTACAAGGGTGTTCTCTGGCTTCCAACATGAACACTGTGGCACACATGTACACATGCATAATCGCATTAACAGTTGGGTTTTGTTGTTGTTGTTTTGGTTTTTTGTTTGGTTTTTCCAGACAGGGTTTCTGTGTGTAGCCTTGGCTGCCCTGGACTCACTTTGTAGACCAGGCTGCCCTCGAACTCACAGCGCTCCACCAGCCTCTGCCTCCCAAGTGCTGGGATTACAGGCATGCTCCACCACCACCCGGTAACAGTTGTTTTAAAGAAGAGTCATTTTCTGTCTTAACTGTTTGAATCTGGGCTTCCCACTGAGTATGACTTGGCCAGTAGAATGTTAGAAAACTCTGAGGCCACCATGTAAGGAGCCTGTATTAGCCAGGGAAAGAGAGACGCTCCAAGGAGCAGCGATGTCACCTGTCCAACCTAAGATGAGCTGTCCTGTGCAAGCTGACCACCTGCCAGGTGTAGCTTGGTATTTGCTATTTTATGGGTTCTTCTTTTTCACACCCTTTATCCCCTGTCACTAGATAGGAGAGAAAGAAGGATAGAGCAGGGGGAGAGAGAAAGAGATCTTTGATTCTAATTTCTTCTTGTTTCTTTCTCTTCTTTGGTTTTTTGAGACAGGGTATCTCTGTATAGCTTTAGCTGTCCTGGAACTCACTCTATAGACCAGGCTGGACTTGAACTCACAGAAACCCGCCTGCCTCTGCCTCCCGAGTGCCCAGCATTAAAGATAAAACATTTAAGATAAAAAAGAGTTAAATGCGCTGGGTATGGTAGCACACACCTTTAATCCCAGCTCTCAGGAGGCAGAGGCAGGTAGATCTCTGTGAGTTGGAGTTCAACCTGGTCTACAAAGTGAATCCAGGACAGCCAAGGCTACACAGAGAAACCCTGTCTCGAAAAAAAAAAAAAAAAAAAAAAAGTGTGCCCCACCACTGTCCAGCTTCTTCTTGTTTCTTGTTTCTTCTTTGAGCGTGACTACTAATAAACTGAAACCAACACCCCTGAATGACCAACAACCCAACCCACCTATTGGAGTTCTTGCACTTACAGACTTTCTGAAAAGTTCCCAGAATTCCAAACGTCATACAGTGTCAGAAACTTATCTGCAGCTGGAAAACCCCTGCCTCTGCTAGAGCATGGAGCAAAGCAGAATCAACTGCTGCAACACAGCCCCACCTGGGATTAAAATGCAAGCATATTCTTATAATATTCCTGTGTTTTTAAAAATAATAGATAAAAATTCCAGAATTCCTACTACAATCAGATCTAAGAGGGAAACCATGACAAAGAATCCAGGTAGATTAAGTTGTTCTGGAAAAGAAAGGATAGGCTGGCCAAGCTGGGAATTGTGAATTAATCAACAAATGCTTATTTTTATAATGTCAGTGTGCCTGGGGATTGTTTGTTATGCAACAAAAGCTAACACAGGCAAGTTTCTAAACTTTAAGTGCTGACCTGTGATCCACCTTACTGAATTCTCAGATTTGCAAAGGAGATCAGATCCTCAACAGCAGCAGCAGCAGCAGCAGCAGTAGCAACAACAAAAGCTCGCTGTTTCATTTTGTTCTGTTGTGACTTAGTTTGCTTTGTGTTGGGGGTGGGGGGTGGGGTGGGAAGTCTCACTGTCTAGTCCAGGCTGGCCTTAAACACAAAATTGTCCTGCCTCATCTTCATGATTCCTGGCATTTCAAATGTGTGCTACCATGTCCAACTTAAATGTTTGCTCCAACTAAACATTTGCTTTCCTGTGAGTGTGCACTGTGTGTGTACATGTGACACACACCTGCTCCTCTCTGTGGGTGGGTGTGGATGCCATAGGTTGACAGCAGGCATCTTTCTCAATTGCTTCTCCACCTTCACGTATGAGACAGGGTCTCTCACTGAACCTGGAGCTCAGCATTTTGGCTGGAGTGGTTGGCCAGCAAGTCCCTGGGATCTGCTTGTCGCTACCCTCCCGCCCGGTGGTGACAGACGCATCTGTCGTGCCTAAGTGTTATGTGATGACTGGGGATCTGAAGGCAAATCCTCATCTTGTACAGCAGTTGTTTTTACCTGCTGAGCCAGCTCCCCAGCCACTAAATGGTTTTTGATGAATAATTGGAATCTGGAATAGTGAGGACGGGGTGGGGGTGAGGGATGGGAGTGGGGAGCAGGTCTGCCAGGCAGAGAGGAAGGCACCTGGAACCTGGGAGTGCTTGGGAGAAGTTGACTCTTGCTTCATACCTGGATGGAGTCAGCTGATGTCTGAGTACATGTGAACCCACCTGAACGCTGGGCTCAGCAAGAAAAAGTGCTTGCCTTGCAACCCTACTGACTGGCTTGACATGCGGAATCCACAGTGGAAGGAGAGAACCCTACCCCTGAAGGTTGTCCTCGTGAGTGCCACACCCACACTGAACACACACACACACACACACACACACACACACACACACACACACACACAGGATAACAATAGTACAAGAAGACATTTCTTCATCTTACACAGCTCGGCTGTGTGCTAATTTAGACAACACCTGCTCAGTTAGTTGATGCAATGGCAGAAAGTGGCTGCTCTTAAGAGGAGCAATGCAAGCCGGCCGTGGTGGCACATGCCTTTAATCCCAGCACTCGGGAGGCAGAGGCAGGTGGATCGCTGTGAGTTCGAGGCCAGCTTGGTCTACAAAGTGAGTCCAGGATGGCCAAGGCTACACAGAGAAACCCTGTCTCGAAAAACAAAAAACAAACAACAAAAAAAGAGGAGCAATGCAGCCTGGGAAATGAGCAGTCTTTTCTTGCATCCGTCAACTGTTTGCTGAACACCAACCATGTGCCCGGTGTGCTGGAGGCCAGAGTAAGGGAACAAATCAAGAAGCTGTAGGCAGAGTTGACAAGCCTCAGAAGGCATCTGAGCATCACAGCTCAAGTTCAATACGAGGAGAGGATAGCCCCGCCCTCTTCCCCTGCGCCCCGCCCCCGGCAGCTCCCCAGATGGATGACAGTAACAATTTTTAAGTACTGAGTATTTGCCATATGCTAATAACTTTAGACACTTAGTCCTTCCTAACCCCCTTAGCGACTTCCTGAGACAGATCTCAGAGTTTCTCTTTAGACAATGAGGAAGCTGAAGCAACAAGGAGTTAAGTAACTTGCCGGAGGTCACGCCACTAGGGAGTGGTAGATTTGGGCCTCAGAGCCAAGTGTTTTCCTGTGATACGGCTTGTGCCACTCCAGGTCCTGACTGTGGACAGCACCATCAGGGCTGTCTCAGGCCCCTTGTCCTTTCCGTCTATTCAGTGTAGTAGTTCTTTGGGAGGCCTTATGTTATTGGAGGTCTTAGAGGATTCCAGCACTATGTGACCATGGTTTGGATGGGTTTGTCCCCTACGAGTTCATGTGATGGAAGCCTGGTCCCCAGCGTGGCCATGTTAAGAAAGGAGCCTAGACGGAGGTCATCGTGTGTGCTGCCCTTAGGAGGAGTGAATGTCCACATGAGAAACCCAACTGAGTGTTCATAAAAAGGTTGTAACAAACAGCAAGACTGGCCTTTGCTAACCTTTCTCTCTGGCCTCTGGTCTCTGCATGGGGCCTCTCTCTTGCACGTGATTACACCATGACAGAGTCCATCATGCCAGCTTCACCATGGGCAGAAAAGCCAGGGTAGCCAGATGTCTAGAACTCTAAGCTAACAATCCTCTTTTATATAGTGCCTAGCTTCAGGCGTTTTGCTATAGCAGCGGAGAGTGGACTGCTGACACAGTTCTTCACTTTGTCTTCACCTTTTCTATCTCAAAACAAGAGGGAGCCTGACCCTCTCCCTCCCTCCAGGAGGCTTCTCAAGGAGAAACTACAGAGCTGTCAGGAGCATTTTGCTGACACCAGCTTGTAAGTGACTGGGGGGGGGGGGGGGAGAATACGCGAATTCACTGTGTTCACATTTCACCACCTGGCAGCGCGCCTAGCGAGCCACAGCCCCACAGCTGGCAGGCGAGGGAATGAATGCACAAGAGGTCGGGGCACGACAACCTCGCTGGCTATTCCTGTCCTTGCCTTCTCAACGTCTAATTATAGAACCTCAAAAAGAAGAAAAAAAAAATCTATCAAGAAAACTTGGAAGAAGTTTCCTTCCCAGTGCCCCAGCCTTCTCTTGGCTTTTCTTTCTCCTTTCATTTTCTGTGAGGGTGTAGAAGAGACCTGTGTGGCGGTCTCTTGAAGGTACTGTGTACACCGGAATTGTGGGTTTATTTTTTCTCTCCAGTATGGCTAAAGGTGGAATGGCTAGGGCAGGGCTTCATGCTCTTCATCCTCTGCCAGCCTGCTTGGAGCTTTTGTATCCACTATTATTATTGTTTTCTTCTTCTAAATGAACTTTTGTTGTTGTTAGCACACAAAATAAAGGCTTTCGTTATGGCATCTTTGCACTTTGCTCACATTTGTCACATCCCCCAACCTGGTGTCCCCTTCTTGAGCCAACTGTCTTTCTCTTCTCCCTGGCCCCACAGCTCCTCTGGTCTCACCCCCCCCTCCATCCCTTACCCCCCCCCCCCCTTCTCACTCTAGCTTGTTCTAATGCTACAGTGACTGACATTTAATTCGGATCAGGCTTTTGTGTGGCTCTAGAAGCCTCTTGAGAAGAAGGCTTTTAGCAAGGTCCCTTCTCCACCTTATCGTCCCGGGTGACCTGTCTCACCCTGCTTGCGCCTGCTAGCTTGAGCAGAACTTCAGACCCAGGTTTCAAGCATCTTTAAGTGTTTTGTTTTTGATTGTTAATTAATTAATTTTGGGGGGGACCAGGTCTCATGGTATTTTGTAGGCTGGCCTCAGATCCCTGGACTCAGGGGCCCTTCTGCTTCTGCCTCAGCCTCTCCTGTAGCTAGGAGGAAGACCACAGACTAATACCACAGCACCTGGCTGTTAAGGTTATCTACCTATCTATCTATCTATCTATCTATCTATCTATCTATCTATCTATCTATCTATCATTTTGAGACAGAGTCTAGCTATGTAGCTCTGGCTGTCCTAGACCAGGCTGTCCTTCATCTGCTTCTGCCTCCAGAGGCTGGGAACAAAGGCACGAGCCACCACATCTGTCCTTAAAGTATCTTTAAAAGGTCTCCAATTGAATTCATTCCAAATACAGCCATACCATTCCTCCTACGAGCTACCTCTGGCTTACTTAGTGAGGAAGCAAGAGGCGCTGACAGTGCTGAACAGCAAGGAAGAAGTAACCGAAGCAGGACCACAGTCTCAGGTCCAAGAAGGCAAGAGCACATGAGCAATGTGCCCCAGTGAGGACATCTGGGCTGCACAGCCCAGGCGTGCTTATGAAATCTCCAGTCATGTACAACAAGGCTCTGCCCAGAGTGCAGCAAGATGCCCCCATTGAGAACTTTCCCCAGGGCACACCACAAAGCAAGAGAGCTGAGTAGCCAGCTGGAAGAAGGGCTACCTACCCAGGAGGGAAAAACTGTGATTGGTAAGGTCCCAGGGATTAAAAAAAAATGCCCCCTCCCCCCCCACATACCCCCCCCCCCAACCCCCGGCCCAGAGAGGGAGAATCAGCTCTGCTCCTGGCAGCAGCACAGCTGGATGACAGGAGGACAGGCATAGTGGGAATTCCTTTCCCCAACCTCTCTGTTTACCTGAGTCAGTCCTGGAGGGGCTGGAGGGAACAGAGCAATGCAGATTGGCTAATTAGAGGGGCAAAGAAAAGACTGGTCCTTCACATGCCTCCTCACACGCCATCCTTCCGAGCTATGGCAGTTAGTGTTGACTGTTGTTTGACGGGATCTACAGTTACCTGGTGTGGCAGTTTGAATGAGAATGGCCCCATAGACTGATAGGGAGTGGCCTTGTATGAGGAAGTGCATGACTGGGGGTGGGCTTTGAGGTCTCAGATGCTCAAGGCAGGCCCATTGTCACTCTGTCTTCCTTCTACCTGAGGATCCAGACATAGAACTCTCAACGACCTCTCCAGCACCATCTCTGCCTGCATTGGGCCATGTTTTCCATCGTGATAATAATGGCCTAAACCTCTGAACTATAAGCTAGCCCCAACTGAAAGTTTTCTTTTTTATAAGAGTTGTCGTGGTCACAGTGTCTCTTCATGGCAACAAAAGCTCCAACTAAGACACTAGGTGACAGCCGGGTGCAGCGGCACATGCCTGTCATCCCAGCACTGTAATCGCCCAGTTTAAGATTTATTTTGATGTATATGGGTACTATGTAGATACCATGGACATGCAGTGCCCAAGGAGACCAGAAGAGGGCGTCAGACCCCTTGGAGCTAGAGTTACAGGCAGTTGCGAACCATTTGATATGGGTGCTGAGAACCAACTCACGTCCTCTGGAAGAGCTCTTAATCTCAGAGCCATCTCTCCAGCACCCAGCAGAGTTTTCTTAGAGGCAGTTATCTATGTATGGGAGGAAAAAGCTTTTGTATTCATAACACCCGGTTGAACTCCAAACTGGGAGTCTACAAACACGTGGTCCAAAGACTCATAGTCCCAGAAATCAACTTAGCTAGGTTCAAGAGCCTGGATGAGAAGGTGCCTTGTGCATTTGGAAATACACACACGCACACACACACATACACACTTAAACATTTTCTGTGTCTTAAGTCTCAAATACAGAATGGACGTATACCTTCAAAACAAGTGAGTGAGACCCAAGGTCATCGGTCTCATAGGACTTTCGCTCCACGTCCTCCTGAAACCCACCCTGGAGCCCCATTTTAGGTCTTTCCCGGATCTCCCTTATCACTTCCACACACCTTCCTTTCTCTGAACTTACAGCTTAGAGTCTGTACACAGGAAGTCCTAAAGACATAGCCTGGCGGTTTTGATTTTGATTCATGTTTAGTCTCAGGAATTCAGGAAGTTGAGGAAACCTCATCCTCTGCTTCTGCTCCCAGGTGTTGGGATGACAGGTGTGCATCACCACATCTGGGGATTAGACTCCTGTCGCAAGAGACTTCTTCAAAATAGATGAGAGTTTCAAATAAAGAAAGTTCAGTAGCTGGGTGTGGTGGTGCACACCTTTAGTCCTGGCGCTTGAGAGGCAGAGGCAGGTGGATCTCTGAGTTCAAGGCCACTCGGTCTACAGAGTGAGTTCCAGGTCAGCCAAGGCTACACAGAGAAACCCTGTTTTGGAAAAAAGAAAAAGAAAAGAAAAAAAAAAGTTCAGAGAAGACTCAACCACCCCAAAAATATTTACTATAGAGCAGTGGTTCTCAAACCTCCTAAGGCTGCAACCCTTTAATACAGTTCTTCATGGTGTACTGAGGAACTATTTTCTTCTTTCTTTCTTTCTTTTATTTATTTATTTATTTATTTATTTATTTATTGAGACAGGGTTTCTCTGTGTAGCCTTTGCTGTCCTAGAGTACTTTGTAGACCAGGCTGTCCTCGAACTCACAGAGATCGCCTGCCTCTGCCTCTGCCTCCCGAGTGCTGGATGGGATTAAAGGCATGTGCCACCATGCCCGACTAAGGAACTACTTTCATTGCTACTTCATAACTGAAATTTTGCTACTGTTATGGATCATAGTGTATCTGTTTTATCTGTTTTTCCTATGGTCTTAAGCAAGCCCCATGAAAGAGTCATTCAACCCACCCCCTTCCAAAGGGGTCCCAACCCACATGTTGAGAATCAATGCTGTATAGCAAAAAGCCATTTTTCATCCTGAATTAATTCAACTACGAGTTGCAACTATGAGTCATGGAAGGATTATATGGAAATGATGCCCAGGGGCTTGACTGGAGGAAATAATAGCAGAAAGCTTAGAGAAGAAAACCAGAATATCAAGAAAGACTGGCTCATGAGGCCCCTCGTCCCCTCCCTCCCCCCATCCCCTCATCTGTAATCAGAAGTAGCCTGAAGCCCAGAATAACCTACTGGGGATAGCCAGAAGCTGCTCCAAGATGTTTTCTCCTTCTAGCCTGATGGTAAGACAAACATAAAGGTCAGAGAGCATGGGGGAGTCCAGCCTTTAGTTACCCCCACCATGCCTGGCCTAACCATGTGTCCCATGGAGGGGACAGCAATGGTGGTGGCCACAGGCAGACAGCTCTAAAGCTCTCTCAGAAGGTAGAGGATCTTCTCTCTGACCAGAGCACGGAGAAGCACAGACAGAGCACAGTGCACTCCACTCTCAGGGCAGCCAAGATAGCCTGTTCTAGCTCCTGGAGTACTGCGTATACCTGGTGCACATACATCCATGCAGACAACAAAAAAAATCATACACCCAAAATAAAAATAAATACATCTTCAAAAAGAAGACGTGCCAGGCACAATGGTGCACACCTTTAATACCAGCTCCTGAGAGGCAGACGCGGGCAGAGCCTGGATTACATAGAGAAATCCTATCCTGGGAAAGAAGAAAGAGAGAAAGAACAAAAGAAAGAAAAGAAAAGACAGAGAGAGAGAAAGAGGGAGAGAGAGAGACTTAAGTGCATCTTAACTCTCAGGAACAATACTATCAAAGTAGAACTCCAGGCAGCTTGAATTGTGAAAACCTCAAAGCTGCTACTGCAAAAAGGCTTTGATAAATAAGCAACAAAGATCTTGATAAACAAATAAGAATGGTCTTAGAATGACTGGAAAGAGAACGTCTATGTGGAGAGATGCTCTATCTGTGTGCTCGAGCTCTTGTGTGTGTGTGTATGTGTGTGTGTGTTTGTGAAATGAAAATTTTAGAACTTACATAGAAAATAACCAAAATAAAAATTCACTGGAAGATCTCAACGGCAGAATAAAAATGAAAAGAAAGAGTCAGGAAATTTAAATAGCAATTATGCAATTTGAGCAATAAAGCAAAAATGATTTTAAAGAGTGAGCAGAGCTGGGCGGTGGTGACGTGTGCCTTTAATGCCAGCACTCAGGAGGCAGAGGCAGGCAGATCACTGTGAGTTGGAGGCCAGCCTGGTTTACAAAGCAAGTCCAGGACAGTCAAGGCTACACAGAGAAACCCTGTCTCAAAAAAAAAAAAAAAGTGAGCAGAGCCACTGGGTGGGAACTGTGCAATTTGAGTCATCAGAAAACTAGAGGAGGAAAATAGTGTGATGACAAAGCATTTACTGGAATTTACTGAAAGACATGGATGTACAGATTCAACAGACTGAGCAGATCGTAAAGAAGAGAAGCTCTAAGAATCCACACATAGAAATGGTCCTAACGCAGCAATGAACACAGTAATATTGAGAATGGGTGTGGCTTTTAAAGCAAGAAACAACTATGTGCTGCCTTCAGATCTCACAGCACATATCATTACAGAGAGCAAAAGGTCAGGGAGGGTGTGTTGGGCAACCACTAGCCAAAGCTGGATCTGATGAATTATTGTTAAACAAAAAAGCTGGCCTTGTTGGTGCCGACTTGCAATCCCAGCACTCTAGAATTGTGAGTTTTTAGGGCGTGTGTGTGTTATACCTAATAATTTTCCTTACTCCAAGGTCTACTTTGCCTGCCTACTGGCTGCCGTTGCCTCCTCCTCTTTTTCCTCCCCTACTCCTCCTTCTCCTCCTCCTCCTTTGACAACGCCTTGTTATATAGTGTGTGTGCACACACACAGATATAGATACAACTCCTAAGTGTATATAACAGGGCAATAGCTTTAAAATATATAAAACAAAAATGGACACAACTGAAAGAGCAAATAAATCCAGAAATATATTTGGAGAGTTTAACGCTTGTCCCCCAGACACTGATAAAACAAATCGATGAAAAATTAGACAAACCTTTAGAACTGAACACTGAAAGGCTAATAACTTGATAGCCTCAGGTGTTTTGTAAGCACTGCCTGGACAGGAAAGCTGACGTCACTGATAAGCCCTGTGGGCGGTTACATTCCAGAAACTTCTAAATGGATCAAGGAACCTCTCTCTTCCAGTATCTACCACTCTGAGACTGCCGGGGAAGTAAGCATCCCCAAGCACCCCACGCCGCATGTGCAGTCTCCACTTCCGTGGAGAGACTGCAGCCCTTGGGTTATTCTGATGAAAGGACAACTTGCCTGGAGATGCCTGTCTGCTTTCTTTTATTTCCTCTTCGGCTCCATTGGTCCCAACCTAAGGACACTGCCATGCAACAACTGGATTCAACAATGATACATTATACACAGAACATCTCAAGATATTCCCAAAGCCATCAAACAAACAAACAAAAAATCTTAGTTTAAATCCTATAAAGATTTATCTCTGCCCTCATTGAAATTAAACTACAAATGAACAATAGAACATGGAAAGACCTCAAAATAGTAATAAATAAAACAGTTCTAAACAATTGTATCAAAGAACACCCATCCGACCTGCATGAGCCCTGGTTTTAAACGATAGTATGGAAAAGAAACTCTCAAGAGAAAATTGAAACTATTTCAAATCAAAGGAAAGTGAAAATACTATGCATTAAACTGTGCAAAAAGGAGTGGTAGGATGGTTTAGTGAAGGAAAGCACTTGATTTTTAACCACAGTGGATTAGGATCCATCCTAATGTCCTTCTTTTAACTTAATGTCTCCAAACATAGTTATAATTAGAGGTACTGGGAATTAGGAAGATGACATAGGGATTTGGGGACACGAAGTTCTGCCCATAACGCTATTCTATGCCCAGCACTTAGTGCATTGCCTGGGAAATAGAGAGCACGGTGCCCTGCCCGAGCATCTTTGTAATGTGGGCTCCAGAAGGCAGCGGCAGGACCCTGAAGCTGTGTGTTCCTAGTGAGCCTGAGTTTGTGGATGAGAGTTATCACAACTATTGCTCAGAGAGTTGGGCCCAGTGGCTCCTGTAGCTGAGGCTGGTTCTTTGGCGGTATCTGATTGGCAGGTGTGTGGTTTTGTTAGAAGCAAGATCAGGTGCACTGCAGAAGGCAGGAAAGCAGACAGGCATCTCCATGACGCCAGACACCCCTCAGAGTCCCCAGGATGGAAGCTCTCCCCAGCCATAGCCACAACTAAACTAATGAGTACTCAGAACCCAACACTGGGAGACACTACCAGTGTTGAGGTGGCTGGAAGTCAGGAAAACTTCGGTCAGGACAGCTTTACACACCAATAACCCGAACGAGAGAGCAGAGTATATCTATAAACACTCCGAGTAAATCTTTCCATCTCCGATACTTTAACTACTCAATGAAGATCCATTATCCACCTCCCCTCCCCCATTTTTTCTCACATGATGTGAAAGGAATAAGAGAAAATTAACCTGCTCAAAATTACTGAATATGTGGCCTGTTTTTAAATCCTGTTTCGAGCACCCGAATTAAGCAATTAAAAAAATATTAAAGCATTTTGGAGGAGTGCTATTTAAGCTATTTTTTTTTCTTTCCCTTTTAAATTTTTGGCTCATAAATCTTAGAAAAACATTTTAGCTTTTTAAAAGACATTTTTTTTCTAATTATAGAAGTAGTTCATGTTCTGTGAACAAAAATTTAAATAAACAGTAGAAGCATAAAAGAAAGGATGCTCCCATATTCCTGGTCTTGAACCCCATACCCACCCCATTCTCCTAAGGTCGCCACGTGCTAAGGTAACTGGCTTGCATCTCCAAGTACTGGGATTAAAGGCATGCACTACCATACCCAGCTCCAATTTTTTCTTTCTTTCTTTTTTTTTCTGAAATAGGGTTTCTCTGTGTAGCCCTGGTTGTCTTGGAACTTGCTCTTTAGACCATGCTGGCCCCGAACTCACAGAGATGAGCCTTCATTGGCCTACCAAGTGCTGGGATTAAAAGTGTGTGCCACCCCCTCTTGTCTTAATTTTAATTTTTTATTTTTTGAAACAAGGTCTTATTATGTAGCTCAGTTTGGCCTTGAATTCACTGTATCACCCAGGCAGCATTTGAACTCATGGCTACCTGTCTCAGCTTCTCAAGTGCTGGGATTACAGTTGTGAGCTGCTTGCCCAACTAAATTTCTAATTTCTTCTTCTTCTTTTTTTTTTTTTTTTTTTTTGGTTTTTCGAGACAGAGTTTCTCTGTGTAGTCTTGGCTGTCTTGGACTCACTTTGTAGACCAGGCTGGCCTCGAACTCACAGCAATCCACCTGCTTCTGCCTCCTGAGTGCTGGGATTAAAGGCCTAAATTTATTCTTAAATGCACTAATAAAATGTCTCATTCTAGCTATGTAAGTGGGAACAGGTATTTTACTTTGTTCCCGGGACCTTGCCTGCAGGGGTTCCCTGAATGACAACAGTCTATCACTGTCCCATCATCTGGGACTCCTCCTTCCCTGTCACCAGTTATTCTGGAAGGGGTTTTCTTCCTGGTGTCCTCCGGTCAGCTCTGCCCAAGGATGAGGAGAGGCACTTTCCTCTCCCAAAAGTGTTCCTCTCTCCTCAGATGTTCCTTGACATGATGCAAGTACATCTCTTGAATGGGCTTCCAAAAGACTGAATTTGAAGTCAGTCTGTGCCTTTCACTTTGTTTGGGTTTAAGTAGTGAGAGGCCTTCAGACTGGGCTGTTCAGGCTTTCTAGAAGAGACTATGAATAAGCAGGAAGGGAGAGTTGTGATAAGCTCAATCAAAAAAAAAAATGTAAGAAAGGAATGTAAGAGAAATGGGCAGTTCAGGGTTTATCAGACTCAGCGAGCACGGTAAAGCAAATGATTGCTGGAAATTTCTTCCACTCAAATAATGAAATGAAGCTGAAGAAAGGAAATGATATAAATTGGGGTGCCTGCCGGGTGGTGGTGGCACACACTACATTGGGGTGCCTGCCGGGTGGTGGTGGTGGTGCACACTTTCAGTCCCAGCACACTGGAGGCACATACAGGTGGATCTCAGAGTTCAAGGCCAGCCTGGTCTACAGAGCAAGTTCCAGGGCAGCCAAGGACCACACAGAGAAACCCTGTCACAAACAAAACAAAACAACAACAAAACCAGAGTGCCAGAGAGGTTTTCTGTTTTGTTTTTACATTATAGGTTGTATTCCACTCGTCTGGTTTTGTTGTGTAGACTTTTGATCGAGGATCTCATATAGATCAGAAAGCTCTTAACTTTGCTGTGCAGCAGAGGCTGGCCTTGAACTCCAGATCCTCCCCCACCCCCACCCCTACCCCCACCCCTCCGAAGCACTGAGATTGTGGTTGTAAGCCACCACACTTAGCATGTTTTGATTTTTAAGAAAGCATCTCACATTCTGACCCAAACTGGACTGGAATTTATTATATGTGACCCAGGCTAGCCTGGAACTTGTGGCAATCCCCCTGCTTCAGTCTCCAGGGTGCTAGGATTACAGGGGTAAGCCACCATTCCTGTGGTAGAGAGGTATTAAATTTGTGGTTGTGCTGTAGAGATAGCATGAAAGAGACAGTGGTGAGGGGGGTGGTGTGTGTGTGTGTGTGTGTGTGTGTGTGTGTGTGTGTGTGTGTGTGTGTGTTGAGGGGTAAGTGAGGGCTGGAGATCAAACCCAAAGCCTGGCTCTTGCTAGGCAGGTGTTCTACCACTGAGGTACATCCATGGCCCTTATTCCTTAGGATTTTCCAACAAAAAAAAAAAAACCAGGGGTAACACAGTAGTACCCCACACATCATTGCATTATTACCTCATAGCAGTACCTGAGGACTCAGAAACAGGTCATTTTTGCCATGAAAAAACTGTGGTGGTTTGAATAAGAATGGCCTCCTTAGGCTCACATGGTCAATACATGATTCTGGCAGGTGGAACTGTTTTGGGAAGAATTAGGAGGTGTGGCCTTGTTGATGGAGGCGTGTCACTGGGCTTGCGCTTTGAGAGTTGGAAAGACTTCCTGTCCCATCATTCCCAGTGTTGTCTCTGCTTCAGGTTTTCAGATGAAGATGTGAGCACTCAGCGGCTGTCTGGTTCCATGCCCGCCTCCCCGCTGCCGTGCCCCTCGCCATAGTGACGGTGGATACTTAACCCTCTGGAGTTCCCAGCCCCAGATTCCATCTATAAATTACCTCAATTGTGGTATTTTATCACGGCAAACGAAAGTAACTAGGACAAGAGGAGAAAGCCAGTGTCCGAAGGAGGGAACGACTGATCGCCGACTTTATGAGGACGTTCCTTTTTTAAAAAATATATTTTATTAATTTATTCATATTATATTTCAATTGTTATCCCATCCCTTGTATCCTCCCATTCCTCCCTCCCTCCCATTTTCCCCTTACTCCCCTCCCCTATGACTGTGACTGAGGGGGACCTCCTCCCCCTGTATATGCTCATAGGGTATCAAGTTCCTTTTGAAGTGGGACCGCCCTAGGGTTCTGAGAACGAAAGCTGGAGAACATGGCCGCGGCTTTCCTTAGTCGCTGATGCCATGACTCCCAGGGAGACTGGGCACACAGTCTGACGGATCCGAACGCCGAGTCAACTCTGAACTGAACTCTTCCCTCTTCAAAGCCTTCCATTGGGATGTTCACACCCGGGCCTACAGTTTTAGAGGGTCTAGACCTCACCCTGTCTTCTTAAGGCATTCAGCTACGTAGAGCGCTCTGGCTAAAGTAAATCAGAGTAAGAGCCTCAAGGACAGCAGTGACCAGTTCTTGGTCCATGTGTGCCTTGGCACTGCCTGTATGTGCCTCTCGCCCTCTCAGACTGGAGCTCGTGCTAGGCTCTAGCAGCTAGAGGCTCTGCCATTAGACCCTCGGAGCCAAGCTAAAGCTAGCAGCCATCTACTCTGTCCTATTTATAATGGTGAGAAGTTATCTGTAAATGTGTCGGAAAGCTAGCAGGATGTGCTTCACTTTGTGAGATAAGGGCAGCTGGCATAGGCAAAAGGTGAGCGAAATCCAGGAGGAACCAGAGTAGAACAGAATGCAATTTCCATAGACCTTTGAGCTCAGTCCGCCAAAGGCAGCCATCAAGTGACTGCGTGGCTACAGAGCATGGGAAATACTCGGAGCAGAGGGATGTACCGCCTGCACCCCAGAAAACAGACTCAGAGGCTGCACCCTCACATTCCTTCCTCAAAAGCCAGTCACTACCCCCTCCGGCTGCTCCTTCTTTTCTCCTGGCTTTCTCAAGACAGGGTTTCTCTGTGTAGCCTTGGTAGTCCTGGAACTCGCTCTATAGACCAGGCTGGCCTTGAACATGGCGATCTGCCTTCTTCAGCCTCCTGAGTGCTGGGATTAAAGGCGTGCGCCACCACTGCCAGGCTCCAATTCTCTTATTAAAAGGAAAAACCTGTAGTTCTGAATGAGCATTTTCTTGGTTAAAAGAGCAATTTTATATTATTCTGATGCCAATTTAGAGGAGGTAAAATTCCTCGATCTGTTAGAAGTCATAACGTACTTCCCAGAAGGAAGAAAAACTGTACAGTGTATGATTTTGAGGAAATGAGCAGAAACAAAACCCCAGCCAAAATAGTGGCAAGAACCGATGCAGAGCAGAGGGCTGAGTGTGTACAGCAGACAGAGCCCTTGCCTAGCATGCATAAGGCCTTAAGTCCAGTTCCTACCACAGACGCAACACACACACACACACACACACACATACACACACACCAAAAAAGAGGCAGAGGAGAAACTGAAGGCAGACAATCACAACTGGATTTAAATGTGCAAAATAAATAAAGATACTGTCTAAAGCCCGTGATACCTTATTTTTTAAAAGATTTATTTATTTGTATTTTAAATGTTTTGCCTGCATAAGTGTCTGTGCATCAATACATGCAGTGCCCTGAGAGACTGGTAGATGATGTTAGATCCACTGAGACTGAAGATGGTTGTGAGCTACCACGTGGATGCTGGGAAGCAAACCTGGGTCCTCTGCAAGAGCAACCAGCGCTCTTAACCACTGAACCTCCCCAGCCTTGTATGCTGCCTTCTCAATGAGATAATGCTCGAGGAATCCTACCTCAGACTCACACACATTCTGACTTAAAGGAGCAGTGGTACTGTTTAAGAAAGACCAGAATGCCTTTTTGTTTGCTGGATTATTTTTTCTTAAGACAAGGTCTCTCTATATGTAGCCTTGGCTGTCCAGGGACTTGATATGTAGACCAGGCTGGTCTTGAACTCACAGAGGTCCACTTGCCTCTACCTCCCCAGTTCTGGGATTAAGGACATGTGCCACCAAGGCCAGCAAGACTTTTTAATATGCTTAAGTGATGAGGCAGGAAACGCACAGCCTAAGGAATATAGGTAGTAATTTTGCAAGGTGTCTGTGAAATGCTGTGGGCTTTTTTCCACAATAGAAATCATTTTTCCAACACTTCAAGATAACTTGATACTCTGCAATTCACCTGAAGACTGACACTGCCTACCTGAAGCTAGTGTCAGAGCCATGGGGCCAGAACTCAGTCTCAGAATACTGCCTCTCTTCAGACACCAATCGACAATCCCTGGTTGTCACCAGTACTCCTGGCCAACCAGCTATAAATTGAGGGTTTCCACAACCCCTAATCATGTTAATGTGTTACAACAGCTCACAAAACCCACAGGAATATATACTTACATTTCCAGGCTTATTATAAAGGACACAGACTGACTCAGACTGGGCAAGGTCTGGAAAGGCACTCCCATTTCCATGGAGACAAGGGTTTATCACCCTCTCTACACAAGAGCTGTTCAGTAACCCCAAAGGTTTCCTGAATCTGTGGAGGTTCTGTTATGTAAGCGTAATTGATTAAATAACTAGTCGTTGGTGATTAAAGTCCATCTCCAGCCCTCTTCCAAGGAAGTAGACATCAGCTCCCTCCTGATGTCTAGGGCCTGTCAGCCATCAGTAATCTCATTATCACATAAAAACAAAGATTAAAAAAAAACCCACTCCTGCCTTTCAGGCTTTGTCTTGGCTTCTTTTCCTGGAGCTGAGCACCTTGACAAAAGCAACTTAAAGGAGAAAGGGTTTATTTTGGCTCGAGGTCTGAGGTTACAAACCTATAATGGGCCTGGTATGGTGGCATGTGCCTTTAATCCCAGCACTCAGGAGGAAGAGGCAGGAGGATCCAAGTGAGTTTGAGGCCAGCCTAGGCTACAAAGTGAGGCCCAGGCAGCCAGGCCTACATAGAGAAGCCCTGTCTCCCGAAACAAACAAACCAAATTAAAAAAAAAAAAAAAACCCTATAATGGTGGGAAAAGCCACCACAGAGGGACCTTGAGGTGGCTGACCACATGGCTGACCATATGGCTGACGACATGGCTGGCCACATGGCTGTCGTAGTGAAGATGCAGACAGATGTCAGTTTATTTTCTTTTTATACAAAATCCAGAATCCAAACCCAGGGAACGGTGCTGCATACCTATATGGTGGGTCTTCCTGCCACAGTTAAGCATTCAAATATATGAGCCTATGGGAGCCATTCTAATTCAAACCACCACAGCCTGTCTCAAAACAAGAGCAAATCCCCCCCCCAAATATTCCATTAAATGTTGTCAGTTGTTCTTTTGGGGGTTTGGAGCTTTGTTGTTGTTGTTTAGGGGTTTTGTTTGTTTGTTTTTTAGACAGGGTTTCTCTGTGTAGTCTTAGCTGTCCTGGATTCACTCTGTAGACCAGGCTGGCCTCGAACTCACAGCCATCCACCAGCCTCTGCCTCCTGAGTGCTTGGATTAAATGTGTACACCACCACACCCGGCTATTAGTTGTTCTTATAAGAAAATATGGGCAGCCAGGCAGTGGTGGCCCACACCTTTAATCCCAGCATTTGGCAGGCAGAGGCAGGTGAGTCTCCAAGTTCAAGGCCAACCTGGTCTACAGAGTGAATTCCAGAACAGTCAGGGCTACATAGAGAAATCCTGTCTCAAAAAACAAAACAAAAAAGACAGAAAGACAGAAAGAAAGAGAGAAAGAAAAGACAGGAACAACTGTAAGAAAATGTAATCTTTAATATCTCTGCCAGTTGGGTCTTTGGGTTGTTGTTTTGGCTTGGCAGCAGGCAGGGGTGATTTTGTTTTTGTTTTTTGAGATATAATTTGATGATGTAACTCAGGTTAGCCTGGAACTCATTATCAAACAGGTGGCACACTGCCTGCCTTGGCCTCCTAAGTGCTGAGATTGGAGGTGTCTGTAGATTATAGAGAGATCATAGCTATTATAGCTGCTTATGTCCAGTTTATAAAACAAAAACAAAAAGCAAAAAAAACTTATAGAAGGCCGGGTGTGGTGGCGCACGCTGTTATTCCCAGCACTTGGAAGGCAGAGGCAGGCAGTTCACTGTGAGTTTGAGGACAGCCTGTTCTACAAAGTGTGAGTCCAGGACAGCCAGGGCTGTTACACAGAGAAACCCTGTCTCCTCAAACTTAACAGAATATGTCCAGGAGGGAGAACCAAGGAAGACCTTGCTGACTTCAGCAGATGTAGAAGAATGACCTTGGAGGGGTGATGCAGAAGATGGGGTGAGGGAACTTCCTATTTCCTGTGCCACCATCTTTACTGAATTACAGCAAACATACCAAAGCACAGCAGTATGATGATGGGCTCAGTTCATTTTCTCGACCTGGACCAGCCCACGTACCTAGCATCCAGGTGACAACACGGAGCATCGCCTGCACCCCAGCCCTCCTTCAACTCCTTCCGATGAGGGAGCAGTGGCCGCTTCTCATCCTCTCCTCAGCGCGAGGCTGGCTTCTAACTCTGTCCCTTCGTGTTGTCAATAACAGTTCATTCCCATGAAACGACTTGGCTAAAATACAGACTTCAGGCATTTAAAGTAGAAAATTAAATATGCTAAGGTGTAGATAATGGGCATTGCTGTCATCTCTCTGGAGGTGTCCTCATGTCCGTCTGTGATCCATCGTTCCTTCTATCTTGCCCACACACATTTTCTGATCTCTCTCTGTGGACCGTTCTGGTTTTGAGGACGTATGTAAGACAGCTGGGATCGCATATCACACTCCTTCTTCTGGAAGGTGGGAGAGACACGGCCTACAACTCTAATGGTAGATTGTGCTCCAGAACTTTCGTGCTGGAAGCCCTTCAGCCAACCCCCGAAGCCGTATAAACTAAGCACAGTAGAACACACTTGGTTTTTTGTGTTGTTTTGCTTCGATTCTTGGATTTTTGAGACAGGGTTTCTCTGTGTGATAGCCCTGGCTGTCTTGGACTCACTTTGTAGACCAGGCTGGCCTCAAACTCACAGAGATCTGCCTGCCTCTGCCTCTGCCTCTGCCTCAGCCTCTGCCTCTGCCTTCCCAAGTGATGGGATTACAGGCGTGCACCACTACAACCGGCTGCTAGAACACACTTGTAATCCCAGTACTCACAAGGTGGAGGCAGGAGGATCAGAAGTTCACTCTCATCTTCTGCTACACAGTTTTCGGCTAGCCTGGAATACATGAGACAATCTAGAAATAAACAAAACCTTTCCCCCTTGTTTATTTGGCCTACATTTTCCCCACCTAACGATGATTTTCAGATCTGTGCGTGGTTTTGTGCTTCCCCTGCTTGTCCTTTGATGTTGCTGAGTGGCGTCCTCACGGGTGACTGCACCACCATTTGTTTGCCTGTGCTCCTGTTGACAACATTTGGCTACTTGGGGCTTATGGCTAATACAAATAAAGTTGGTACAAACAGAATGTGTAACAAAGTTTTTCAACACAAGCTTTCCTTTTTCTTGGGCAAATTCCATGGCCAAATCATCCGCTAGAGTTGTGTTTAAGTTTTTACGGACGTCAAGCTGTCTTGCAAAAAAGCTCTCTGTCATTTTCTTTTTTAAAAAAAAAAAAAACAGCAGCAGTTTGCAAAAATGCCAGTTTGGCCACTTCCTTGCCAATATTTGATATTATCAATCCTTTCAATTTGAGTCATCCTAATGAGAGTTAATCGAATCTCCTTGTGGGTTTGATTGGCATTTCCCTAGTGACTGGTTGACGGTAAGCATCTGTACAAGTCTTATTAACAATTTTAAAGACTCCTGGTAGATTTCAGAGACCTTTTCTTTTAAGTGCCATGCCCATTAAAACGGACTAAAAGTGCTCACAGCAAGCAAGCAAGATGGCTCCCAGGATAAAGACACTTACTAATGACCTGTATTTGCTCTCAGGGACCCACATGGTAGAAGCAGAGAATCGACACCCGTAAATTGACTTCTAATCTCCAAATATGCAGTGGAGGTTGGTAACTGATTTTAAAAGGTGGCAGCAATCACCACCCACTAAAAGGATATGCCAAGAACCGGTCTTGGCTAATTTGTCTGGGCTTTATTCTTAGGCAACAGTTGCTACATGGGTAGATTTGAGAAATGCATACTTGCAGCAAGGCTATGACAGGAGCACACATGGCAATGCTGCAGACCTGTTCTGAGGCTAGCACATGACATACATACATGCACATGACAGTACATGCATGGCAACTCTACAACTAGGAAGGTTTGTAAGTAGTTGAACCGTCACACCGAACTGACATATGGAATAACAAACACCCACACCAGCTTGAGGAGAAAGCTAAAGAAACATCCCCTGATCTACCTAAACACTTTTTATCTCTAGAGGTTGGAGTCATGGCTTATGGCTGATACGGCTTTAATTTCCAGAACCCATACAGGCTCACAGCTTCCTGTAAGTCCAGTTCTGGGAGGACTGATGCCTCTGATCCACACAGGCACCTCACTCTCACATTCCTGTACTCACATACGTATAGCTCGCCCCAATACACATATATAGATAATCAAAGACCTTAAAAAGGAACATATTTATCATAAATAGTGCAGTAACCATGAAGTTGACAGATGGCATGGGACCAAGGAAGATAGTTACTTTTCTCGTCTCTGCCTCCAGATACCTGACAGGCGATGACGTAATGTAAGGACTTAATGTGGCTCACAGTTTGAAGGTTAGTCTTTGGTGATGGGGAAAGCATAGTTGCAGGAAGCTCCAACCGTGGTGCAGGTAGGGACTCACAGCTGTGACCTCTCACCTTCTCTCACACTCCCCAGAACAGGAAGCGGAAACTGGTTCAGAAGCTGCGGCCAGGCTCTAAACCTCAAAGCCTTCTCTCTGTGTGGCCCACTTCCTCTGGGTAGACTCCACCTCCCGAAGGTTCCACAGGCTTCCAAGAGACAGAGCGTTTAAAGCACATGAGCCCGTGGAGGACATTTTCTACTAACCCACTAAAGAAGACGGAATCAGAACCAGAAGCTTCTGACTCAAATCATGAGTGCGTGTCAAACACTCCAGTTTTTACAACAAAGCCCTACCCAGCGAGTTAAGATCTGGGAGAGGGCGGAACAGCAGCTAAGCGCGCTTGATGATCTAGCCATGGAAGGACCCTGGTTCAGTTCTCTGCCGTCACACCGTAGCACCCCTGTAACTCCAGTTCCAGTGACTCTGACCCCCTCTTAATAGCTCTGCAGGCAGCAGGTGTGCATATGGCACACATACACACATGTAAACCATACATACAGTCCATGGGGAGTCTGGGAAGTTTTCTGATCCTTTTATAGTGCACCATTATAAAATATCATAGGTTTGTGTTTTTTTTTTGGTATGACTTAGCTTATCCAAATAGGTAAAGTTTAACAAAGCAAGCAAAGACAAAGAAACATAAAGCTTAACAAAGTGAGCAAAGGGATTTATACATCTTATTTATCAAATATATCTTATTTATCAAACATACGTTGTTACTTATTTATGTTTTTTACAACCCTGGTGTTGAACAGTTAGCAAAGACATAAGCAGCTCAGTATAAGTCGCTAAGTCAGCTTTTGTTAATCTTTAACAAAAAATAGACCTTTATAACCTTAAATTTTTATAATTTTAAAGTCAGGTGGTGGTGGTGCACGCCTTTAATCCCAGCACTTGGGAGGCAGAGGCAGGCGGATCGCTGTGAGTTCAAGGTCAGCCTGGTCTACAAAGGGAGTCCAGGATAGCCAAGGCTACACAAGGAAACCTTGTCTCAAAAAACCAAAAATAGATAATAATAATAATAAAATTTATAATTTTAATTTTTTTTTTTTTTTTTGGTTTTTCGAGACAGGGTTTCTCTGTGTAGCCTTGGCCATCATGGACTCGCTTTGTAGACCAGGCTGGCCACGAACTCACAGCGATCCGCCTGCCTCTGCCTCCCGAGTGCTGGGATTAAAGGCGTGCGCCACCACGCCCGGCTTATAATTTTAATTTTTAAAAAATTTCATATAACCTTAAATTTTTATCATCACACAAAAATCATCCATACCGAACCAAAATATTTTGGAGACCTGCTGTTGTGGCCTTAGTATAAAAAGGAGACAATGAGGGGCTGGAGAGATGGCTCAGAGGTTAAGAGCATTCTGTTCTTCTGAAGGTCCTGGGTTCAATTCCCAGCAACCACAAGGTGCCTCACAACCATCTCTAATGAGATCTGGTGCCCTTTTCTGGTGTGCAGGCACACGTGTGAGCAGAATACTGTATAAACAAACTATATATATAATATATATATATATATATATATATATATATATATATATATAGAGAGAGAGAGAGAGAGAGAGAGAGAGAGAGAGAGAGAGAACGATAGGCAGAGGGCTCAATGAGACTAACAAGTCTTATAGTGCGGCCTTAGTTTTTTTTACACCATGCTGTCATCCGAAAATGGTGGTGAAGTTACAAGACATGTATTCTTTAACATTAGTAAAAATGGCTGCCAGTCGTGTGGGTGCTTCCATACTGATGCGGTCATCGGTATAGATGGAGGCAAGTCACATGGGTGTTATTTAAAAGTCTGTTTTCCTAGTAGTTCTATTTTTTTTTTAATGAGAGTTGAATTCAAGTTAGACACACACACACACACACACACACGCACACACACACACACACCCTAAATAAGAGTGAAATCACATATAATATGCTGTAGCAAATTAAGATTACCCATGTATAGAGTTTTAATTATAAGCCTTTGGTTATAAGTTTGAAGGCAATTTTTGTTAGAGATTTTGTAGGTTTTTAAAAACCATATTCAATGAAGTTACAAATCCTAAAATAGAGTTTATAGCATAGCATAGTCTTAAGAGGGCGTAGTGGCGCATGCCTTTAATCCCAGCACTCGGGAGGCAGAGACAGGCCCATTCACAGTGAGTTCGAGGCCAACTTGGTCTAAAACGTGAGCCCAGGACAGCCAAGGCTGCACAGAGAAACCCTGTCTCCAAAAAAACAAAAGGCAAATTAATTAATTAAATTTTTAAAGAGGGTTTTGTTTTGTTTTGTTTCGTTTCGTTTTTAGAGCAGAGTGCAGAGGTAAAGGCTTTTTAAGAGTGGGAAGCAGAGCAAGTTTAGACATAAGAGATTTGGGGATCATTTGTTTCTGCAGCGGAGGTTGTTAAGGTTTGTGAGAATTTGGAAATCAGATGTGCCAATTTTGGCCATTTATCTGTACGGAGGCCAAGCTGGTTGTCGTCCAAGAAGGACGGGGTGGGAGAGGTTCAAAAAATGAAACTGCTGGAGGGAATTTCTATCAGCTCCATGAGGGCGCTGAGAGCAGAAGCCAGGGGACTGCAGGCAGAGCCCACACATCCTGTAGCCCGGATTGCCCCGGTGTGGCTTCTGTAGCAGGCCAGACCTGAGAGACGGTGGTGCGGCGATGAGTGCCTAGGCAGGGGTCTTGGAAGGGCGCCTCTAAGTAGGAGAGACGCTTTAACGTTAGGGACAAGGACAGAAGTGGTTAGAGCACATGGAGGGGAGAGGCAGCTGAGAAGTTAGACTCTAAAATTTGGGCTCAAATGGGATGGATGGCAGGAGCCCGCAGAAAGAAAGGCTCTGTACATCCGTGGGAGAGCCGAATTAGCAGCTTGGCTCGCAAAGGCCGAGTTTCGCAGAAGACAACGCCTATATGCCAATCCCGTGGTTTTGGCACCAGATGAATGAAGAAAGAAATGTAAAGGAAGCTATGACTGCTGCTAGGTGGAGAAGAAGGTTTACTGTAGACTAAAGGGAGCTTATAGCCAGACACAGGGACATCGGGAGGAGGCCAGAGCGGACATGACCCTGAGCCAGGCCATGTGACTGATGGGGGAGGGAAAATGGGGCATACAGAAGAGGAAAAGCATAGGCGCCCAAAAAGGCCAGGTAACCGAAACATCTAGATTATATAAAGAAGGGGTCATCGGTATAGATGGAGGCAAGTCACATAGTTGTTATTTAAAAAGTCTGTTTTCCTAGTAGTTCTATTTTTTTAATGAAAGTTGAATTCGAGTTACACACACACACACACACACACACACACACACACACACACACACACACACTGGGGGAAGGCTGACCAGCCACCGGGCTGGAGAAGTTTAGGGTAAAGGGCTGGATATGCCAGCCATACCCTATAACAGGTAGGGACTGAGGGATGCTGGGAGGACCTTTGATATGTAAAATAGCATCTTTAGTTAGCCATTTGTCCCGAGTTTGAGATCTAACTCACACGAAATAAAATCAACGAATCTGAAGAAGAACCAGGAGACGAATTAGTATTAAGAAAATAATTGAGGCCAGGTGGTTGGAAGCGCACACCTTAAGTCCCAGCACTTGGCAGGAAGAGACAGGTGCATCTCTGTGAGTTCAAGGACAGCAGGGTCTACAAAGGGTGTTCCAGGACAGCCGGAGCCACACAGAGAAACCCTGTCTGGAAGACAGCCTGGACATGACTCAATATGGGAAAGCTACAAGCATCCAGGCTGACCACATCGGACTGACAACGTCCGTTCAGAGCAGCTGAGGTATGGCTCTGCTAGCTACACCCTTGGCCTCATGCCACAGCATGACAGCCAACGTGGCACAGCTCTGGCACAGCTTACGGAGGGGTGATGCTGCTGCTTTGGTTGTGTTACACCATTGGCACTTTGGCTCTATGGCCAAGCAGATGCCTCTAACTGGCTTTCACCCTCCACCCCTCTGTCTTACTTGACTTGCTCCTCGTCTTTAGCTCAGCACCCCATTCAGGTCACTTGACCTGGTACATTGGCTCTTCCTGTTTCTCTGTTCTGCTATCCTCTCTTCCTGACCTGCTACTGGTAGCCAGCATGCTGAAATATCATAAAGACCTGGAGGTGCTAAGGGTGACTAGTGGGTGTGGTGACACCCCAAGCACTTTGTTCTAAAGAAGTGTCCTTTCTGGTAGTTGAAATGCAACTTGTTAGCTCCATTTTCTCTCTCTCTCTCTCTCTCTCTCTCTCTCTCTCTCTCTCTCTCTCTCTCTCTCTCTCTCTCTCTAAATCACAAAAACAGCTAGCCAAGCATAGTGGTTCAGGCCAGTCTTCACAGCCCTAGGGAGGCTGGGCTGGGGGAGGGGGGATCATGAATTTGAGACCAGCCTGGGAGACATAGTGAAATAATTTCTTCTAAAAGTATTAATTAATTTAAAAAAGAAATTTTTGAAAAATAAAAAGTATAGTAGCATTTGCCATCTGCCAGAACTAGGTAGATAATCAGTTTTAAAAGATGAGAGGGTCAGGCATGTGATGCATACCTTTAAGCTTAGTATTCAGGAGGCAGAGGCAGAAGGATCTTTGTGAGTTCAAGGCTAGCCTGGTCAACAAAGTAAGTTGCAGGCCAGCCAGGGCAATGCATTGAGATAATTTCTTTCTTTTTTTCCTGGTTTTTGAAACAGGCTCTCTCTGTGTAGGCCTGGCTGACCTCAAACTCACAGAGATCCTCTTGCCTCTGCCTCCCAAGTGCTAGGATTAAAGGTGTGCACCACTACTTTTGACCAAGAGACACTGTTTCCCGAACAAAACAAAACAAAAGAGCTGATAGTGGCTGGGGAGATGGTTTAGGGGGTAAAGTTGCTTGCTGCCAAGATTGGCAACCTGAGTTTGATTCCCAGAACCCACATAGTGGAAGGAGAAAATTGACTCCCCAAAGTTTTCCTTTGGCCTCTACAAGTATAGCATGCAGGCGCCCCAGTTCTGTCTGTCTAGTCTGCTTCTGCTTCCAGGCCATCCAGAGGTATTGCACACTGGACTGGACTGGAAGGAACGGAATTTAGCCCAGTGGGTAGGTTAGGAAGCATCTTGGGCTTAGGTGAGTATGGGGAGAAAAAGCCTTCTTTGCGATGGTTTTTAATGAAGCAGGTCTGATTGATTAAATAAAATCAATCAAGCTCTCCTTTATTGGGGGAAATAAAAGCAATATAAACTTTGGGGAAGGGTGTAGGGGCTTGCAGGGTGAGGGTACGCCACTGGCTGGGCCTGAGGTACTGGGAATACTTCATTTCCATGGAGAGAAACACCAGGTGTTAGTTGGACATTCCTAATAAGGAAATAAGTATTGTCATGCATGCTTGTAATCCCAGCACTTGGGCGGCAGAGGCAGGTGGATCTCTGTGAGTCTGAGGCTACCTGAGTCTACAAAGCAAGTTCCAGGACAGCCAGGGCTGTTACACAGAGAAGCCCTATCTCAGAAAAACAATGACAACAAAAACAAAAGAAGGAGGAGGAGGAGAAGGAGGAGTAGAGAAGAAGAAGAAGAAGAAGAAGAAGAAGAAGAAGAAGAAGAAGAAGAAGAAGAAGAAGAAGAAGAAAATTTAACCTGAAACCTGGTCACCAGGTTACATGACTGCTCCAAGAGTGACTGAGCTGGGGTTGCAAGGGTACATGCACTGGGCATGCAGGCCCAGAACAGGGAGGGAGCAGTCCTTATTCCTGATGGTCTCAAGATTAGTTTTTTGAGATTTGGACATGTCCTTTTCTTTGTTTTTTTTAAAGACTTATTTGTTTATTATTTATACATATTCTGCCCACAAGTGTGCGTGCCCACTGGAAGAAGGCACACGATCTTATTGTAGATGGTTGTGAGCCACAATGTGGTGGCTGGGAATTGAACCCAGGCTCTTTGGAAGAACAGACAGTGCTCTTGACCTCTGAGCCATCTCTCCAGCCTGAGATTTGGACATGTCTAGACCTTATTCTTGCTTGCTCTGGGCTGGATCCCCTGGTCCCAAGGCTTATCTGCACCCTCCCACACACACACACACAAATAAAATTAAGCTGGGCATGGTGGCACGTGCTTTCAATCCCAGCACTCAGAGGGCAGAGGCAGGCAGATTCAAGTGAGTTCCAGGCCAGCCTAGTCTACAAAAGGAGTCCAGGACAGCCAGGACTGTTACACAGAGAAACCGTGTCTCGAAAAACAAACAAAACAACAACAAAGAATAAGTTAAAGAGATGACCTAGGCGTCATGTCATCTAACTACTCCAAGTGAACATGCATAGACTATACTTTAAATATCTCTCCCTCGAGAACAGCCAAAACCCTGAATAACATTTGAAGTACACAATTGGAAAATGCACTGAAGAGCTTGCAAGGCAGTGAAGAAGGTTCCTGTAACAAAAATGGAATGAAAGTTGAAGCCCAGATAAGAAAGTTAGCCTTGGGGTTGGCTCTCACTTTGAGGCATCTGGTCAACCTTGCTGAGCTTGAGCCTTCACTGGATGCCACTGCAGAGTATGGCAAACAGAAGCTAAAATTTAAAGCCTGCCTGACGGTCAGAGTCTTAAAAGGATATGCCTTGCATAAAGTTGAGAACCCCAAGGGGTACATCCTTGATGGAATGATAAACTGTAAATTAATTCACCCCAAAGAAAAAGACAGCAAGGAAACTTGTCTGTCTTAAATCTGCCATGGAATAGATTCCTGAGCATGTGTAATCTTCAGCAGGATTACAAATATAGGTTTCGGCCTGAATTCAAACTACCCAGGAGGTTTTGAAAAGCCCAGCCTGAAGTGGAAAGCAGCCTCAGGCACCCACAGAACTAAGCAAAATCTTTCATGAAAGAAGGTGTCAGGACTCAAAGAAGTTCCACAGAGTTTCAGGGAACTCTTAAGTATTAAGGAAAACAATGATGCAATGGGAGCAAGAGGTAGACAATAGCAGATTCTGCTCACAGAGACTTTACTCAGTGAACTTGTCAGGTGTGCAATAAGCTTGGTTGCTCTGTACACAGAATTCAAAAGGAAGCAAAACATGGCTAGAGGGAAAGTGCCAGTGTGAATATTCAGCACAGGTGTGAAATTAAAACAATTTTAAATTTTATCATTTATCACTGAGTCTGTCTGTGGAGGGGAGTTTGGTGTATGAGTCTAAATGGATGAAAATGAAATTTTAGAAGTAACCCAAATCTGGTTTTATATGCTGAAATGTAATAATAGTTCAAGAACCAGGCAAAAGAGCTCAAGACAGACTTCTCTCTGGCTTGAATCTCATTAATAACAGCATATGTACATTGCCTCTTCCTAATTCTGACAGGTGGAAATTTGTAACTCCCCTCCCCCCATGGTGCCACCATAATCTATTTAATGTTAATATCCTCTAGCCTCTTCCAAAACTGTCACCTAAAAACATATTTCCAGTCTATTGTCATTTTGGACTAAGTGTTGCTATTAAAAGTCTTACTGATCTATTGGAAAAATTTTTGTTGTTGTTGTTGTTTTCACTTGATGAAACTATAGCTAGATTGATGGCGAGGAGAAGAGAAAGGCCTGGATCACCAAGAGCGGCAAGGAAAGAAAAGATCACAGCCAACTTTTAAGTAGCAAAACCAATGTAAGGACATAAGGAGAGTTGCATACCAGCAATTAGGCGAACAAAAGGGAATGAACAAATTTTTAGAAAGTAAAAGATGATCTGTACTGACTCAAACCAGGTTGGGTAATACAGGGTCTGTCGTTCCAGATCACCAAGAGGCTAAAGCAGGAAGGTCTCAAGTTCAACCTTTGTCTGCGTTAAGGAAGAATTGAAGGCTGCCTTCAGTAACCTAGTAAGACCACATATCAAAAATAAAAACTTAAAAGGAGAGTTGTATATAACTTAGTGGCAGGACACTTGTCTAGGCTCAGTCTCCAGAAACACACACACACACGCACACGCACCTGCACCCCACACCCCCACAGAGAGAGAGAGAGAGAGAGAGAGAGAGAGAGAGAGAGGAGAGAGAGAGAGAGAGAGAGAGAGAGAGAGAGAATGGGGAGGGGGAAACATTAAGACAATAGACTAATAGTGGTCTAGTACGTATAACAAAGTTGCGGAGTGTGCAATAGTCGACTAAAGATAAAAAAGATTGACAAAATTACATTTAAAATCAAAAAGAGTTAAATGCACCGGGCGTGGTGGTGCACGCCTTTAATCTCAGCACTCAGGAGGCAGAGGCAGGTGGATCGCTGTGAGTTCGAGGCCAGCCTGGTCTACAAATCGAGGTCCAGGACAGCCAAGGCTAACACAGAGAGACCCTGTCTCAAAAAACCAAAACAACAACAACCAAAAAGTTAAATGCTTAGAAATAGAGTTTCTGTTTGGTTCTGGAATTCAATCCAAGATCTCATGCATGGTAGGTGAATGTTCTACTACTGAGCTACATTCTCAACCCTAGAAGTATGTGTTTGTTTTTGGAGGAATGGTCTGTCTTCATAGGCCTGGCTGTCCCGGAATTCACCTTATAGATCAAGCTGGCCTTGAACTCACAGAGAGCTGCCTGCCTCTGCCTCTGAGTGCTGGGATTACAGGTGTGTGCCACCATGCTGGGCCCTAAAAATATGTTTTTAAAAGAAGTGCAAACCCTGTACAACGAAAACTGCCAGAGAGCACTGAAAGATAAGCAAAGATAAGCAAGTAAAAAGACTGCCGATGCTCACGGATTGGGAGGCTGATGTTAAAACGGCAAAGATCTGGTGTACACATTCAAAACAAGCCCCATCAAGATCTTAGTGACCATAGTACAGTAACCCCCAAATTTACAAAGAGATGAAGATATGCAGAACACCCAAAGCATCCTGGAAAAAGAAAGACATTGTTGAATAACTCGTATGTTTCAAATATCATTCTAGGAATATGGTAACAACACGGTGTATATAAGAGTAGAGGCTGGGATGAATGAAATTAAACTGAGAATCTACAATAACCCCATTTGTATTTATTGCTTTGGTGGGCAGTGGCCAAGGAATAAATACAGTGATGTGGGTATGCCAAGCACACATTCTACTGCTGAGTTACATCCCTAGCTCCATTTGTTAATTAAAAATGATTCAATCATAAAGAGAATAGTCTGGAATATTTCTGGAATAGCCCCATGGTCACATGGGCTCTGTTGACTGAGAAACAATGCCCAAGATAAAGGTATAGAGAGGAAGAGTCTGGGACACATAATATTCTGAGGGCTTTGGGTGTGGCCTGGTCATGTAGGTAGTGCAGAGTACCAGGCTATTAACTACATTGCCTCCCAGCCTTCCAGGTGGAAAACAGGCACACACCCCTTCCATTGAAGACAGCAGCCTGGGTGTATAACATTCCTGGTTTCTCTAGTGTTTATCTCTGTACATGAGAACCTCATGGCTTCTACAGTCGGTAAACTGGGTTTCATCAAAATGGGAAGCTTTAGGGCCTGTGGAGATGGTTCCATGGATTAAGCACTTATCATAAAAGCCCCAAGTCTGAAGTTTAGATCCCCACTACCAACATAAATGCTGGACAGACACAGTGAGTCACCTACAGTCTCAAGAGGTGGAGACAGAGGATCCACAGAGCAAACTAGACAAGCTGAGTTGATGAGCTCTGAGTCCAAACCAGTGACCCTACCACAATATATAAAGCTTAGGACAATCAAGGAATATACTCTAAACTAACGTCTTTTACACACATGTACAAACACACACACACAATTCACATGTGCCCATACGCACACATGAACACACAATACATGCCCAAACAGGACACAAATACACACACAGACACACAGACACATACACACACACACACACACACACACACACACACACACACACACACACACACAGAGTAAATAAAAATAAAATTGTTACGTTTCAAACCTGAGCTATACCTACAGGAGATCCTGATTTAAAAGCCCAGTCTCCAGCCTGTGTGCTGTTTTGAAGACTGGGAAACCCTGAGGAAGTGGGGCTTCTGGCAGAAACAGTTCACTAAGGGACAGTCTTTGACAGTGATACCCACTTCTGGTTCTACCTTGAGCTGTCTGCATTCTGGAGAACGCATGTGATCAAGCAGTGCCGTATTCACGTCACCACAGTGGTGTGGCTCTTGTCGCCTTGCCTCCTTCGCTGTGATCGACTGGCACTCCCTAAAACCATGAGCCCAAGTAAGTTCTCCCTCCATGAGGTTGTTTCTGTCATGTACCTGGTCACATAAACTTGATAAGGGGATTTGTATGTAGAGCACTACGAAATCCCTTGTAACTCAGTAATAGACAGCCATTTACTACTGCTTACTGTTCTTGTTGCTATGGTTCAGTGGAGCAACATAAAAGAAGAAGGTGTTTTTTTGGCTTACAGTTTAGGGAAGCACAGCCCATCACAGCACAAGGCATGAAAGAGCTAGTCACACTGTACAGGGCACAGAAAGGTAAGCGATACATCATGCTCTGTTGGCTTTCTCCTTTTTTTTTTTTCCTACTCTAGGATGCCAACCTATGCGATGTATTTGAACACAGTCTGGGTAGATTGTCTCTCCTTAGTTAATCCTTTCTGGAGTCAGCCTCACGAGTGTCCAGAAGTATGTTTCCAAGGCGACTATTACTCCACCAAGTTGACAAGGGAAATTAACCAGTGCATGACCCAATTTAAAAGTGGGTAAAAGGGGACTAGAGAGATAGTTCAACGGCTAAGAGTAGGTTCCACTCTTGTAGAGAACTCAAGGTTAGTCCCTAGTACCTATATGAGGTTGCTTACACTCTCCCCTAGCTCCAGGGCACCTAACACCCTGTTCTAGATTCCATGGGCACCGAATTTATGTGCATATACTCCTCCCTCACAGTTTAAAAATAAAGAATTTAACTAGAGCTTTTTCTAAAGAAGTATACAAATAGCCAATCACCTCAGGAAAAGATACTCAAAATCATTAGTTACTAGAAAATTTATAATCAAAACCACAAGGATATACAACCCCCCCCCACCCCCACTAGGATATGGCTGTAGTAAAAACGATGGAAAAGATAAGTGCTGGCAAGGACGTAGGAAAATTGGATCCCTCACATATTGCTAGTGGGAATGTTAAATCAAGCAGCCGATTTGGAAAACTATTTGGCAGCTCCCCAAGTGATTAAACATAGAGTTACCATATTATCCAACAATCCTACTCCTAGATATAAAATAACCGAGGGAAATGGAAACATATGTTCACACAAAAATTTGTACATGAATGTTCACAGCAGCATAATTCCTAACAGCTGAAAGCTAAAAGCAGCCCACGTGCCTATCAACTGGTGAGCAGAAAGGTCATGTGGGCTGTGGGCTGTACGTTGGGACAGTATTCTGCCGTAGTATGGAGTGGAGTACCGAGGGTGTGGATAAAGCTTGAATGCATCACGCCAAACACAAAATCCTAAATTTTAGAAGTGTGTCTCTACAGAAAAGACAAATTTACAGAGGTAGGATTGATCGATCATTTCCAAGGCTTGGGAGGTCAGAGAAATGGGGACTGACAGATAACGGACACAAGTTTCTTCCTGAGCTTGTGACAATGTTCTGGACATTGATAGTGGTCATGGACACATAACCTGTGAATATACTAAGAAACTGTGGACTTCTAAAAGGGTTAACTTAAGCCGGCCATGGTGGTGCACACCTTTAATCCCAGCAATGGGGAGGCATAGGGAGGTGGATCGAAGCCAGCCTGGTCTAAAAAGTGAGTCCAGGACAGGTAAAGCTACACAAAGAAACTCTGTCTCAAAACAAACAAACAAACAAAAGGGTTAACTTATAAGCATGTGAATTATATCATAACAAATAGTTGTTATAAAAGTAATAATTGACGTAAAACAGTGGTTCTCAACCTTCCTAATGCTACGACACTTTAATACAGTTTTCCATGTTGTGGTGACCTCCTAACCATAAGATTATTTTGTTGTTATTTCATAACTGTAATTTTGTTGCTGTTATGAATCGTAATATAAATATCTGATATTCAAGATATCTGATATGTGACCCCTGCTAGACTGATATGTGACCCCTGCTGGACTGAGACCCACAGGTTGTGAATCACTGATGAAAAAAAAAAAACTCAGTAAAATGCACTAAATCACTTAAAATAATAAATAAACTGGAATATAAATATGAGGATATTCAGATATATATAATATCTAGATACAACCCAGAGAAGACTACAAAGGTGATACAAAGAGAGGAAAATTATACTAGTTCAGGGTCACTGAGGACAAATGAGAACATTTTACATATGTCTGTCTATTCAGAGTTTCAAATGGAAAGGAAAGAGAGGCCATATCTGGTGATGAATAATAATTATTTCTCAGAATAATTTAATAATCCCCGTGTGTGTGATGTTCTATACTGTATGTACACGCATGTGTTTGTGTGTGTCCGTGTGTGCACGTGTGGAGGCCAGAGTGCCACGTTGGGAATCTTCCTCAACTGCTCTCCTTGTTGTATTTTGAGGCAGGGTCTCTCGTTGAATCCGGAGCTTGTGTCTTCAGAGATTAGCTGGCCAGCGAGCCTTCCAGCTGCACCTATTGCCGGACACCAGAAATACTGGAATTATAGCTGCTCGCATCTGAGGTTTAAGGGGATGTCAAGGATGCAGGTCCAGGTCCCTGTGCTCCACGTGGTTGCATATCAGGCACTGAGCCATTACCTCAGCAGCCAGGAAGCAGGAAAAGCCTCAAGAAGAGTTTTGTTTGTTTGTTGAGACAGAGTCTCTCTGGGTAGCCTTGGCTGTTCTGGACTTGCTTTGTACACCAGGCTGGCCTCGACTCACAGAGATCTGCCTGCCTCTGCCTCTAGAGTGCTGGGATTAAAGGCGTGTGCCACCACTGCCCAGCTCAAGAAGAATTTTTAAAGAAAGGAAGGAAGGAAGGAAGACAGACATCTCTCAGACACACCGTACCCATCTCCAGAACAGCAAAATCAAACTGAAGCTCTTTAAAAACCCAGTTGGATGGCTTGCAAGCAACCAGAAGGAACAAGTTATTAAAATGTCCTCCACAGTCTGAGTGGATTTCATGACTTTTTGGCTGAATTAGGGGTGCAGGGAAAGGTCATGGGCAGTGCATTAGCATAACCAAGAAGCTGCAAATGATGTCACACACTGGGCGGTTTAAATAACAAACATTTATTTTCTCACAATCTGGAAGCTGATTGCTAGCAAGGGCTGTATCACAGAGAGCTGCCATCTTACTGTGTCTCTCCGTGGGGTGAGTGTGTGTGTGAGAGAGAGGATTGGGGGGGGGGCCTTCCTGATGTTTCATCATTTAACGTTAATTATTACAGAAAGGTTTTAGTTCCAATTGCAGTCAAACTGGGAGTTAGGCTTTCAATATATAGATTCTGGGATGTAATTCAGTCGACAACATATGGCACAATTCCATTTATATGACATTCGCAAGAATACATTTTGTAAGGCAAATTAGTAGTTGCTAGGATGAGGGATAGTGGGGGATTTAGATGTTATAGCTAGCATCATGAATATTTTTGTGGTGACGACACAGTTGAGTCTTGAAATCAGAGGTGGTTACAGGAATCTGCACATGAGACACAAATGACACTCAATAGCCACTTTCCTCTTTACTAGGATATGCTAAATAACACATAACCAATTGGAAAAACTGGAGGAAATCCCAAAAGGCCTCCTTGCCATGTTGTTGTAACTTGTGTGTGTATAAATGTGTGTGAGGGCGAGCAAGCTCAAGCAAGCCTTAAGACAGAGTCTCTTCACTGACTCTGAAGCTCACAATTTAGTCTAGCTGGCTCACCAGCAAACTCCCAGATCCAGACAGTGGGGTTTATGTGCACAGGAGTAATTCATGGCTATTTCACATGAGTGCTGGGCATTTGGATTTGCTTGTACAAGCTGTCTCTCCATCCCTGTAACTTACTATGAATATGTAATTTTTCCAAAAATGGAAAAAAAAAATTAAGTTGTCAGAAAAATAAAATAAAAATCAATTTATGGCTAGAAAGTAGAAATTCATTTGGTAATCGGCTGCTCAGCAGTGATGATAACAACGGGGGAAACGGTGGAAAGATATCTTCAGTGTGCCAAGGTAGCCATTCATCCTGGACTGTGTTCTCATCAAACACTTCCAGATTAAATAAAGGCATGTCCTGACACACAGAGACAGTCTAGTGCTGATACAACTTCCCACGCTCACACTGGAGGATTCAGATAAATATCGTGAGATCTCAGGGAGAATGCCTGAGATATGAGAAGAAATGATGAAGCGTTTCTTGCACAGTCAGCACACCCAAAGGTTGTTAATTTTCTAGCAGAGGGCCAAGAGGTGGCTTGGTGGGTTAGGGCACCCTGTGTTAAGCCTGACGATCTGAATTTAATCCTGAGGACCCACAACTTGGAACTGTCCTCTGACCTCCACATTGTGCTGTGTATCACACACACACACACACACACACACACACACACACACACACACACTAAATAAGTAAAACAAACTTTTCCATCATAAACAGACATGGAATGTATAATCTCTAAACTATGTGTGGATGAAAAGAAAATAATGGATGACAAAAAAGCAGAATATTTTTTAAGTAGAGAAAAAATAAAAGAAAAACAAAGACCCTAAAATGCATAATAGAAATGTCAACCAGTTCTTTCCTCATGTGTATATGGTATGCATGCACATGTATGTGCATGATGTTCATGAGTGTATGGGCACGTGTAGGTCTAGGGCTGATGCTAGAGGCTTCTCCACTGTGCTCACATTTATTGATTGAGGTGCAGTTGCTCCATGAATCTGGAGCTCACTGGTTCTGGTCAGTGTAAGTAGCCAGCTTGCCCTGGGACCCTCTCTCTGAATCCTGAGTGCTAGGATTATAGGTAGCTGCCATACCTGTCTGGCTTCTAAGAGGCTTCTAGGGATCCCAACTCTGGCCTTCACACTTGCTTTTCTAGCACTTCATCTACTGAGCCATCTCTCCATCCCCCAAATACAATCCTCAGTAGAATAAATTCAGTTAAGGAAAAGTTTGGTGTAGAGCGAAAGAGCAAAAATCTATGTAAATGCCACTTGTAGGGGGGACACACTTGAAACACAAAGTGGAGAAAATTGAAAATGAAAGCACAGGAGAAATGCCACACAGAAATCGGGGGTATCACCGTGTTAGTGTCATTGGTTAAGGAAACAGTTTCTGAGGGAGAGGAAACAGGTGACCCCTGGAGTCAATCACTTTCCCATCGTCCACTGAGAAATTCAAATCTGAGTGGATGATCACATGCTTGGGATGTCAGTGAGGAAAATGGATTGCCCGAGGAAGCACACTGCCTGAGAGCCCCACAGTCTCCCTGGTGCCCCAGATCCTATCATTGATTTCATTTTCTCGTGGCTGGAAGTTTTTCTAACCAATCAGCCATCAGAAGCAGCACTCGCAATGCCTTCTGGTTATGAACTCTCCTCTCTATAGTGAGAAGTCCAGTGTGTGCGCGCATACATAAGAGTGTGGCTGCATGTCTGGAGTGTAGAATACACTATACACTTAAAAATATCTACTATTAATTCAGCTTCTCAACTTTAGGATTTGCTTGAGATCATTTGTCTGAGAAAACATATTGAGAAATTTCCCTAAGGGAAAAATGTAGTATTATGCTTTATCTAACTGAGTCAGTGACAGACAGCTGCCAAAGTTACTAACAAGTATTAAAAGAAATGCATACACTGTAAGGCCTCTGGCCCTGGCGATGCCTTCTAAGGATGGGGTTGGTAGCAACTGTTTGGCCATTTGCAGTTCACCCTTTTGCAAGATGAAGCCTTAGCTTCATAACTGTGGGGTTAAAAATTCTCAAAGACTTTTCTGGAAGGTCTTTGGGACTGGGTGAAAATGGAGCAGCACACATCTCCAAGCACTTATAAATCATGCTAAAGACTGAGGAAGATGATGTTAAGAGATCTATCTCATAGCTTAAAAAGAAGTATGCTCTTAGGACTTGAAAGCAGGAGAGCTGGCCCCGTCCCTCACTGGCTGCAGCACTTAGGAGAGCAGGCTCTGCTCCTCTCCTGGGCAGCACAGTAGAGCTGGTCCTGATGGTGCAGGCCCAGGAGAGCCGGCCCCAAGGGCATGAAAGTGTGAGAGCTGTCCTTGGCCCCCACCTTGGTAGTGCTGTAGAGTTGGCCCTGGTGGTGTGAACACCAGAGAGCTGACTAACTCAGCTACCACACAGGCCCAGATGCAGGGCTGAGAGTTGTCCCACTCCAACATCTACCCCATTTATGAACTGCTGGGGGGCATGAAGGGACTGGTCCTCTAGAACCAAATCTGTAAGATATCCACAGCACAGGGCAACAACAGGATGTCCCAGTGAGAAGCCAGTAGTGATGGTATAGCAGAAACCAGAGGCCTGGAACCAGACCAATAACTCACTACAATGAACATTTGCAAGTAAAGCTGTTTGGGCAAAAGGGTATATTCTGTGTGACACACCATGACACACTGCAACTTCCACAGTGAGATGTTTGTTTGTTGATTAGTTTATTTTCTTGTGGGGGAGGGGGCCTTGCAAGGATGGGTATGGAGGGATGGGGAGATGCGTGAGATTAGTGTGCATGGTGTGAAATTCATAAGGAATCAATAAAAAGTTAAATTTTTAAATAGGATGCTCTTTTTTCATACTTGAAGTAATTTATCCTGTACAAGATATGGCCTGTTAACATCCCAGTGAGGAAGGGGAAGGGTCTCATGAGTTTTATAGGCAGGTGGTGGGAGAGGAAAGATGTTTTCTTCAGTGGTGTAGTCACTGGTGAAGGCACGTGGTCCTGTAAGCAGACCTTCACCCACACTCCAGTGAGCATTCCTAATAAAACTCACTAGGTCATAACAAACAAACAAACAAAAAACCCACGTGGAGATAGAAGGGGAACGCGATGAGAAGCAGAAGAGGACTGACCAGAGGGGAACTAGAGGGATGGGGTGAATGTGACCAGAACAGATTATTTAAACGTATGCATGAAAATGTCAAAACAAACAAAACTCAACAGATCAGTGTCTGTAAGAATATTACTTAGCTAGTTGTTTTCTTTCATTGGAGACAGGGGTTGGGGGTGAAGGCGTGATAGGCACGGCATTTGAAAGCGTGGTTCACACTTGACTTACTTAGTTTAGGACCCTCTGGAATGTAGATTTTTTCCATCACATAAAGCTTTTTTTTTTTTTTTTTTGAGACAGGGTTTCTCTGTGTAGCCTCAGCTGTCCTGGACTCACTTTGTAGACCAGGCGGGCCTCAAACTCGCAGCTATCTGCCTGTCTCTGCCTCCTGAATGCTGGAATTAAAGGCGTGGGCCACCACCGCCTGGCTTCATGTAAAGCTTTTATTCTCACTTGCTTTTAAAAGGTCCTGTTGTATGTTCTTATTTACTGTGATGGCAGGAATCTAGTCTGAGGCCACATATAGGATAGCCACAAGGAAAAAGCAAAACAAGATGCAATTTCCATGATCCTAAGACAGAAACAGCGATAAGCTTATTGCAGATGAAAAGCAGGAAAGGAAAAGAACCAATTTCACCTTCTGTAGTTGTTTACTAAATAGATGGCCTGTAGTGGATGTAAACATGTTTTTGTTTTGATCCCAAGCATGGGCTGGGGGACAGACTTGTGAGAGAGCAGGTGATGTTTATCCACTTAGAAGTCAAACCACCTCGTTGGGGCGTGGGGGGTAAGACGGCTTGGTTTTTGCCAGCTAAAACACATCTTAGTCCAGACTCAGAGAGGAGATATATATATATATATATATATATATGAGGCCAAAACAGGAGGCAGAGGGCTTTTGCAGCCTTTGTATTGTTTGACCGTTCATCGATCCACTTTGAGACGCTCCTAGAGAGGACCGCTCCAGCGAAGGCTTCGAGGCTCCGGGTTCCAGCTGCTGTTCCAGGTTCCAGCAGCAACTTTGGTGGAATTGCTGGTCTGCTGAAGTCCTGCCGACTGTGCCGGGGGAATCGCTCCCAGGACCTGAATTCAAAAAGATCTACTTCTCCTGTTCCCGTTAACCCCTTTTCTCTCTCATCATCTAGAGTTGGCCGGTTGGAAGGGAGGTTTAAGCATTTAAAGAACCCCAAAGAAAAGAGGCTTGGAAAAGGTGAAGCCTACAATGGCCTGTTGTGATATACTTTGAAATTTATTTTTTAATTACTGTAAAGTGAGAGCAATGAAAAAGAATTGGCAGAAAAAGTAACTCTAAGTTAACAAAAGAGACAAGAAATGGCTGTCTATGTTCTATTTTCACAAAGCTGTGAAGTAGTTTTACCCAAAGACGGAAAAGTAAGTGGCCCCTACTACACGTCATCTCACCAGACTCAAAATAAATAACAAAGTCAATCAAACTTACTAAGAGTTTACAATACAAGAAGAACTTACTCGTCCATTCCTTGGGTAGATGATTAGTGCATCCTTACGTATTGAAACTTTGAGAAATAATTGTGCTGCTTCTGCATGCTCTGCACATCGTAAGTGCTGCTGACCACGCACATGAGAAAGCCTGTTTGTTATATAACCACCTAATAAAGAAGAGCTGTGAGCGCTCACACACACACACACACACACACACACACACACACACACTGTTATAAAATGTCATCACTCTGTCTTAAAGGGAAACCACCAAAGAGCTTTCTGGGAATAGAAACAACTCGTTTGCAAGGAGGATGAGAATCACACAGGCCTTTGGATGTTCCGGGTTCATGTAGAAACACAATGGAGCAACACCTTGGAAAGGCTAATGGAAAGTGGCTTGGGACATCAAGTGCCATGAGCAGCCAAGTTATCAGTCTGCAAGTCAGAGAGAATGGGCTCGACACGTGACGGGTAATTAAAACAATATGAGCACACGCTCTGGGAAAATGAGAATTAAAACAGATGAAGACAGAGAATCCAAGAAATTATTGTTTCTCAGAACAGCAGCAAGAAGAGCCCTTCAGGCTATTGCCAGGCAGCAGAAGCAAAGCAATTTGTTCAAATTAAACAAGTACCGAGAAGGCTTCCAGATGAGTGGATTTGATAAGAAAGCTGGACCTACTTCAGCAGAGACACAGGAGTTAAGGAGGCAGCAGGCGTGCATGGCAGCTCACACCTGGAATTCTGGAACTTGGGAGGCTGAGGCAGCAGGAGAGTTATAAGCTTGAGACTAGCCTGGGATACAAGGGGAGACCTTGTCTCAAGAAAAAAAATTTTTTTAAATAGAAGAAAAAATTTGTTATTAATTTATGAGAAGATGAAAAGGATTATTTTATTGCCAAGGGAAAAACTGAGAGACTCCCTTAAAATTAAAACTCTACTTACACATACCAAATTAAATGTAGCATGATTCTGAATCACATGGGATACAGTGAATGATAAACTATTTGAGCTTAGATTTGGAAGATTTACTTTGTGTACGTGAGGGAGAACAGTAAAGAAACTGCTGACGTGACAGCTCTGTTATTAGGGGGCCGACGTCTAGTCCAGGTGTCAACCTGACCGTATCTGTAATTAATTAAAACCCAAATGGCTGGGTACATTTTGTTTCCTAATTAAATCATTTGAAGTGGGAAGACACACTTTTAATCTGGTTCTTCTGAGGTGGGAAAATACACCTTTAATTTAGATCTTTTGAAATGGAAAGATGCACCTTTAGTTCCGGCCATGCTTTCTGCTGGTAGCCTAAATAAAGGACGCTGGAGAAGGAAGCCCTCTCTTTCTTTGTATGCTTGCTCTTGCTGGGAAGTCCATCATTTCTTCACTGGTGTTAGAATTCAATTCTTAGAATTCTGGCATATACTGAAGACCAACTGAGACATGTGACCTTGTGGACTGAACAATTTCTGGATTATTGGACATTCTGTTCATAGACAACCACTGTTGGACTAGTTGGACCACAGCCTGTAAGCCATGTAATATATATCATTGTTCCTCTAGAGAGCCCCGACTAATACATATTTTGGTACCAGGAGTGGGATATTACTTTCAGACCTGATCATATTGTTTTAGGGAGGATTGTGGAAGGAGTTTGGAACTTTGGGCTAGAAAAGCCATTGGGTGTTTAAAGTTTGGGGAGCCTTTCTGTGGGAGCAAGCCAGTAAACAGGGATCCTCCCTAGCCTCTGTGTAGACTCCTGCCTCCAGTTTCCTGCCCTGTTTGAGTTCCTGTCCTGATTTCCTTTGATGATGACCAGTGATGTGGAAGTGTGAGCCAAATAAACTCTTTCTTTGCCAATTTTCTTTTGATTATGGCATTTCACCACAGCAGTGGTAACCCCAACTGAGCCAACCTGGTACTAGGAAATGTATAATTGAGATAGATATTCTTAGACTTTGGCAGAATCCTCACATTGGTTCTCTGACCTATGGAGTGAGGGCTATTGTGGTTGGAAAGGCTAAATGGAAGTTTTTATAGTGGCCTCTGCCGAGGAAGGTAGTGAATCAAGAAGAGTGTCGCATCTCTGAAGGAAGTGCAGACATTAGCGCCACCATTAAGGACTTGAAAGATGCAGGGGTGGTGGCTCCCACCACATCACCCTTTACCTCTCCTATCTGTCCAATGCAGAAGCCAGGTGGCTCATGGGGAATGACAGCTGACTATTAAAAATTCAAATCAAGAAGTGAGTTCAATCACAGCTGCTTTACCAGATGTGGTGTCCTTACCAGATCAGATTAACACATCTCCTGGACCATGAGAAACAATTTGCTTTTCAATTGGTAAGCCCAACTGCATACCTTTCCAGTTTTACCTCAAGTATATATTAACCCTCCAGCCCCGTGTCCGAACTTAGTTTGAAAGGATCTTGTTCATCTGTCTTTTCCACAAAGTGTCATATTGGTTCACTGTATTGATGACGTTTATGCTGATTAGAGAAAATGAGCAAGAGGGAATAAACACTTTGGATTTGCTGGTAACATGAATGCACATCAGAGTATGGGAAATAAATCCAACCAAAATTCAAGGACCTATCTCAGTGAAATTCTTAGGAATCCAGTGGTGTGGGGCATGGAGAGATATTCCTTCTGACACGAAGGATAAGTTATTGTACCTGGTCCCTCCCACCACTGAGAAAGAAGCGTGTCTAGTGGGCATGTTTGGATTACAGAGACAGCACATTCTTCACTTGAGTGTGTTACTCGGATCCAAATACCAAGTGACTTGGAAATGTGCTAGCTTTGAATAGAGCCTGGTTCAGGAGAAGGCTTTTCAACATGTCCAGGCTGCTGTGGAGGCTGCTCTAGTATTTGGACCGTACGATCCAGCAGACCCAATGGTACTTGTGGTATCAGCAGCAGCTAGGAATGCAGGCAACTCTTTTCCCTTTTAGAGAAAGCTCTTACCTGATATTGCGCCCTTTTAAGATGAAGGACTTAGGAGAAGGAAAGAGAAGAATTAAGACACCTGAATATCCATGCGAACTGATCCTCCTGTCTGTATAGATTCCCTACATGGCTGCTCCGTGGTATCGGAAGGTTTTATTGTAAACATGAGAAGGAGAAAGCCAGAGGCATCTGGAAGAGTCCAGGGAAGAGAGGTAAAGAAGTAGACTGAACCTGGCCAGCAGTTAGACATGATCAAGCCTATCTGCAAGAGAGTGGAGAGAGAGCACAGTGGGAATAGCGATAGGGGAAAATAGCAGGGACAGAGAATAGAGAGAGCATGACAGAATGGCAGGAGCATAATAAGAATATAGCAGGTTAAAAAAAGGAGTGAGTAGCTTCAGGGAAGGGACAGAGTCTGGGGACTGGTGTTGGGGCTTTGAAATTCTGAGTAGGAGCTGAAGGGCCTGAAGGTTAGCATGAATTTTGATATGCTGATTGGTGCTACTCGTAAAAGTTAATTGGAGAGCCATTTGCCCCCTTTGCAGGAGGAAAGGGAAACAAATCCTTTTGGTGGTCAGACTGGGCTTCACACGTTCCTGGGGAATGCTGGCTTTTATCTAACTGCCAGAAATCTTTCTATAGTCCAGTTTGAGCTCATTTCTGGCTGTTTGGACTGTTCTTTGGAGTTTGGGAAATTGGAGTTTCCTTTGGACCCAACACTGTCTCTGCCTCCTCAGTCCTGGGATTACAGGTGTCGGTCACTCCACATGCTTTTGTGTAATACTGGGGATTAAATGCAGGCCCTCTGTGCATGTTAGGGACTCTGCCTAAGCACACCATCAGCCCTGACAGCATTATTATTATTATTTTTTTGAGTCTCATTATGTAGCCCTGGATGGCCTGGAGCTCGTTATATAGAGCATGCTGGCCTTGAATTAATGGATCTCCACCTGCCTCTGTCTCCCAAGTGCTAAGATTAAAGGTGTGTGCTATCATGCCCAACTTATCCTTATTTTTAATAATGAAAAGCTGAGTCATTTCAGGTTGCCAAGTAAGCCAGCCTAAGAAACACCAACCATACAACTCCAACAGTCTGAGGTGCAGGTGAGTTCAACTCCTTACCTTTGATAAGTGGTCTTTGACAGGCATTTGTGTACTGTAGAGTGGGTCACTGCTCCTGTGAGTCACAGTTCGTTGCTTTCCTTCAGAAATATATATCATGTGTAAGGTTCTTGTCCTGTGGTTTCTGCTGTGCCTCCAAGCATGGCAGGCACATCCTACCTGCTGACTTTATATTTGGCTATGTGAGTTATGTTGAACAATAAATATGAACAGGAAGGAGCAATGGGCAGAATTGAAGAGTGGCTTTTAAAAATATCTTGTGTTCCATTGGCACAGGAGACAACTTCCTGAACAGAAAACCAACAGCTTAGGCCTTAAGGTCAACAATTAACAAATGGCACCTCATGAGGCTGAGAAGCTTCTGTAAGGCAGAAGACACTGTCAACAGAACAAAGCGACAGCCTACAAACTGGGAAAAGATCTTCACAAACCCTACATCTGAAAAAGGTCTAATATTCAAAATATATAAAGAACTCAAGAAATTAAACACCACCAAACCAACTAACCCAATTGAGAAATGGGGCTCAGAACTGAACAGAGAATTCTCAACAGAAGATTATCAAATGGCTGAAAAACACTTAAAGAAGTGCTCAATGTCTTTAGTCATCAGGGAAATGCAAATCAAAACAACTCTGAGATTCCATCTTACATCCATCAGAATGGCTAAGATAAAAAACTCAAGTTACAGTACATGCTGGCGAGGATGCAGAGAAAGAGGAACACTCCTTCATTGCTGGTGGGAATGCAAACTTGTACAATCACTTTGGAAATCTATCTGGTGCTCTCGCTGAAAACTGGGAAAAGGGCTTCTTCAAGACCTAGGTATTCCACTCCTTGGAATATAATCAGAAGATGTTCCACCATACAACAAGGACATATGCTCAACCATATTCATAGCAGCCCTTATTCATAATAGCCAGAACCTGGAAACAGCCTAAATGTCCCTCAGTTGAAGAATGGATAAAGAAACTGTGGTACATTTACACTATGGAATACTACTAAGCTAACAAAAACAAGGAAATCCAAAAATTTGTGGACAAATGATGGGACTAGAAATGATCATACTGTGTGAGTTAACCCAGAAGCAGAAAGACTCACATGGTATATACTCACTTATAATTGGGCACTAGCCCAAAAGGCACATCCCATGAAAGTCTTCACTTACCGGGAGATTGGGATAGATGTGAGGACATTCTATTGGGATTCTAGGTAAGAGAAATATACGAGAATGAGGAAATAGAAGGAGCCAGAGGGTCCTAGAAAACTACAAGAAGAACATTGTGATGGGTGGATCGGGGCCCAAAGGGGTCTGTTCAAACTATTGCACTAACCAAGGACAATACATGCAATAAACATTGAACCCCTACCCAGATCTAGCCAATGGACAGGACATTCTCCACAGTTATGTGGACAGCGGGGACTGACTCTGACATGAACTCTGGTGCCCCATATTTGACCACTTCCCCTTGCTAGGGAGGCCAAGTAGCGCTCAGAGAAAGAATAAACAGGCTACCAAGTTGAGACTTCATAGCCTATGACCATACAGTGGGGGAGGAGGTCCCCCTCAGTCACAGACATAGGGGAGGGGAATAGGGTGAAAGCAGGAGAGAGGGAGGAATGGGAGGATACAAGTGATGGGATAACAATTGAGTTGTAATCCGAATAAATTAATTTTTAAAATAATGTGTTCACTGGGTTGTGGTGGCGCACACCTTTAATCACAGTGCTCAGGAGGAAGAGGCAGATGGATCTCTGTGAGTTCAAGGCCAGCCTGGTCTACAGACTGAGTTCCAGGACAGCCAGGGATAAAACAGAGACATCCAGTCTTGAAAAACCAAAGAAGAAATTTCTGTGTTCACTCCGCTGGAACTATGGCTCTATCATGGGAACTCTGGGCTCTGAGCAATAGCCACTTCCTTAGCCCAAGTTCCAAAGTGAGAAGGTACACAGCTAATCCCATCCAAGACTAGAATTTTAAAATTCTATTTCCCACATGTCAACATTCTTATTAGTACAGCTTAATCTGAAAATGTCTGACCGCAAGCATGCTCATTATTTCCCTTTGGAATTGTTGAAGTCAGAGGGGAAAAAAATTAAATTTATTTTGAGTACAGACCATTAGAAAGTATTCACTTCATGTGGTCTTACGTGTTTATATCCAAAGCATTTCTTCTCTTCAGATGAAGTTCTAAGATCCATTCAAGATTCCTTTTAATAAGGAAAAGGGCTAAGCTGGACAAAGCCTGTAGTATATCTTTGTAACGATGAGCTTACAGAACAGTATCAGAGGGCCAGGCACACTGGGTGAGACATGAAAGTGTATTCACTGAAGGAGAAAGAGAATCAGCAACACAAACATTCCTGAAAAATCCTCACAAGTTCCTGGTCCCATTTGTGCTCAACGATTTTATAAATAGCAGATACAAAAGAACTGGGCTGTTTGGGATGAAACTTAGAAAAGCGTCTTTTCCCGAGAAGCCAATGGGTAAACCTTTCTTGCTTCCATCTCCCCCTCCTCCAATGTTTTGAAGAGACACTGCTGTTCTTCCATATTTTGGTTTGAGGAGGGTGTTCCAAGCTGACTAGACTCTTCGGCAAGGCTTGGAAGGAGAGAGAAAGAAACCAACCGGCCTGCTGGCCTTACTTCACCATCCTTAATGCTTAATGCTTTTTGTATGCAACTTCTATCTCCATTCTCCTTCTGTCTCAATCATTGGTCTATTTGAAAACAAAACAAAACATACTGATGACTTGTCTGGCTTTATTCCATTTAGTGTGTGTGTGTGTTTGTGTGTGTATGTGTGTGTGTGTGTGTGTGTGTGTGTGTAAGCATATTGCATAAAACAAGAGTAGTGCACATCTTATATTACCCAAATAAATTTAATTATTTTCTACATATAAAAGAATAGCCCAAAGCTCTGGGTATTACATATGAAACAAACAGGAGACTCAGAAAAGGAGAGAGAGGAAGGCAGTTGACTGGGGATCTTGGGACCTGAGAAACAACCAGTTGCCTGAAAGTTTCTTCTTGCCTCATATATCCCGAACTAGCACAGGAGAAGCAGGCAGATCCTTTTAAAAATGTAAGAAATGCCTTCTTTCTCCAGGCAGAGGGCCAGGAAAAGGGCAATGTAGGTACACGGAAAATTTCTTTTGGACAATACTTGCCTATTCCAGCCAAACGCTACAAGAAAAACAAAAGAAAATGTGACCTCACTTCTACTAGCCCAGTCAAGACGCTGAATTGAGAACCCAGATTCCCATACCTTCGCCAGGCACCCTCCGGGCCACTCCTGCTTGCTGGGTAATATCTGGATGAGTGTTTTGTTCAGTTTTATATACTTAGGTCACTTGGCTCTGCAGGCTAGTTTGATTACTTCCCCTTAGTATGCCTTAAGCCCTTCTGTTTTTCAGATTGGGTCTTGATAACTCCATAGGCTGTCCTTGAACTTGCCATCCTCCTGCTTCTGCCTGGAGTAGCTTGGGTTTAAAGTCCTGCCACAGCCTGACCAACTTGCTGGTCACTTTCATTCATCATCTTTGTCATTCCGCCACACCTATTGGTGCTTGATACACAATTTTGTATAACCCATATTTTCTCCCTGTCCTCCTATCGCTGTGGCCAATTGCTCTTAGCAGATTACTCTGCAGCAGGAAGCATCCTTTTAAAGTTTTCTAGTTTATCTGATAAAATGCTCGATAACGGTAACTTAAAGGAAGGTGAACTTATTAAGGGAGGGTGGGTTTATTTTGCTCTACAGTTTGACAGCACAGTCCTATGTGGCGGAGAAGGCTTGGTAGCAGGAGGGTGAGAGATGAACACTGATGCTCCATTGCTCATATTGATTCAGTCCGGGACCTCAGCATATGGAATAGGGCTGAGCATAGAAAAGGGTGGTTGCGGAGGGATCTTCTCATCTCAGTCAGTCCTTCCTGGAACTCCTCCCAGACACATCCAGAGGGTTATCTGTCTCCTAGGAGATTCTGAATCCTGTCAAGATTAATCATCCCATTCCCACATCCCTCCATTAAAAAGACACTTCACAGGAACCATTTCCTTGCTTTTTGGCTAGTTGGGGACAAATGACTAGAACAACTTACAGTGGTGGAAATCGCAACAATTCATTGGAAAATCCATCAAATTAAGGAAAAAGCAAAACACAACCTGACTTTTTGTTGTCGTTGTTTTGTTTTTTCAAGACAGGGGTTCTTTGTGTAGCTGGGATTACAGATGTGTGCTAACACACCTGGCTTCTGTCCTGTAGTTTTATCCAGCCCAAAGACAGTCCTCCTCCTGAGGAGGCTCATACCAGTGTGTGTGTGTGTGTGTGGGGGGGGGGGGGATCTGAGTTCTGGGGCACAGTGTAAATAGGAAGCAACAATGGAGAGAAACATAGGCGAAAATTATATGGATTATTCCTTCCTTAGGATTCCCTCGTCTGTTATTTCAGCTAACCTGATCTGTGTCATCTCACCTACTCCTTGATAAATCTTGACCCTGGAGAAACATCTAATTCTTTTCTGCCCTTAAAGATGCCCCCTTTCTACCCTGTTTAATGGGTAAAATCAAGACACATTTTTAAATAACTTGTAGTGGTAAGCACTGAGGTCACAAAGGAGTAAATGTACTTGATTAGACAACCAAGTCTAAGGGTGTCTCTGTGTAGCCAAGGCTGTCCTAGACTTGCTTTGTAGATCAGGCTGGCCTTGAACTCACAGAGATCCACCTGCCTCTGCCTCCTGAGCGCTGGGATTAAAGGTGTGTGCCTACCACTCCTGGTTGGAAAAGTGCATTGTATTACATTATAAAACGCAAACAGCACACAGTTTTCTTTTTGACTCTAGGCATCTTAATTGTAAACAATATTTGTAAAGAGATACAAAAGGTATTGTTATTTTAGGCTTCTTAGAGGAACACAAGAAATCTTTAAAACTTGTTTTATTGGGACATTTGACATACCAGCATTGGGTTGTTTTGGGTTTATCTACAATGTGTACACACATCTTACTGTTTTAGAAAATGTCCAACACTACAAAAAGTTCTGCAAAGATCATGGTCAGTCTCCACATTCCTGCCCCCAGCCTTAAGCAGCTGCCAATCACCAACTGTGGGATTTTTCTAGATGTTGCATTTAAGTTGAATCACGTTTGTGCTCTTTTGCATTAGTCTCTTCCACTTAGCTTATTAGAATTGCTTGGGCACAAGGTCTCCTTTGGCCTACGTTGACTTCAACCTAGCTCCGTAACAGGTTTGTCTAAACTCCCAATCCTCTTGCGGGTACACCCAACAGCTGGCATTACAGAAATGAACCATTATGCCCAGTTCTGGCTCTCTGTTTTTTAAGTACCTCAGTGTATAATTTTTTTTTTTTTTAATGAGTACTTTGTTTCTTTTCATGTACATTTTGTTGATCTTTCAGAAAGTCTTGGACATGCGGCTAACAACTCTCCTTTTTGGCCATTACGTAATGACACTGTGAATATTTATGAACACGCCGGAAGACCCTCTTTTCAATTTCCTGAGGGAAGTAACTGTAGGGTCCTGTGTGTAACTGAGAACCCAGAAAACCTTTCTAACGAGGCTACACTGTTTTACAGTTCCATAATACGTGAAGGTTGTAATTTGTCCACCTCCTCACCAACCATTCTTGTCTGGGTTTATACTTTTTAATTGCAGTCATTGTAGTGGGTGTGAAGTTTTCCCATTGTGGTTTTAATTTGCATTTCCCTAAGTGACTAATGATGCTGAACATCACTTGTAATCCTCTAAATATCTTTAGTAAAATATGTATTCTTTCATCTACTTGTAAATGGATTATTGGCTTTCTTTATTGAGTACGAGGAGTGCTTTAACATAATGTGAACACAAACTCTATATAAGATACACGGCTTGCAAATCTTCCAGCCTAATGTATCTTTATGGGTCTTTTTATAGATACATTATTCTTTTAAAGTCCACATTTTATTCAAAATATAGTTTTCCTTGTGGACCCTTAACAGGCTAATGATTGACTTGGTTTCAAAACATTACATTAGTATTTTTAAAATGGCACCTTTTAGCCATGCAGGCACTGTTGCCTAGCCTGTAATCCCAGCACTCTAGAGGTGGATTTGCTTCCCAATAGAGTACTTGGTACATGTAGATAAGTAAAACAAGATGGTAAAACCGTAGAGGTAGTTTTAATGTCATTTTCTGAGGCCCGGAGGCCCCGCACAAGGTTCTACTCTCAATCTATTGACAATACAGATCTAAAAGATTAAAACGGAGCCATTAACGTCTATGAGAGACCTTATCGTGTAGTTCCCAGCTTTGTGGTTGGCAAGCAGTTAAGATACAAGCCTCTCAATGCGCTATTGAGAAAAACGCAAAGGCGGTTGTTTGGTTGCACCTGGGTGATGACTGAGGCCCATGGTTCTGTCTGGCACGGAGCAGGGAGGCCACGCTGGGTTCTGAGAATGAGTAGTGAGGTCAGCTTCACCAGGGAAAGGGGCGGAAGGCATCAGCAAGCACCCCCTATTCTAGGGGGTTGGGGGAAAAGGCGGTATTTTTTTTTCCTGGTCCCCGAGGTCCGACGGCCTCTTCCGGCGGTGCGGGCCGGTGGCCTCCCCTCACCGCCCACCCTCGGTCCTGCAACCAGTCGCTGGCGCCAGGCTCGACCGAACCACTCATCCGGCCACAGGTGGCTCCGCATCAGGCGTGGCCTTGTGCGGCAGCCCCGGGCCTGAACGTTGCGAAGGCGCCTTCGTTGTCTGCCTCTCGCGACCTGCTCCCCGAGGCTTTACTTGCTGCCGCCGTCTTTGTCCGGACACAGGTGGGCATCCTCTCCGGCCCGAGGCCCCCGCCGCGACATCCCGATCCCGCGTCTCAAGGCGGGTGGGACAGGAAGCGACCGCACGCCGGAACCAACCGCGGCGGGGGCTAGGGGCGCAGCGGGCCGCAGCCGAGGGGGCGCCTGCTGCGGGGGTGGGGTGGGGCCGGGCATCCGGTGAGCGCCGCCCCGGCCTCCCCCACCCCGCGCAGCCGCACCGGCCGCCGCGGCAGAGCTAGTCCCGGGAGGAGGACTGCGCCCCGGCCGCCTTGCGCGCGAGCGCGCCGCGCCGAGAGAGAGACGCCGGGCGAGCGCCGGCCGCGGCTGCATGAGGCGCGGCGGGAACTAGCGCGCCGAGCCCGTGAGGCCCGCTCCGCGCTCAGGCTGGGGGCGGGCGCGGCGGAGGCGGAGGCGGAGCTCCGCCCGGGCCCGCCCGCTCGCCCGCCCGCCCGCGGGGGGCGCCGCCGGCAGAGGCCGAGGAGGCGGCGCGGCGGACGGCGGCCCGAGAGGAGCGCCCGCGCTGCGGCCCGCGGGAGCGCGCCGCCACCGCCCGCGCCGGCCTGAGGAGCGCCTGCCGCCGCGCGGGCCGAGGTGAGTGCGCCGCAGGCCGGCCGGTAGCGCGGGAGGGGAGGGGAGCGGGGCGAGGCGGAGGCCCGGGCGCGCCGGCGTCCTCGGCCCTTTGTGGCCGCGCGGCGGGGGCGCAGGGTCCGGCGGTGGGGACTCCCGGGCCGCCCGGGCGCGCGGCGTCTCCCTCTGCCGGGCAGCCGCGCAGAGCTGCGAGTTGGCGTCCTAGTTTGACATTGAGTTAGAAACCGTTTTTCTTCGCTAGACGGAAGTTTGTTTTATTGACTGAGGTAGATCTAAACATGGCTCCTGGCTGCTTCGGCCGTGTGGGACTTGCAGCCGCGGTACCCGGCTGACCCCGGCCGGTCTGGAGCGACGAGGGAGGAAGCCCAGGCCCGGGGCCGAGGTCTGTGCCTGGGAAGTAGCGGGCTTTTTGGCGATGGGAATGAATGAACAAGAGGCCACTCACCCACAGCACAATGTCGTGAGAGACTGACCAGGAATCGGGAATGACTTGCATCGTCACTGCTCTTACTTGCAGAGAAGACCCCCGTCCCCCCGCCCCCAAATTTATGACCTTGGCCTTATTTCAGCGTCACTCATGAGCCAAACTCCCTTGGCATTTTTGGTGCGTGTGGGCAAAAGGCAGAATAGTGGTTGCGCTCTTAAATTGTTTCTGGAGGACGGATAATGTCACCTACACCACACTTTGTGTTTAATAGTAAGTAGTACGTTTCTTTTAGGATCGTATCAAGAACTGTAGAAAGCAGGAGATCTTGTCCTAATTTTTATAAATAAAGTTGAGGCCCCAGGAAGTAAGGAAGTTTCTGGGCCACACGCTAAGCTGCAGAGTAGGGATTCAGAGCTGGGTTTTGGTTGTCTTAGGGCTCTTTGCCTTGAATCTGTGTAGACCTGGATGGTCCGGAGTGGCAGTCACTAGCCACATGCGGTTATTTAAATTTAAACTTAAAAAGTTCAGCCCTTGACTCAGTAGCCACATGTCAAGCACTCAAAAGCCAAGTGTACTATAGTTAAATTGTGCTAGTCTTGACCATATATCCATTAATTTATCTGGTAAATATTTATTGAGTGCCGCGTCTGTTTGGTTTTAAGGCTTAGGAATACTGTGGTGAATAAAAGACAGTGTGCTTGCCTTGATAGAGCTTGCATTTTACAAGCTAGCTTGAAAATCTTTCAATGGTACCTGAGCACCTTGATACTGCTTTCAAATGTGGTTCATGGACTGGAAATATCTTCATTACCTGGGGAGTCTCAGAAATACTTGTGTCACCCATCCATATTGACTGAATTAGTGTCTGTTTTTATTAGGAATCCATAATTGTGGTTTGAAATCTGAGAAGCGTTTATTCAAAAGTCAATGAATGATAAGTGGGTTTAGACAATGCTCCTTGGTTTGTTTGGGCCCTGTTTAATTTTATTATTTTAAAATGTGTATGGTTTTTTTTTTAACCTGGATATATGTCTATGCACTACGTCGATGCCCGAGGGCTTTAGATCCCTTGCAATTTGAGTTACAGTTGGTTGTGAGCTGCCGTGTCGGTGCTGGGAGTCGAACTTGGGTTCTCCAGAAGAACTGTTGGTGCTCTTCAAGTTATCTGTTCAGCACCATTTGTTTTTTTTGTTGTTTTGTTTGTTTTGCTTTGTTTCTCGAGACTGGGTTTCTCTGTGTAGCCTTGACTGTCCTGGACTAGGCTGGCCTCCAACTCACAGAGATCCTCCTGCCTTTGCCTCCCCAGGGCTGGAATTAAAGGCGTGCGCCTCCACGGCCTGGGAGCACCATTTGTTTTAAGCAGCGGACTGTACAACTTCTGGAAGTGCTCATGATTTTTGCAAACACTTAAGTGTCTAACTTCCTCGATGGAGTTTAAACTAAAGGAGAGCAGAGACTGTCATAGCTTTCTTTCCTAGCCATGTAGACTTTACAGTCCTTGATAAGTAGTAGGTGCTCGGTAGACGTGAACTGAGTGAATGAATGAGCGTCTTCAGTAGGTAAGACTGGTAGTCAGCCAAGCCCCTGATGGCATCTGGTGACAGCACCAGGCAGATTTAAAAGTAAGATATTTTTAGTGTTTCTTCTGGAGATTGTAGCTACCTGGGTGGCATTTTACTCCTGGCACGACTTCCTTACTGTTTTTTCTACGTTGACGCAGGGTCTCTTACTCTGGCTTAGGCTGGTCTGCGCTCACAGAAATCTTTTGGTTTCACCTTTCCAAAGGCTGGGATTATAACCTGAGACAGCAAGCCTGACTTTTTTATGGGGTGGGAGTGGTTTGATACAAGCTCTCACTGTGTGTAGCCAGCCCCTTTGCAGTGTAGCTCATTGACCTCCAACTTGCAGTCACTCTTACTTTAGCCCACCAAGTGCAGAGATTATACAGCCAGCAGGTCTGCCTATCTCTTCAGTAGCATGAAGTCATATTAATAAATTTAAATTATACTTATGTTAGCACCGGTTTTATGTATGTATGTGTGTGTTTAAAGATTTATCTATTTATGTATATGTGGGTGTTTTGTGTGTCTCTGTGTCTGTGCACCTAATGTATGCAGGGCTGGTGGAGACAGACGGTGTCAGGTCCGTTCGGCCCTCCCCTAAAGAAAAGCTATCGCTCTAGCCCCCCCATAAGGGATTTTTTAAAAAAGCTCAATCCCACACTTCATTTGGATTTGGAATCTAATCCAACATGCTGTTTTTCTCATACCTGTCTTTTGTTTTTCATAAGTTTGGCCTGGAGGAGTTTTTCTTTTGCTCTCTTTTGCATTCTTAAGACAGGTTTGTTGCTTGCTCAAGTAATCCTTTTGCCTCACTCAGCCTAGGAATGCTGCGGTTCTCTACCTTCCTAATGCTTCAACTCTTTAATACAGTTCCTCATGTTGTTGTGATCCCCAACTGTAAAATTATTTTCATTGCTACTTCATATGTTGCGAATCTTGATGTAAATACCTGTGTTTTCTGATGGTTAGGTGACCTGTGTGAAAGGATCATTCGAAAATCCCAAAGAGGTCGCGACCCACGGGTTGAAAACAACTGGACTAGAAGCATGAACCACTGTACTAGGCATTTGTTGGTGGTGGTTTGTTTATGGGTAACTCCCACAGACCAGATAGAATCATCCAGTCTTCGGAGTAGGCTTTCATTCTATGGAAAATAACACCACAGCGGACGAATAACATACTACACACACTTCTCATTCTTGGGTAAAATAGAGGGAAAGAATGCAGCAGCTGTATAGAGTAGGACTAAGAGTAGATGCTTACTGCATGCTCATTTATTCAATTAACATTTATTGGGTGACTAGTGTATGACAGTTCCCAAAGCAGACTCGAGGTAACTAGAGAACAGGGCAGCAACAGTCAAATGAGTCTAGACTTGATGCAGCAAGTGCTGCAGAGGATGATGGAGTTACTGCTTTTGGTCACCAGGTCAAAAGTGAGGGCTTCTCTGAGTGGCAGTTGATTTGTCTTGGCTTGTGGGCTTATTCCATCTTTGTTACCTCACAACACTGACATGCTCCTTTCTTCAAAGGCGTCGTGCTTATTTCTAGCTTTGTATCTTTATATATGATTTCCATTCGTGCTTATGAAGTGCTGCCGCTTGTTCAGAGATTGGATCACATTACCTGTCCTTTATGGAGCCCTTCACTGTTGACTTATGCTGTACTTACTCTACCTAAGTGTGTGGTGCTTGAGGGTAGGCGTAGCATTTGGTATTTGTGTCTGTGTGCCTTCTGTGTCAGGAGGAAGGATTGATAAATGGCTGAGGGAAGGTCTGGTTGTTTTTTTAAATTAATGTTCTTTTAAAATTTAGTTTATGTGTATGGGTGTTTTGCCTCCAAGTCTTTGCTGTACTTGGGTGCCTGCTGTTCCCAGAGGCCGGAATGCATGGAGTCCCTGGGCCTGGAGTTACAGACAGTTGTGAGATACCATGTGGATGCCAGGATCAAACCTAGGTTGTCTGCAAAGGCAGCCAGTGCTCTTAATTGCAAAGCCATTTTTCTAGCCCCTTAAATTAAAGTTTTTTAGTTTTTGAAGACAGGTTTTCTCTGTGTTGCCCTGGCTGTCCTGGAACTAGCTCTGTAGAACGCTGACCTTGGACCAGAGCTCATTGCACGCCTGCCTCTTCTTCCCAGGTTCTGGCTTTAAAGGCATGCTCCATTACCAGCCAGCCAAGTTAAACTGTAGTCGACTTGTAGTTCTGAGGAACAATTCAAGAAGCTCCCTTGTATCCTTTCTCCAGCCATTCCCATTGGTGTCATCTTGTAAACTATAGCACAGTGTTAAACCTACAGTAGCACTCTGGTACAGTGACATTTCAGGGGTTTCCATCTCAAAAGATTTCCTTATGTTGCTGTTTTTAAAGAGTTTATTTTGTATGTATGATTGCATGTGTATATATGCATGTGTGCTTCTGCATGTGCATGCAGTGCTTACAGAACTCAGAAGAAGGCATCAGATCCCTATAACTGGAGGAGTAAGTGGTGGGAACCTCCTTGTGGGTATAGGGAACCAAACTCAGGTTCTTTACATGGGCAGCAAATCTCTTAACAGCTGAGCCATCTCTCCAGTCCTTTATATTGCTTTTAAATCATACTTTTGTCCTATTTCCACCCTTCCATAAACTCTGAACTCACTAATTTGTTCTTCGTTTCTATAATTTTATCATTTCAAGAAAAATTTATAAATGGAATTTTATACTTTGAATTTACTTTTTCCACTCAGCATAAGAGAGATTTACCTAGGTTTTAAACTCTATCAATAGTTGCTACCTTTTTATTGCTGAATAGCATTTCATACTATGGATGCATTCTTAATTCAGTGTTGGGGATTGATAAAGAGCTAACAGGAGATATGAAATGTTCACATTTGGAATTCAAGAAAAGTGTACCAAATGTATTCTTTTAACCATTTAAAAGTTTTGGGCATCTGGTTACTTCCAGATCTTGATATTACAAATAAAAGTGCTAATAAACTTTGATGTACAGGTTCTTGTGTTTTGTTCTGTTCTCTCTCTCTCTCTCTCTCTCTTTTTTTTTTTTTTTTCCCTTGAAACAAAGTCTTACGTAGATTAGGCTGGCCTGAGGCTTGCTTTTTAGCTCAGGCTGACCTTGACCTCCTAATTCTGACTACCTCCCAGGTACTGGGATTATAGGCCCATCATGTTTGAGTATAAGTCTGTATTTCTGTTTCTCTGGGATAAAAGGGCAGCTGTGCAGTTATTGGGTTAGTTAAGTGGCATGGGAGCTGTGTTTTGAGGTGACTGTAACACTTTCCATTTATTACAGTGAAGCACAAATGATCAGCTTTTCTGCATCTTCACCACATTGTTTATTATCACTGTTTTTTATACTACCCATTCTGATAGTATGTAATAGCTCACTGTTGTTTTATGTACTTTTCCCTAATGGCGAATAGTGTTGAGCCTTTCATATGTTTGTTTTTAAATGATCCTTCATATAAACCCAGGGCCTTACTTGTGATAGGCAAGAAATCTGCCTCCGAGCTACGTCCCTTCAGCATCTTGTAATCTGTAAGTTTTCTTCAGGGAAATGACTTTTGCTTGTTTTCAAACTGGATTGTGTATTTTTACTACTGTGCTGTGAGAGTGCTTTATGTATTCTTGATACTAGTCTAGTCAGATCTGATTTGTCTACAGATTGCCTTTCCTTCTGTTCATCAGATGTTTTGTGGAGCAGAAGTTTTTTATTTGTTGAAGTCTAGCTTCTCTATTTTGTGGGCCATAGTTTTGGGGTCAAGCTCAATAACTCTAAAAGATCTAGATCCTGAAGAATTCCTCCTGTGTATATTTTTCTGGGAAGTGATATGCTTTATACATAATTCATTTTGAGTTAGTTTTGGGGAAAGGCATGGACTTTGGTCATGGCTTATTTAATACCTGTGGGTGTTCAGTTGTTTCGGTACCATTTTCTGAGAAGATTGCCTTTCTTCCATTGAATTGCTTTTGTGTGCTTCAAAAGCAGCTATGTTTGTTTATATATACTTAATGTCTGAAGTGATTGTCCCATTAATTTGTATGTCTGCCAGTACCACACAGCTTTGGTTACTGTACACTGACCTTCCATCTTACCCCAGTACACTCACTTTCAAAACAATACTTACTCAAATTTCTTTGCTTTTTCATACAAATTGTAAAATAATTTATATTTACAAAGACATCTATCTTGCTGACATTTTGATAGACTCCAGTCAATTTGGAACAAACTATTATCTTTACTGTGGTCACTATATATATGTTTATGGCATTATGATGTTTGCCAAACAAGTACTCTGTTACTATATCTATGTCTTAAATTTTGTTAGTTTTTTTTTTTGTTGTTGTTGGATTTTAAAAATACAAATATACTTTAGGAATGTTAAGTGGTGGGTTTTAAATGTCCCTTTCTTGGCTTACCTGCATTGACTAAAGTTTTTGTTGCTGTGTTAAAGAGGAGTGGTAAGAAAATACATCTTTCTAAGTGTTCATTCCTTATCTTTTTGTTTGATGCTAGCTATATGTTTTCCATAGATTCTCTGTCAAGCTGAGGAACTTCCCACTGTTCCTGTTTCTGTGAGTTTTTATGAGTGAGTGGCCTCGAACTCATAGAGATCTATCTGCCTCTGCCTCCCAAGTACTGGGATTACAGGTGTGTGCCACTGAACCCAACTTCCTATGCTTTATTTGTATGATATATCTTTTATATTTTTGCTTTCAACTTGCCTATACTGATTAAATATTTTAAGTAAATGTCCTGTAAACAGCTATAGTTACATCATGTTTTAAAATCTATTCAGACAGGTTCTATTTTTCACTGATACATTTAGGCTATTTATATGTAATATAATTATTACTATATTAGGGCATACACCTATCACTTGACTTTTGCTTCCTGATTTTTCTTTTTGAGACTTGTGGATTGCTTCAGCATTTAAGCTTTCTTTCTCATCTTGATCTATACTGTTTGGGTATAATTCTTTACTTTTTTCCTTTTTTTTTTTCCCCCCTAAACTTCTTTTCAGGGAGTGGTGTGGGATAGGATAAGAGCAAGGAGACTGAGTCTCACTTTAGCGCAGGCTGGCCTAGAACTCACTATGAAGACCAAGCTGAGCTTGACCATACTTTTACTTCTATGTCCAGGGTGCTGGAATTACTGGTGTCCACCACCATGCTTGGCTAAGAATTTTTATCATTGTTTTAAGGTAGGTCTGTGGAAATTCCTTTTCTTTTCTTTTCTTTTTTTTTTTTTTTTTTTTTTTGTACAAAGCTATCAATTCCCTTTCAGCTTTCTATGGGTAGAGGTTTTTTAATACTGATAACTTTTTCTTCCAGTCCTTGAAAAACATTACTTTCCTCTGGTTCTTGTGGTTTCAGGTAAGAAATTTGCTCTCATTAAAGTCACTTTTCCTATTTAGTTATGGCCTCTTTTCTCTCATTATTTTCAGAACTTTTTCTTTTGGTTTTATATCTTCTGATGCTTATGGAACCTTTTGGTATAGATTTCTTTGAGTTTATCCTATTTGGTGTTCACAAAACATCCTGAATCTTGAGGTTTATGTCTTTTGCCAAATTTAGGAAGTTTTCATTAATTTTTGAGTGCTTTTTTAGCCTTAATATTTTTCTGCTTCCCTTTCTTGTAAGACTGGCATGAGCAGTAGTAGATCTTTAGTTACAGGTTAAGACTGTCTGTGATTTGCCCATTGTTCTTCGGTCTTCCTTTTGTTCTGGTTGGATACTTTGTACTACGCTGGCTTCCTGTGTACTTCCTCTGTCCTTTTATTTTGCTTTTGAATCTGCCTACCTAGATTTTTAAAAATTTTTTCAGCCTTTTAAATTTCTGTTTGGGTCTTCATCTGTGACATATTTGCTTAGTATTTTTTAGAGAGTCCTTGTAATTGTTGAAGTGTTTCTGTCAAGGCTATTGTAAAATTGATAATTTTAACATCTATTAGTGTTCTTTATTTTTGTTGTTGTTGTTTTGTTTTGTTTTTGTTTTTTTAAGAGAGTTTCTCTGTGTAGCCTTGGCTGTCCTGGACTTTGTAGACCAGGCTGGCCTGTCTGCCTTTGCCTTCCTAGTGCTGGGATTGCAGGTGTGTGCCATCACGCCCAGCTCTCTATTGTTTCAGTTGTTGAACTCTATCATTTGGACGTGTGTGTGTGTGTGTGTGTGTGTGTGTGTGTGTGTGTGTGTGTGTGTGTGTGTGTGTGTGTGTGTGTGTGTGTGTGTGAGAGAGAGAGAGAGAGAGAGAGAGGGGGGGGATATCTTATGTTCTCTGTTAAGCTTTCTGTTTTCACTGAGTTTTGGAGGGGTATCACTTCAGCAGAGGAAATGAAGGGAAACATTGTTTGCTACCTTGTTATCAGCATTATGAGGACTCAGAAGTACAGGCTCACCATTTGACTCAACAGAGAGCTTACCCAGTCTTGGGCAGGTGAGATGCCTTGTAACAAGCTGATATGGATGAACTGTGCTTCCTGTTGTGGTTTCAATGTGAAATGTATCCCATAGGTTCATAGGTTGAGCTATTGCTCTGTAGCTAGTGACACTGGGAAAGTTATGGAACTTTCAGGAAGTGTTGTCTCAGTGGAGGAATTGGGTCACTGAGAGTGGGACTTGAGACTGTATAGCCTCCCTCTACTTCCTGTTCATATTGGGTATCTTGAGTGTGGGTGCAGTGTGACCAGCCAGCCTAAATATTAAAGAAAAAAAAAAAAGATCACCTTAAATTAGAGCTGTCCTCTCAACTCTCACTACTGTTGTTCTGTCTGCCTTAAAAATACTAAAATTTTTATAGGAATATAAATACAAGGAAAACACCAGGAGAAAAGTTGAACTGGATGGCTAATCACTGGTTTAATGTTTTACGTTTTAATGTTTTAAAAAGAAATGGCCCAGCAAGAGAGCTCAGTAGGTAAAGGCACCTACCTCCAAGCCTGATGGCTTGAGGTCAATGTGATTCTACCATATGGTAGAAGATGAGTCCTCTGACCTCCATGCATACACTGTGGAATGTATGCAGATATACATGCACAAAATAAAATTTTTTTTAAGTAAGTTTTGTTTTCAAAAGAAGCAGCTAACACTAGGCAACAGTAGTCAAAATGTAGTCCCTAGACGACAACCTGGTACCTAGTCCATTAGGAAGCGGAGAGTAAGCACTCAGAAACATGCAAACTAAAACAACCTTTAACATAGGAATTGTATATGGCAGCTTTCTTTTGCTTGCAATTCATATTTTACATGTACTGAAAAAAGTTACTCCATGGGAAGTGGAAATGTCAAATATTGGCTCTTTAGGATATTTGCTTCTGACAGTTTGGGGATATTACAGGTAAACATGAGAAGACGAGGTTTGTATATGTTCATCTGGTAGGGCTTGGGAAGATCACTTTGAAAGAATTAGAAAGAAGTCCGCAGACGGGCCATGAACCAAGAGAGAAGCAACAACACAAACAAGTTTCTGTGATTGTTTTTACATCGTGTATCACAGATCTGAAGTAGATGGTGGTGCACTTGCCTGCATCCAAGTTTAATCCCTAAGACTCCCGTGGTGGAAGGAGAGAACTGACTCCCACAATTTGTCATCCGACCTCATATATACCATGGTACACACCCCTCACTCAAACAAACAAGCACAAATATAGTAACTTAAATAGTTATACAATAATTATGTTTTTATAAGACTCTTTTATAATAATTGTTATTTTTGACCTCTTGATGACACACTGTTTTGGGGTCTGTAAAGACCTCTAGGCATAGTTATGGTCTGAAGTGTCCTCCACAAGCTTATGTGTTGAGTGCTGGCCTTGCAGTTTGTGCTATTTTGAAGGCGGTAGAAGCTGGTAGAAGCATATCAGTAGAGGGAAGGGCTTTGGAAATCATGCCTGCTTCTAGCTCTGTTTAATCTTTCTGCTCTCTGGGAGCCTGCTGTGATGGAGCCTCCCACATGCTTCCTCTGTCATCAACTAGTATACCCACTCCATTGTGATAGATTGTCATCTTCTGAAACTATACCTGAAGCAGATCAGCTGTGCCTGTCCTTGGGTCCAAACTCTATCAGACCGTAGACAAGACCTTTCTGGGGACCTGAAAAATGATTTGAAGACTGTCTGTTAGGTTAGGTGGCCCAGTTCTTGCTAGATTTTTGTTGTTGTTGTTTTTAAATGTTACCATTTCTTTTCTGTCCCCCCTCCCCCACTTTCTTTTTTCTTTTCTTTGGTTTTTTTTTTTTTTTTTTTTTTGAGACAGGGTCTCTCTGTGTAACGTTGGCTGTCCTGGGCTCACTTTGTAGACCAGGCTGGCCTCGAACTCACAGAGATCTGCCAGCCTTTGCCTCCTGAGTCACACTTTCATTTATAAAAAGGAATGGTTTGCAATGATGGTGGAACCACATTCACACTTGAGTTACTAGATTGTATTTTGTACTTGATAGTTTATGGTCCAAGTTGATAATTGAAAATGTGGCTGTAAAACACTGTAGATAGTGTTGGGACTGTGCCAAGCATTATTCTACGTGATCTACTTACATTAACTGGTCTTTATAAGATTAAAGGACATGCATAGATTAAGTGGTAGAACTGTGATTCTCATCTTTTTCCTTGTCATTTTTAAAAATTTTTAATGTGTTTGAGTGTTTTGTCTGCATGTGTATCCACATTTTTACACATTACTGCTAAGGCCAGAAGAAGTTGTTGGATCCCCTGGAATTGTTTTATAGGTGGTTATGAGCCACCATGTGGGTGCTGGGAATTGAACCCTAATCCTCTAGAATAGCCAGTGCTTTTAGTCCCCTTTTCATCTTTTAACATGCCAGTCTTGCTCCAGAGTTTGTGGATTTGACTATCAAACTAGATTGCTTTGCTAAAGTAGTTTAGGCCAGATTGAGAGAGACTAAAGGGAGGGCTGGGGAGAGGTTTGAGACAGGGACACAAGTGCCCAGGCCGCCCGTCTTGTTATGTACATGTCTGACCTTGAACTCATGGTCTTCTGTCTCCACTTCCCAAGTGCTGGGATGACAGGTATGTGCTATGGGGTTGAGAGGGCCTTTGAAATGCCAAGTAGAAGTGTATTATGGATGGTTGGAAAGCATGAAGGGCCACTACAGAGATCGATGAAGACGTTGAATGATATGGTTGGAATTGATCTAGAATATACCTGGAGATAAATATTTATTTCAAAAGCCCATATGTAAGAAGTGAGGCTCCATGTCACAGTGCAGGAACATTCAGGAACATTTTTAGAGAAGGAATCAGGCATTACTGGTGGGTAAAAGAGCATTTTGTCACTTGACCTCTGAAGGGTTACCATCATTAACAACATGGGAATAAAATATGAGTGTTACAACTGGAGCAATTAATGTGTTCAAGTTTTCTTTTTTCCTTCAGTGCTGAACTCACAGAGTGCTAGTCAAGCACTGTGCTGTTGGATTGCCACCTCATCACTCAGTGAGTATCTTGAGACATAACCATTATGAGTGCCAGAGAGGAGCTGCAGGTGGAGCTAACTGCAGGTGACATATGAATGACTGGACCTTGTTGGGAGAAGTCTAGTCTCGAGATGAAAACAGAGAGAGGCTAAGAGGGCTAAGGCATAAATCTAAGGGAATACTTACAGTTGGGGCCCACAACAGTGAAAAGATTGGACATATTTTTATTTTCTTCTGTGGGCCAAGTGCTATGAATACATAGTGAACAAAACATGTTTTCTGTCTTTGTTGGTCGTATAATTCAATGAAGCATACAAAGTTAGAAAGTAAGTAATAGAGAAATAGCATCTATGTGGAGATTCTGAAGTCAAAACATTTTAATGTAAAGAGTACTAGCAAAAGGATTCTCAGTAAGAGGAATAGTATGTTCAGAGGCTGTGTAACAGGAGAGGGTGTGGTCTGAATGGAACTGGAAGATCAGTGTGGCTGAAAGGCCCTGGGCAAGAGAGTAGGGTAAATGCAAAAGTGTCATGACAGCTGCGTAGTACCTTGTGCTCAGAGTTGTGTAGCGTCTTTGAACACAATGAGCTCGAGTATGCTTGCTCAGAGTTGTAGAGAGTTTGTTTTTCTAGAGAAGCAGAAGGAAGAAAAATGAGTCAGAGTCTTGCTTTGTAGTTCAGGCTGGCTTTGAACTTGTGACCTTACTGCCTCAGTCTCCGAGTTCAGGCTTATGTCACTATACCTGGCTCAGAAGTCATGGGTTTTTTTTGTTTGTTTTTTTCCCCCAGAGGGATTCACCAACTGTAGTGTCCTGAGTTTTAAATATTTATTTATTTATTGTTTTTGTTTTTGGGGTTGTTTTTTTTTTTTTTTAAAGACAGGGTTTTTCTGTGTAGCCTTGGCTGTCCTGGACTCACTTTGTAGACCAGGCTGGCCTGGAACTCACAGTGATCACCCTGCCTCTACCTCCCAAGTACTGGGATTAAAGGTGTGCACCACCATGCCCTGCAAAATTATTATTTAATAACAAACCTTTTGGTGTGAGAGGGAGGGAAAGCATGTCAGTCTGAAAACTGTCCGCAAGAAAAAGACTTGGTATAGTCATTTGTTTACTGTGAGAGGAAAAAAGTGATTTGTGGATCTGGCAAGGGAAAGAATTTAACTGTATTCTTGGAAGTCATTATTCTGAAACTAATGGAAAGCAGGTCACTTTAATTTTGTTTTCTTTTAAAATTGCTATTGGGCCTAGAACCTTGCAGGTATACATTTTTGGAATCACAGTGTTTAAATACCAGTGAATAGAACTAGCTATAATTTGTACGTTCAGAAAGATACAAAAAATGAGTCCTTTATTTAAACTATTGAAGGTTTCAAGACAGCCAGGCACAGTGGCTCACACGTTTAATCCCAGCACTTGGGAAGCAGAGGTACGTGGATCTCTGAGTTCTCAGGGGCCAGTGTGGTCTACAAAGTGAGTCCAGGAAAGCCAAAGCTACACAAAAAATCCTGTCTAAAAAAATAAAACAAAAACACTTCAAGATAATATTAGCAGATTGTTAAATCAAATGCAAAATTCCTTCTAAGGCAGCCCCATGTGACTATATGTTTTATGGGTCCAAAAAGTCTGTCTCAAAAGAAATTTTAGAATTCCTTTAATTCAAGAGCCTCCTTTTATAGAATAGGATGTGTAATAATATATATAATTTGATGTTGGTTATTATTACTGTACAGTGGGACTCAAACATTAAAATATGGCTTTGAGTGTTTTGTTACTTTAAAAAAAAGATTTACTTACTTACTTTATGTATGTGAGTACTCTATTTGCATGCCAGAAGAGGGCGTCAGATCCTAGTATAGATGGTTGTGAGCTAGCCTGTGGTTGCTGGGAACTGAATCAGGACCTCTGGAACAGCAGATGGTGCTATTAATCACTGAGCCATCTCTCCAGTCCTGTGTTTTGTTACCTTTAAGTCTGTAGGCATACTGAAAGTATAATTATTAGTGTCCATGTGGTGTGCTTGGACTTGAGTGTGAGTGTTTGTATGTATGTGAGTCCATACATATGACTGAGAATGTGGACTCTGACATCTCCAGGGAGGCAGTGTTTCTTAGTTGAACCCAGAGTAGCCGGCCAGTTTGCTAGGGAATCCCTGTAATTACTATTAGTTTCCCACAGTGAGGCTGTGTAAAAATAATGGCAACTAGGTGAAATAAGTAATTCCAAAGACATTTATATTAAGATATTTCCCAGTTATCCAACAAAATTTTGAAGTTTGTTGTTGTTGTTGTTGTTGGAGGGGTTGGAGATGTTGTTCAGTAGTAGAGAGAGGCTGACAACCACAGTCCAATATCTAAGTAAACAGTTTTTCCCGTAGTTACTGTTGGCCCCACTGATAAATGTGCTGGTTTATTTCTTATTTCCCTGTAAGTTGTGAGAGATAGAATTTATTGGCCCTGTCTACTTATTTTAGAGCTGTCTGTTTAGTTTACTGAGACTCAGAGAATGAAGATGAGCAAAAGGCTTTTGTTGATAGTGTCTCTGATCTGATAGCTGAGGATGATGTCTATGCGGCATTATACGCTGCTGTCTGTAGGACACATGGAGGAAGAGCCAGCCAGCAGTGCATGCTGTTAAACACTGCTGCATACATCTCTGTTAATGCCGGCTTTCCTATTTTCAAGTTAAGCTAATTTTAGTAGCTAGCTTTTTCTTCTGCTAAATCATTTTAAACACAGGTAAAACTAGTTGTGGCTACCCATAGAAATAAATTGAAGCAGCTAGATGCTTAAGTATGACTCATAGTTTAATCACTTTTAAAATATGAATGGTGACCTTCTTAACAGTTACTTTGCCATGCTCAGTTTTGTTTTATTAGTTGTGCTAATTTGTAGGCAGTGTGTAGACAGCAGCTTAGACCTTGCCTTTCAGCACTCTATGCTCAGGTGAATACATTGGATATTCAACTGAAGAGACTGTCTAGAAATGCATCTGAATAAACAAATTATTGATAGCAAGTGAAATGGGCTAAGGATGTTTGTAAGGTGACCAACTTCTGTCTAGTTGAGCTGTTGTACCGTAGAGATAGCTGTGTTGTAAACAGCTGTGTTGTAAACAGGAGCCAGCAGTTAAGGGATATGATTATCTTTTACCATTGTACTTACTATGTGCAGTTGCCAGCTGGAATGCTAAATTTGACTTTCAGGTTTTGGCTGGCATTAATAAAGACAGTTCTAGTGTCTAACAAAAAGATTCTCCTTTTAAATACTGACCTTGGGAACTGAGACTCTGATGTGGATATATGTCCCTTCCACTGCCAATGGAGACACACAATGGGGGACATTCCTGGTTATGCTGGGTTTACTAGGTGGCTTTGAAAAAGTACAAAGTATTTTACAGATTAAAATTCTTTGGGCAATCTGACAACTATTTATGGAATATATATAATATATAAGCCCAGTGTTAGACTCACTGGGTAGTGATGAATAGATGGCGTCTTCCTCAAGAAAATACCAAATGATGGATGATGCAGGTGCAGTGGGAGAGCCCAGAGAACCTAGGGGCCCAAGATTAGGAGGCTAAGATGGCTTCCGAAGAGGACTCGGCAGTGGTCTTAAGGGTCAAGGTTGTAGTGAGGCTGAAGGGCTCATGGAGATAAAGCTGATGACAAGGAGTGGATCCCCGCCACCAAGCTGGGCTGCCTGGTTAAGGACATAAAGATCAGGTCCTTGGAGGAGATTCATCTGCTCTCCCTGCCCATTAAGGAATCCAAGATTATTGACTTTTTCCTGGGTGCATCCCTAAAGGATGAGGTTACAAAGATCAGGCCAGTGCAGAATGAGACATGGGTTGGCCAGCAGACCACGTTCAAAGCTTTTGATGCTATTGGGGACTACAACGGTCACATTGGTCTTGGTGTTAAGTGCTCTGAGGAGGTAGCCACTGACATCCAAGGGGCCATCATCTTGGCCAAACTTTCCATTGTCCCTGTTAGGAGAGGCTACTGGAGGAACAAGATTGGCAAGCCCCATATTGTTCTGTGCAAGGTGACCTTTGATGCCATCTCCAAGACCTACAGCTACCTGACCTCTGACCTCTGGAAAGAGACTGTGTTCACCATGTCTCCTTATCAGGAGTTCACTGACCATCTTGTAAAAACTCACACCAGAGTTTCTGTTCAGAGGACCTAGGCTTTAGCTATGGCTATCACATAGGGGTTTTTAATACAAGTAAAATAAAGTGAATTAAGTCTGTTTAAAAAAAAAAAAAGAGAGAGAGACTTAGTTCTAACCTGTCAAAGATTAGAGGTAAAAGTAGTTACAATTAGTATAAAAATGTAATTCTTTTGACTTAGTCATTTGTCTGATAGTAATTAAGCACTTATTGCTTTAAACCAGACACTGGTTTGCACTGAAAATTTAAGCATGGCTTCCAGAAATTCAGTCAAATGAGTAAACTTGACATATAGAAGTACAGCTGCATGTTGACATTAATGGAATGAAGCTGCTATAGAGAGGTAGGAATTAGGCTGAGTCCTAGCAGCATATCAGCCACCCCAGCAAAGGTTTTTTGATTTTGCTAGTTTTGTTGTTTTGTTTTTGAGGTAGTTTCTCTGTAGCTGTGCCTGTCCTGGAACTCACTTTGTAGACCAAGTTAGCTTCAAACTCAGAAATCTGCCTGCCTCTCCCTCCCAGATGCTGAGATTAACCTGGAACACAGGTTCTTTCAGATGGAGGAAATAACAAATGTGAAGACTGAGAAAAAGAAAGTATGAGATGTTTGGGCAGCAGGAGTGGTTAGGTATGAGGCAAGAGCTGGGCTGTCTCAAAGGCCTTCACAGAAGCCTTCCCATGGCTGGCTCCTTCCTTCCCCATCGCCTCAATAGACTCTTCAGAGAAGCTTTTTCTGAGCACACAGTAAAATAACGAACAGTCACCTGCTGACATGCCAGCCTGGAAAATTAATTTATGGAATGTTCCTTCTTAGATACACTTTTTTTTACTTCTCAACTTGGGACTACAGTTTCATAAGATTGGTCCTTAAGGAAATTGTCCTGAATTTTTGCAAATGTACTGGGGAGCGAGGAGTCATTCCTTTCTCTTTATCCCTTGCCTAAATTGGAGTTGCGAACTCTCAGGGGAGCATGAGGGTCAGAGAGACATTTGAGCATGTTGTTGGGATTTTATCCCCTGTACCATGCTTTAATTTACAGTGTTTGACTTAGTGGATCTTTAGTATACCATAGCATTGAAATATTAGTAGTAATGTTTTGCCAAAGTTGTTTACCTTTAAGTAAATAATTATTGGTTTGTTTTCCTAGTTTAAAAAAAAATCACCCCTCTAATCAAACATGTTAATTTTGTTTCTGAGGCTTACTTTTCTAGCTTTGTATATCAGAAAGAAAATTTACTGTATTTTTCAATAAGCTTATAGAATTATTTGTAACTTAAATATCTAAAATTTTCCTTTAGTTTTGTTTTGTTTTGAGACCAGGTCTAATTATGTAGCCTTGGCTGTATGGAACTTGCTATGTATACCAGACTGGCTTCAAACTCAGAAGGTGTGTGGCACCAGACCCAGATTAAAAAAATGTTTTTAATTATGGGGCAAGATATATGCAGGCATATATGCAGATGCCAGCAGAGGCCAGAGGTATCAGATCCTCTGGAGCTGCAGTCACAGGCCACCTGATGTTGAGTGCTAGGGACCAAAAACCCAGTTCTTTACAACAGCAATATATACTTTTAATCACTGAGTCTTCTCTCCAGCCCTCTAACAGATATTTAGAAGCTAACTTGCTCTGTATACATCTGAGAGTTTATAAAAGTGAGGAAAGTGTGGGAAACCAAACTTAGGCAACAGGGAATGTTCATAGTCTGGAGACAGGAGGACAGCATCTGGCTAGGGCAAGACTAGAGCTTGGAAGGGCTGTAAGTTCTGGTACTGCTAATGGTTTACTGCATGTGCTGTGTTAAGATGCTAGTATGCCTGGCCTAGTTCACTTTCATTTTGATCTATTGCTACATGAAGGTGTTTCTAATGTTTTGTCTTGAAATAGGAAATCACAGCAAAAGTTTCCTGTAAAGTTTGCAACTTTTGAAGATCTAGACACTTTAGACCCTGTTTTTTTTTTTCTTTTTAAATTTAATTTTTTTTATTTTTGCTGTTTTATCTGACAGAGTATCTTTATTACTTTGTTGTCATTAAAAAAGTATTAATGTGGCTGGGTGTGGTGGCACATGCCTTTAATATCATCAGAGGCAGAGGCAGGCAGATAGCTGTAAGTTCAAGACCAGCCTGATCTACAAAGCAAGTCCAAGACAGCCAAGGCTACACAGCGAGGCCTGTCTCAAAAAAGAAAAGAAAAGAAAACAAAACCAAATACGTAAGGCCTAGTTTTATTATCTAGATTTTGAGAAAGACGCAAAAACTGAAAAAGAAAAGAAAAGCATTGAAAATAGAGGTCACAGAGTATTGTTTTGGGTTTGGAGGGTTTTGTTTTGTTTTGTTTTTGGGGGGAGCCGCTGGGGGAGGGATTGTGTAGCAGCCAGGCATTGTCATTTAGTGTCTTCTTCAATTATTCTCATTGTTTTCTTTCTAAATTTTTTTTGTGTATGTAGGTGTTTTGTCTACATATCTGTATACCATGTACATGCCTCGTGCCTCCATGAGGCCAGAAGGTAGTGTTGAATTTCCTGAAACTGGAGTTATAGATGCTTGTGAACCCCTATGTGGGTGCTGGGAGTCTAACCTAAGTTCTCAAGAAAAGCAGTAGTGCTCTTAACTATCTCCCCAGCCTCTGGAGGCCCCCACCCCAACCCCCTTTTTTCTCCCTCTCTCCCTTCATCCGTTCTTCTCTCTCTCTTCTCTCTCTCTCTCTCTCTCTCTCTCTCTCTCTCTCTGGTTTAATTTAATAGCTTTATTTATGTTCTTTTGCTATGCAAAGAGAAAAGAAGCCTGATTTTTAAAGAGTTAATAAGCAATCCTCTTAAAAAGTAATTAGAAAATTAGACAAGATTACCAAAGGAATTGACTAATAGTGACCTAATTAAATTCTAATTACTTTTAGAAGTCTGGAAGTTATTTTGGTTCATTTAACCATTATTTCAATAAATATTAAGTACTTTTATGCTATTATATATTTTATCATTTATTTTAAAATTTCATTCACTTTAAATTTTTGAATAGAGACTGTTTTAACTCCCTCCCCCCCCCCCCCCCAGACAGGGTTTCTCTGTGTAGCCTTGGCTGTCCTAGACTCACTTTGTAGACCAGGCTGGCCTCGAACACATAGCGATCTGCCTGCCTCTGCCTCCTGAGTGCTGGGATTAAAGGTGTGCACCACCACACCTGGCTGAGACTGTTTTAACTTTTTGAGGAACATTTCCAAGTGTTTGTATTAAGATGTGCCCTGGATTTTTTGAAGTGGGTGGAGCCATCCAGTATTAGCGTCTCTATGAGCCACCCTTCCTTAAAGGGAGTAGACCTCATACCAAGAGGAAATAGTAATTTTTTTAATCTTATGGTTAATTTAAAAGTGAGTAGTATGTTAAGGGTAAGTGCTTCAGTAGAGGCTGCTTTGTGTAGGATCATAGCCTAGAGTATCAGTTATGTGTGTTGTGCTCCTAGAGATTGAACCAGAGGCTCGCACATGAGAGTCAGACATTTCCCATTGACACTACCACTTCAGCACAAATATGTGACATCTTTTTCTTGTTTGGCTCCTTGATACTTTCTTCCTGCTGTCCTTAAGCCTTATAAGCCTTATAGTATACTCCAATTACTGTGTTTATCGATTGGTACTCTAATTTTATCCAGCGTTAGCACTTTGAATGTATTCATTTTTGTTTAGTTTACTGATGTGTGCTTAGTGCCTACAAGTTTGTTTAGACCATACTTATTAAGTGAACCAGTTTTCTTTGGCTTTAAGTAGTATTGATAAATTTCTTTGGGGGATAAATATTTAGTGAGCTAACTGTTCAGAGCTTATAGAAGCTTCTGATTTTGGCAGTGTGGCAAATATTAGACTTTTAAAAAATTTGTCATGCATTATAAAATATTAAAAGTATTGGGCTAGAGAAATGGCTTAGGGATTAAAAGCACTGGCTACTCTTCCGGAGGACCTGCGTTCAATTCTAAGCACCTACAGGGCAGTTTATAACATTCTGAAACTCTAGTCCCAGTAGCCTCCTTGGACACCAGGTGCACATACGATATGCTGATATACTTGTATGCAAAATACCCATACGCATAAAAATAAATACAAATTAAAAATATATTGAGGCCAGGTGTGGTGGCGCACACCTTATAATCCCAGCGCTCAGGGAGGCAGAGGCAAGTGGATCAATGTGAGTTTGAGGCCATCCTGGTCTACAAAATGAGTCCAGGACAGCCAAGGCTACACAGAGAAACTCTGTCTCAAAAAGCAAAAACAAAAACAAACAAAAAATGAGGCTGAGTTTTTGAAATCTTGTTTAAAAGTTCATTGTTGAGCTGACATGTAAGCTAGAGACTTGAGAGCATCCCGGGAAGGAAACCATGATTCCAGGGAAGTGAGCCTGGTGTTCACATCTGCAGCTCTGCTGATGTTCTTTAGGGCCAGAGAAACTTGGAGCTTTGCCTTTTACATGGTATCCACTGAGGGCTGGACAGTCTAGAAATTGAGTAAGGTGAGACTATCCAGAGACTTATTTGTGTGTGAAGCTGAAATTCCCTAGAAAGGATCAGTGAGTAAACTATGATGCAATAGCAAACCTGTTCTAGGGTACAGGGATTGAAAGTGAAGTGAGGGAGAAGGGTGTGTTAGTTTTCTTGTTCCTGTAACAGCACAATTGACACAAGGAACTTGAGAGAGGGTCATTTGACTCAGTTCAGTCTCTTATAGTGGGACGGCATGGCAGAGGGCTCATGTGGCTTAGCCCCTTAGTGATAGATGACCAGAAAGCAAAGCACTTGGACAGGCACTAGGAGCAAATAGGCCTGCCCTAGCTTCCCACTCTGCTAGCTGGGACACAGGTCCCAGGTTCTAGGACCTCCTCCTCTAGGCTGGAGACCAAGTGTTCAAACACAGGAGCTAGTGGGGAACAGTTACCACAGCAGGTTGTTTGTCTTACCTTGTGTTCACTGGGAGGGTGAAATAGTGTCCTTGAGAAATTATTGGTATCGGTGCACTCCAGCTGGATTTGGAGTCAGAGTTCACACTATGTGAATAGTACAAATACAAACAAATAAAACCCAAGCCAAGAAGCCAGGAATTTAGTGCAAAGGTACCCCTCCCTCTATGACCTACCGGCTGCAACTAGTCTCTCATCTTAGAAAGGTTCTACTACTTTCTAATAGCAAACTGGCGTGTAGTCAAGATTTAAAGTGTAGACTGTTATGGGGGTATTTAAGATCCAAATGATAGGCTGGGCAGTGGTGGCGCACGCCTTTAATCCCAGCACTCAGGAAGCAGAGGCAGGTGGATCGCTGTGAATTTGAGGCCAGCCTAGTCTACAAAGCGAATCCAGGACAGCCAAGGCTACACAGAGAAGACCTGTCTAGAAAAACCAAAAACAAAAAACCCCAAACAAACAAACAAACAAAAAAAAACCAAAACAAACAACAACAACAACAACAAAAAACCAACCAACAACAAATGATAGCAGGAAGGGCAATATCCTTAAATAGAAAAATTATAAAAGAAGCCCGGTGGTGGTGGTGGTGCACGCTTTTAATCCCAGCACTCAGGTTGCAGAGGCATGCAGATCTCTGTGAGTTCAAGGCCAGCCTAGTTTACAAGTGAGTCCAGGACAAGCAGGGCTACACAAAGAGACCCTATCCTGAAAAACCAAAGAGAAAGAAAGAAAGAAAGAAAAGAAAAAGAAAGGCCAAGATATTTCAGAAACAAATGCTTTTAGACTTAGTGTGGCTTTTAAGACTTAGTGTAAAGTCTGTATATATAGCTCGCTGACAACACTGTTTTGACAAAAACCCTGGGTTTGGTTCTGGTCCCTAGTATTGCCAGGAAAACCAAAGCAAAAAATAATATAAGACCTTAATAATAGGGTACTATAGTGTTTGACACAGTTAGATAGATAGCAGAGGGAAGTTAAAGTATAAAACAGAATTGACCATACTTAGAACATGGCATATGGAAGATTTAGTGTTTTAGGTTATATACAGAAATGGAATACTTTTTAGATAGTATTGATACTGTTATTTAGTTATATGAAACAGGGGTTTTCTTTTTTCTTTTTTGTTGAGGCAGGGTCTTCCTTTATAGTCCAGACTGACCTTAGACTCTACAGGCACATACTACCATGTTCAGTGTGGAAATTACCTTCTTACCTCGCACCATATCCATATGTGTGTAAATTCTTCTTGCATGAAAGAATAAAAATACCAGAATTTTAACTCTCTCTCTTTTTTTATTAACTAAACATTTTTTATTTTTTACATATACATTTGTATTATTACACTTATATACAATAAACTACCTCTGGCAAGAAGAACCATGACACAATCAGGAATTATATAAAGTCACATTCTTAGTGGCTTTGGCTGTTTGCATTTGACAGCCTTGAAAAAAACATCTTTTCTATCTCGGTGCGTCTAAAATTCTGAATGTAAATCAATCTCCATCACATATTGTCATTATCAACTTAAAACATCTATTTAGATCTAAAAACACCTTAACCCCTAAACAACTAAGCTTCATTGTAAAACTGAGCTACCTGGTCTTTATCTCCATCAGAGACTTGAGAAGGAATAAACTTGGTTACCCAAGTATGTCGGGAGTGCCCGTTAGTAGCTTTTCAAATGAGAAGGTGATGGAGACATTTTGTTACCTGAATAGTCACCTAAAGCTCTCTATAATGTTAGAACATCTTCTTCAGCCTTCTGGCTTAATATATCTGACAGGCATATTTGTGAGGCAGGAACTATTGAGGACTTGCTTATCTTGTCTTGGCAGAGTTTGGCCCTTCACTCTGCCTGCATCCAAGCTTGCCCTTTTTTAGGCAGAATTCTTTCTGTGGTAGAAACAAGGACATTTTTCCCAGTGGCTTGTTTGCCACATTTGAAGCCATCTCCATAAGGAGGTTCTTTGATGCTCATCATCCTCCTTGGCTGAGTGTTGCCAAAAGTTAACCTGTCTCATTGTCAGTGAGTCTTTAAAATAATAAAAAACATGTTTAAATGCCATATTCTGTACGTCTCTGAGGGTTTTTGAAGATCTTATCTAATTATCCTACCTTGTCTTCCTATAGAATCATATCTATCTGCTGCACCTAAGATATATATTCTTGTGATAAATGTAGACTATAATTGGCATGACGATTTGATCAACCAGCATGTAACTTGTATAACTTATTTATCCTAAACAGCCTGCAATAGCACTTTCAAAGTATTAGAAGTAAACCTTGTGTTATACTTGAGTTATATGGGTACAATACTTCATATTAGTGTGTGTGTGTGTGTGTGTGTGTGTGTGTGTGTGTGTGTGTAAAGTGTGTGTGAAGAATAATCTTACATTTGAATTCTGTACCACTGATCTAAAATTAAACTTGTTTTTCATCTGTATACAAAATTCTATGCCAGTGAATTAAAAATAATGTTGTGAGTGACAATTGAGGCAGTAAGTTATTCATTAATCTACTTTTTGTTCTATCTTCCCTATATATTTCTATATTCCCTCTTCTTTTTTCCAACTCCTATCTCCAAACCTAAGAATGTAAGATAAAGGAAAAGAGAGACATTGCTGAGTCTAATCTTGTTTTCTCTCTAAATAAGACCAATAATAACTTGTAACCAACTCCCATTAAAAATAACCCTCTATAGCCCAAGAAAGCAACAAAAACCTACCTGACCTTCCTTAAAGGAAAAGGTTTCTTCCAGCTGATTTGGGAGAAATAATACCTTTGTAGGGGCCCAAATAAAATTGGGGAAATGGTTAAACAAGCTAGGAATAACATTTGTGGTCCAGTTTCTAAATGTTGAGAAATTCCAGGCTTAATTAGAGTTCTGTGTGGGACAGTCTGAAATGCTGGACCAGTTGGGATTGTAAGCTTTCTTGAAGCTGTCCTGGGAGCTCTCTTGTTCTGATGAGGAACAGCAGCTGAAGCAGTTGGTGCTGGGAATCAGCAGCACTGGTGTTTCATAGCTCTCAGTTTGGTCTTTAGGTCGCTCTGCAGTCCTGGTTTTCCTGCTAATCAGACGTGATCAGTACCGCCATCTTGGGTCTCCCTCCCCTATTTCTTAATAATTTTTTATTTTAATTAAAATTTACATCATTTCTGACTGTCGCAGTTGGGTTTCCTATTGCTGTGATAAAGCGCTATGACCAAAAGCAACTTGGGGAAAAGGTTTATTTCTCAGATCATATTCCGTCACTGAGGGAAGTCTGGATAAGAGGCAAAGCTGTGGAGAAACACTACTTATTGCCTTGTTCCTCCTGGCTTACCCTCCCTCCCTTCCTTCCTTCCTTCCTTCCTTCCTTCCTCCCTCCCTCCCTCCCTCCCTCCCTCCCTTTCTCCCTCCCTCCCTTTCTCCCTCCCTCCCTTCCTTCCTAACATAATATTTTTATTAATTCTTTGGGAATTTCACATCATACACCCCGATCATACTCATTTCCCAGTCCTTTCATATCATCCACCCCCAGCCCTTGTTACCTCCCCTACTAAAAGGGGGAAAATGCAAGTTCAACCTGTGTTACTCAGTGGAGCATGGTCAAACTCTAGTGACCCTCCCCTTAAATAGAACTGAGTCTTTCCCGTCCTGCACCCCTGCCATCTATTGTGGAGAGCTAATCTTAGCATCCTTCTCATACTTTTTAAAAAAGTTCTCTTTGATGACTTCCTGTAGGCTGGTACTCTTTGGGGGGTGGGATGGGAGTAGGGGTAGGGGTTGTCACAGAAGCCTTTCATGTCCCTCTTTCTCAACTATATGTCTGCAATCATTGATATCAGTGCAAAGGTAGCTTCTTTGGTCTTTGTAGTCAGCAAGAACATAAACCATGGGCTTCCATATGCTTTTGGTGACAGCATAGACCACAAATACAGTCCTGGCTATCCTAGGCTCACAGGCCCAGACAGGGCCCTCAGACATCACCGTGCCATGGACATTCTCATGGCCTTTGGTGGTGGTCCACAGGCATCAACACAGACCCTGGCTGCAGTAGGACCACGGATCCAGCCATGGCCCTTGCCGACAGCATGGACTGGGACATCACCAAGGCCTAGGTGCTGGTACAGGCCACTCACAGCAGCCCAGACTTCAAAGCCGATGCATCCTCTTGTATCTCCAGTTTTGCCTCTCTCCATGGTGCATGTAATCTTTTTCTGTCTTTCTCATCTTTCCATCACATATTTGTTCATTGTAGTGGTGCCCTGTGTCTTGAGCTTGATGCCCTTCTCCCCCAGTGCGAGGGTGGGGTGACCTGAGTTCAGCCTGATTTCTTATGCAAATCAAGGATCACCTGCCCAAGAGTGACACCAGCATTGACATCCCCTCTGTCATCCCACACTCTCCCACTCCCGTGGGTTAGGCCTACCCACTTCAATTATTAATCAAAAAAATGTCTTACAGACTTGCCAACAGGCAGTCTGGATCCTGGAGGCATTTTCTCAACTGAAGCTTCTCAGGTGACTCTGGCTGGTGTCAGATTGTCAGTAACAACCAAATCAACCCTCTTCCCTTCTTCCCTCCAACTCCTCCCATGTTCTCATATTATTTTCTCCCAAATTTAAGTCCTCTCTTTTCTCTTTTTCTTTTCTTTTTTTCTTTTTGTGGGTGTGGGTGTGGGTATGTGTGTACATGGGTATATAAATGTGTGTATTTATACATATTTATATATTTAAATATATACACGTATATAAATATACAAATACAATGTGCAGAGTCTGTTTAGTGTTGCCTGTATGTACATGATTTCACGGCTGACCACTTGATATTATATGACCAATTAGGAGCCTCATCCCTGGGAATGACCAACTCACCCTTTCTCAGCATTCCTGTAGTTCCTTTGGTCTTAGGAGGGGGTCCCCTTGAGAATTTTCCTTTCCATGTTAGCATTTATATTGGTGCTGTCATTGTTCAGAACCTCTTTAGACAGCCATATTTTTGCAGTACTGTTAGTGTAGCTTCCCTTTCATTCTAGGAGACACAGTCTCACAGAGGACTTACTGTCCTGTTGTTGATTTTTGTTGTTGTTTTTTTGAGACAGAGTTTCTCTGTGTAGCCCTGGCTGTCTGGACTTGCTTTGTAGACCAGGTTGGCCTTGAACTCAACAGAGATCCACCTGCCTCTGCCTCCCAAGTACTGAGACCATCGGCATGTGCCACCTCACTAGCCCTTTGACTCTTAGAATATTTCTGCTACTCTCTTCTGCCATGTTTCTCAAGCCATAAGTACAGGGATTGTGCTGTAAATATATCAATTGGGGGTGGGCACCCCATGGTCAGTTGTTTCTGTATCTTGGCAGCTTGTAGTTTTCTACTGCAAAGGAGCTTCTTTGATGAGGGGTGAGAGCTGTACTTCCTGTGGGTATAAAATGGGTATTTAGAATGGACTTAGGAATTGTGCTGCTCTAGTAAAGTGGCAGTGTAGAGCTCTCTCCTGAGACCTAGGCCTCACTAGCGTCAGGCATGTTTCTAGGCATGCTTTCTCTCCTATTAAGCAGGCCTTAAGTGCAGTTGGACAGCTGTTGGTTACAGCCTAGCTATGAGAACTGCTAGTACACCTTTACGGTTGCCTTGCCGGGCTGCTCATGGTTGTGATTCCTAGGTGTCATAGGGTAGACAGTTGATTGCTACCTGCTTTGGCATCTTACATAGCATTTTCTGATACTATGAAAGAGTGAGGAAACTTCAGTAGACTACATTCTTTCTCATCTAGGGACAAAAAGCATAGTTCTTAAAAGAGCAGGTAGGTTTTGTTAATTTTTTGTTTTTGAGACAGGGACTTTCTATGTAACTCTGGCTGTCTTGGAGCTCTATGTATGTATATTACCTCTAAGCTTAGCTTGATTTGTGGTGAAGTCTGAGAATCTCTGTTCAAACTGAGACATAAATGTGTTTGTTGTTTTTAATAAATATCCAAAACCTATATAGAAGTCCGATTAGCAAAAGATGAATTCACCCATTCCCCCCAAATCTTAACATTTTACTTTATCTTGTAGCAGTTGGCACTAGCTTTGGCTGCATTTAGAATGCTGCTTTCCTTCTTCCTTTAGTAAAGGTGCTTTTACACAGGGTAGAAGTTTTTCTTTCTCCTCTCCAGATCTCGCAGTGTGTTGCCAAGAACCAGCTCCTTTTCTTTCTCAGGCTTGTGTCTTCTCAAGATTACCACATGATTGCTGAGAAAGTCTTCGTTGCTCTGTTCTATCCATGGTGCTCATGTCTCAGCTGCAGGATCACGACAGCATCAGGGTCACGGGACCTGTGTCCTCCAGTGCAGTCAGTCTCTTTGAAGCACTTTGATAACCCCAGCTAGTGACTTGTGATTTTTGTCTTACCAGCCACCTTAACCTGCAAGGAAGGTCAGGGGATAAAATTGCCACTTGGAGCTAGGTAGCAGTTTGAGTCTGATGAAAGAATAGGAAAGTATTCATGGAGTGAGTGGACAGCTGCTAGTTTACCAAGATTTAGATCCTTCATATAAAAAAAGTTCCAGTATTTTGAAGCCCTTCTTTCTCTCCTCAGAGATAGCCACTAATATGCATTTGGTACATCATTCTATATTTATAATATAATTTTTGGCCCCTAAGCAATGTGTCCTGTTTTAACGTGTTACAGCTAACTAAATGGAACAAGCTGTACCTGTACTGAAAATGGTGCTTCTCATTCCTTGACACTATAGTCTCATTGACATATAGTGCTGCTTTATTAATTTTATCTGTTGTACAGGTCATTTATTCATTTTCCTTTTAAAAAGTTCGTGGGTGTGGGTGTGTGTACATACCTCTGGAGGCCAAAAAGGGGAGTCTAGATTCTGTGGAGCTGGAGTTGGAGGAGTTGAAACCAAACTGGAGTAACATCTTATTAATTAACTCACTTGCTTTTAAAATAGAAGTTAACTGTAGTGTGCATGCCCCAGGTGCTATACTTAGCAGTGAGGAAGTAGCTGAATAATGGATGGCCCTTGCGTTCAGGTGGGCAGCTGGCCTACAGTGTAGTATATAGAATAGTGGAGGTAAGGAAGGAGGAAAGAGTTACTCTGAAATAGACTGATTTTAGGAAATTTGTTTTCCAACAGATGATGTGAGACATGTGAATTTGTGATGCGAATTCATTTGAAAAGCCGCTTTGAGGTAAGTTGATAATAATTGGGAATCAGTGATTTCAAGGTTATACTTTCCATGGATTTAAAAACTTATACCTATTGGATTTTATGCCTTATATTCATGTATCAGAAGAGTTTGTTTTTTAAGGTATTTTGTTTCTCTGTGTAGCATTGGCTGTCTTGGACTAGCTTTGTAGACCAGGCTAACCTTGAACTTACATCAAACCACCTGCCTCTGCTTCCCTGAGTGCTGGAATCAAAGGCATGTGCCACCATGCCCACCTTGTTGTAGTTTTTAGACAGAATTTCTCTGTGTAGTCTTGTCTAGCCTCAAAATCACAGAGATCCACCTGCCTCTGCTCCCTGCTCACCCCAAAGCTGGGATTAAAGGTGTGTGTCACCATGCTCAGCACTACAAGGCTTTTGTAATATGGTCTTACTTAAATAAAATTTGAGAAGCAGCAATAAAGTATAGTCCCAGTACTACTTTATTAGTAAGTACATTTATATGTATTTCTTATTAGCAAGTCATCCTGAAGACTAAATAAGACCAGGCTTAGAAAATAATTCTTTAGCTAGAACTACACTTACCCATGATCTTCTCATGTGACTGGGAAATCACATCCGTACCAGTGTTGAGGATACTGTAGTAAAGTTTGTCTTTGAGCTTCTCGTTGGAGTACTTCAGAGAGTCATTTTCATTGCATCCTTGCTTTTGCAAGAGAATCCTGATTTTTTTTTTAAATATCTAAGAAAGCACCTTTAGAAATATTGCTCGCTCTTTACTGTGTATATTATTGCAGCAGAAATGGAAGGTGAGTGTATTTTTTCTTTTAAAGAAACAAGAGTCCAAATGGGTTTGGTTGTTTGTTGCAAATAAAGTAAATTGATTTTTCTAAGGTCACATAAATGTTAGAATTGAAATTTGAAAGTAAGCATTTCCTTATTTTAATGTATCACTTGTATTGGGGTTCCTAAGATCACCCCCAGATCTTCTGATTAGCCTGGGGGCTTCAGCACAATAGTGACAGCAGAGGTAGATACATTGCAGCAAAAGGTCACAATCCACAGGAGCAAGGAGTAAGCGTGCAAGCCTCCTCTCCCCGAGGGGCAGCAGGTGTGCTTAGTTTCTTTGGCAGGTGTGACAACATGTGAACTTTTGCCTACCAGGAAATGTCAGAAACTACTTTGTTGGTAAAATTCCCAGTAAAAGTGCCCAAGGTTTTTAGTGGGTATTGGTACCTTGTATCTAGCACATGCTAAAATCCCAGAAACACAGAAGGAAAAGAAGATTGTTTGTAGAGTTAAAGCACAGTAGGGCACACTTGTCATTTAGAGAAAGTTTTATATCACTGTAGAGAACTGTTCATTATTTCAAGTTCCCTGATTTGAGCTAAGGGTCAGTTGCATACCATGCCTTTCTAAGGATAGCAGTTTCAGGTCTCTGTAAAGGAATTTTAATTTAGAACATGGCTGTTCTGGCAAGAGATCACATCCAAAGACCTAGGTCCTGTGATCCAGCTGGAATATAAACACACCTTTGGTCCAGGAGACAGGCAAGCAGATCTGAGTTCAAGACCAGCCCGCCCAGAGCTCACTAGAAGCAAGAAAGGGTGAGCTTATTCAGTAGTTAAGTCTCAGAGGCTGAAAGCATTCTAGGCCTAGGTTAGATTGTACAGAGGCTAGACACTTCCAGGACTAGGCCTAGCTTAGCACACAGAGGCAGTCTAGGAGACAATTGAAACAGGCAAATAAAAGTTTCTTTTACTGCCGGGTGTGGTGGTGCATGCCTTTAATCCCAGTACTTGAGAGGCAGAGGCAGACGGAATCTCTGAGTTCGAGGCCAGCCTGGTCTCCAAAGAGAGTCCAGGAGAGCCAAAGCCATACAGAGAAACCCTGTCTCAAAAAACAAAAACAAAACAAAAAAGTTTCTTTTACAGGCCAGTTATATGTACTTTACCTCTATACATTGATTTCTTCATTTAAAATTATAATTATTTATCTTCTGACAAAGAAGTAGGTGCTGTGGCAAACTTGTTCTGGTTTTTCCTCCCTTGGTGTGGGGGACACAGTTTCAGAGTTCCCCTGTGTACTCTCCTGGAACTTGCTCTATAGACTAGGCTGGCATTGAATTAAGAGATCCTCCTGTCTCTGCCTCCAAAGTGCTGGGATTAAAGGTATACACAACCACTGCCGGTTTAGGTAAAGCAAATTTTTAATGTCACATGTTTTGAATGGTCTCAGTTGCTACTGATTTGTTAAGAAAACTCACACGTCTCCATGGCTAAGATCAATCATAGCAAAAGATGGAGTGGCAGATAGCAGAGACGTGCTGGGTGTGGTGCTCTACTCTTGTGATTGTAACCGTTACTTGCACACAGGAGAAGGCCTGTCTTAAAGCTTGGGAGGACTTAATGGTAGAGTGCTTTTATTTATTTATTTTTTTACCATCATCAGCACTATTGGGGAGGACAGAAAGAACATTTTTGCCGGGTGTGATGATATTTACTCTTGTAATCACAGTGCTTAGAAAGTTAGGGAGGGGGATTGTGAGTCCTGGGCCAACCATAGTGAGACTTTGCCTTAAAAAAACAAACAAAAGGTATGCAGCATAGAGCTGCTTATGAGAGAGGTGAGGGAGGCACAGGTTCCCAGGTGCTCTTTCTGTGAGAATCACACAGACATGGTGTCCTCAGGTATGAATGGTGGAGACAAGTACAGTATCTCTAGCAATGAATTCATGTGCGAGCATCACATGCCTGAGTTCTAGTATGATACTGCCACATACTAGCCTTTTTTAAGAATAGAATTTACAGAAAAACCAGTTTTACAGAAAGTAAATAACTCATAGTTTTAAAATTGCTTAATTGTAGGACTTGAAATTAAAATGCAACTTCAAAAAAAGATCAATTATATAATACATGATAAAATTAGTTACTGTGCATTGTAATAATGAAATTATTTAGGAAATCATTTTAAAGCTTAAAGCTTAATTCCTGTGTGTTTTTTAAATCAACTTTTAAAAATGGTCTTTGTCATTTCTTTTTTCCATTTTTCTGGGATAATAGAGTTGTTCTACCATACTAAATACCTTTTGCAATAAATAGAATATCATTTAAAATAATTAAATAGTAAATCATCGTGACTATATTTTTTGTCTTACAAAACCAAAATCTACCATTTATGCTCAGTAATAAAACAAGATGCTATAGGTACCTCCCCTGTTTATATTATACTAGACATCTTAGCAAGGTAGCTGAATTGGAAATCAATAAACAAGAATCAAGCACATTTCTCACTTGGGCGTGGTGGTGTGCACCTTTTAATTCCAGCACTTGGGAGGAAGAAGCAGGTGGGTCTCTGAGGTAGAGACACCTGGTCTACAGTGAGCTCTAGGACAGCCGGGACTACATAGAGAAACCCTGCATCGAAAACCCAAAAAAGAAAAGGGGGAAAAGAAGATGAGGAGGAGAAAGAGGAGGAGGAAGAGGAATCATGTGCATTTCTATAAACCAGCCCTTAGGTAGAAGAACATATTTAAAATCTCTGAAGGCAACTTGAAACAAAATTATGAGATTTATTGAACTCTGTTAATACAGAGGCCTAAATAAGTGGAGAAATGGGATTTTTGTGGTTTTGAAGAACCATAAGGATAATGGCTCATTGCTTGCTTGTAGATTTATTTTAATTTAATTTGAATTACTGTAGATTTTGGAATAGAGCTTAAAAATCTAAAATTTTAAAAGAAAACCAATGAGAAACAGTAGCAAGGCACTCCTGAAAAAGTGAAAGGCTGGGTGTAGATCCTTGCCTTTAATCTCTCCACTCCCACAGCAGAGGCCAGCCTGGTCTACATAGCAACTTCCAGGAGAACTGGTCCTACATAGACCCTGTTTCAAAAAAAAAAAAAAAAAAGAGAGAACTGTGACCATCAAGATGGCTTAGTGGGTTAAGGCACTTGCTCCTGTGCCTCACAACCTGAGTTCCATCCCCCATCTCTTGTCCAGGTCCTCAAAGACAACTTACTTATTTTCTGAACTTAGAACCCTTCTACCTAGTAGAAAGAGAGAACTGATTCCAGCAAGTTGTCCTCTGACCTCCACCCATCCTTCTACATAAATAAACACAATAAAAATGAAATACTTGTTTTGTGTTTCTGAGACAGGGTTTCTCTGTGTAGCTCTGGCTGTCCTGGAACTCAATCTGTAAACCCGGATGGCCTTGAACGCAGAGATCCTCCTGCCTCTGACTCCCAAGTGCCAGGATTAAAGGCATGCACCTTTTAAAATAGTTTTTTAATAGTTGAATGTGAGAAGACTTGTGTTTTTTTTTTAAACCATGTACCAAGAATAAGCTAGTCAGTATAATTCAGATAGCAGTTTTAGATATGAAGAGACAGACAGGTCAGTGGAGTAGAACATAAAGCCTCACAGACTTAGTTTACAACAGGGTGAGTACTGCATGCCTTTAGGAAAGGGTGACCTGTTATTTAAGAACATCTGAGAAGGTATCATTTTGTGAGACCATGACATTGGCCCCCTACTTAAACAGGAAAGGCAAAATATTTTAAGTTTGACACAAAAACATTACTAGTGATGATTTCGAGGTAGAAGTATTTCTTAAGAAATTTTGAAGCATAAATGATATTCTTTATTAAAGGTAAACTGTGAAATTGGAAAATATACACATTGAGCTTTTAAGGGACAAACATTATATAAAGAATTTCACAGAAAGAAAAAGATAAAACAAACTACCTAATAGAGTATCGGGCCAGATTTCAATAGGTATGCGAGGAAAGAAACAGCATGAGCTGGGTGTGGTGGCACACTCCTGTAATCCCAGCACTCCTGGAGGCAGAGGCAGGCGGATCTCTATGAGTTTGAGGCCAACCTGGTCTACAAAGTGAGTCCAGGTCATCCAAGGCTACACAGAGAAACCCTGTCTCGAATCTTGAAAAACTAAAAAAAAAAAAAAAAAAAAAGAAAAGAAAAACCACCATCAGTGGCAGAGATAGGAGAATACCAAATGCAAGCTGGGTGTGGTGGTGCACGGCTGAGAGAAAGCAGGAGGATCTGGAGTTGCAAGCCGGCCTGGATTAAACGCTGATGCCTCGTCTTAACAAACAAACCGGATATGCAACAACAAAAGACAGTGGTTACACGCCGAGACCGCCAAAAATAAAATTTCTGACAAGAGTGTGGCTATGACTCCTAATCATAAGGAAAGTGTGTGTTCCTTCTGGCTGGGCATGCAGACTACATACTGGAATTCTTATGACGACTTAGGGTCGAAGAAGAGTTTTCTTCACATTGTTAAGTGGTTGAATAAAAATGATTTGTAATATGAAATTGAATTTCATTGTCCTAAGTAAGTGTTTGGAATGCTGCTGCATTCATTTGTGGCTACTTTCTTCCTACAGCACCAGAGTTCAAAAGAAGTTTACCATCTGGCCCTTTGTCAAAAACAGTTTGGTAATCATTGCCCTAAGTAAATTTGTTCATAACTGTGTTGAGATATGGTTGCCACATGGTACTCAAAATAATAGAAACCTGTGTGGAATTATGGTACATCTGTTCTGGATGACTAAAAGGATACTTAGCCACTTAATAGATTATAACTGCGACAGTAGTTTATGGCAGCTTAAGAATTTACTTTTCTGTATTTGAAGAATTCCTTATAGTTAGTGTATATTATTTTATAAATAGAAACACAAAATTTTAAGGTACTCTTAGAAGCCAAGCAAGTTGATTAACTTTAGAAACTGATACGCTAGTCAGTATACTCAACATTGCATGCCCCAAGTAGATGGCACTTGAGCCTGTTAAAAGTCTCTACCAGTATTTCAAGTCATCTTTGTTCTCCTGACCTCCAAATTTGGGACAGTAATTCAGAGAAATATTTCAGTGATCACAATAGTGACTTTTAAACTGTGGCTTTTGCCTTAGAATTCAGTAGAACAGTCAGAAAATAAGTACAGTTTTAATTGGCTATTTAGATTTCTCTTCTGTAAAGACTTGTTTACATCCTTCACCCACTTTTTATTGGATATTGCTCTGTAAGAGTTATTTATATAATAATGGAATTTTTTGTTAATGAAATTAATTCATATCTTAACATTTATGATATTGATTTAATCATATCATGCATTTCCTAGGTATTGAATTTAAGACAGTCTTTTTTTCCCTCTCTTTATAGGGTATGACTGTGGTTTCTGATGAAACCAGATTGGAATGATTTTCATGATATTTGTATATTTATATATATATTTTAAAATTTTACATTTGACTTAAAGTGCCATGAGAAAATTTGCATATTGCAAGGTGGTTCTAGCCACCTCCTTGGTTTGGGTACTTTTGGATATGTTTCTGCTGCTTTACTTCAGTGAGTGCAACAAATGTGATGAGAAAAAGGAGAGAGGACTTCCTGCTGGAGATGGTGAGTGGCATTTTATATAACTGTTTTCTTAAGTATATTAATCATTTTTACTAATATGAATAATAAATTTCTATATTTTATTTCTTTAATATTTATACTTATACATGTAATTTAGATCTATATAAGTAAAAAATTTAAAGTATATTTTAGATAATATATAGATTTATATATAGATTTAAATTTTAAGATGAATTGTAGTTTCTTTTATTTTTTTATTTTTTAAATTTTAATTTTATTAATTTATTCAGATTACAACTCAATTGTTATCCCATCACTTGTATCCTCCCACTCCTCCCTCCCTCCCTCTTTCACCCTATTCCCCTCCCCTAGGTCTAAGACCGAGGGGGACCTCCTCCCCCACTATATGGTCATAGGCTATCAAGTCTCATCTTGGTAGCCTGCTTATTCTTTCTTTGAGTGCCACCAGGCCTCCCCAACAAGGGGAGGTGGTCAAATATGGAGCACCGGAGTTCATGTCAGAGTCAGTCCCTGCTCTCCACCTAACTGTGGAAAATGTCCTGTCCATTGGGTAGATCCAAGTAGGGGTGAATTGTAATTTCTAAGTTCTATGTGGTGATTATATGTTTAACAGTGTTGTGGTTGGTTCTTCTGACAGTTGAATGTTAGTGTCATTGACTTGCACAGCGTAGTTTTTAAATTTAATATTAAATGTAATTACTTTTCTACAAATTATGTTACTAACAAGTATAGGGAATCTCATACTTGGAATTATCAAAACTGTCCTGAAAATTGGTTTAATGCTGCAATGCAGAGTGGAAGATTTAAACTTTGTTAGCAGATATCAGCTTTCCTGTTCGCCTATCACAACCTCTAGAGCTGTGGTTCTCAACCTTCCTAATGCCTTTAGTAAAGTTCCTCATGCTGTGTGGGAACCCCAACTATAAAATTATCTCATTGCTACTTCATAACTGTAATTTTGCTACTGTTATGAATTGTAACATAAATGTCTGTGTTTCCTGATGGACTTTCGTGGCCCCTGTGAATGGGTTGTTTGATACAGGTTGAAAACCAGTGCTCTAGGGGAAGAAGTCTTTAAAAGAACAGAGACTAGCTGGGTGTGCTTGCACATGCCTGTAATCCCAGCACTCAGGGAGGCAGAGGCAGGCAGATCTCTTGAGTCTAGGGCAGCCAAGGCTACACGGAGAAACACTGTCTTGAAAATCTAACAAACAAAGTGTGTACATGAGACCAGGGAGTCCTTTCTGCTCATACTTCAGATAGTTCTAACTATCTTTCAAGGAAAGCTATAGAAATAGCTTACAGTGAGATCATTAGTCTTATGGGAAGCAAGGAAAACATAAAATACTTACATAGATAATGCTGATGTTTTGGCAGAGAACATGAAAAATTTAGGGGTTTTGTTTGTTGTGTTGGCTTTTTTTTTTTTAAGACAGGGTTTCTCTTTGTAGCCCTGGCTGTCCTGGAACTTTCTTTGTAGTCCAGGCTAGCTCAAACTCAGAAATCCACCTGCTTCTGCCTCCCAAGGGCTGGGATTAAAGGTGTGTGCCACCATGCCTGGCTTGGCATTTTTACTCTCTGTAGAAATGACATGTGGTTTATTCTTTCAGTGCAAAATTTTTTTGACTCTTCAGTTTTTATAAGGAGGAAGATACTTGGTCTTCCAAAATTTGTGATCAAAAAGTTAGTGTTGGTAACTACCTGCTTAGCCATAATTTTTATAGGTAGGTTTATAAAACCAGTTCTGCCTAGTTGCTAGAACAGGATGTTAGTGACACCTAGGTTCACCCCATCAATCTAGTTTTAAGTCCATGCGGCACTATTTCTATGGCTCTGATGCTGTATAACATTGCTGAGTGACAAAACACTGCCTTCCCGACTGTTGATAGAGCTTACACCCTGCTCCCTCTAGACCAAAGGACAACCGTTACTTCTCACTGGTATGAAACTTGCGTTCTTTTCCCAAACAGAATAACTTACCTTTCTTTCACCCTACTTGAGTGAATTGTCAGTTAGAATGGGAGCCTATGGTTTCTGTCTGGAATGCAGAGGCTTAAAAGCAAGAAAGAATAGAGATTCTGTAGCACATGAAAACTCACTTGGAGAAAGTCTTTAAAACTCTGATAGGTGCTGGAGAGATGGCTTAGCAGTTAAGAACACACTAACTGCTCATGCAGAGGACCTGGGTTCAGTTCCCTGCACCTACACAGTGGTTTACAACCATCTATAATTCCAGTTCCAGGGAATTTGACGAATAATGTATAGGCAAAGCACTCATACGCAAAGTAAAATAAATGCATCTAAAAAGAATTTTTTCAAGCTGGGCGTGGTGGTGCGTGCTTTTAATCCCAGTACTTGGGAGGCAGAGGCAGGCAGATCGCTGTGAATTTGAGGCCAGCCTGGTCTACAAAGCGAGTCCAGGGCAGCCAAGGCTATACAGAAAAATCCTGTCTCGAAAAACCAAATAAAATAAAGAAATTTCTCTTCAAGAAACTTGTCAAAGCTGAGCACGGTGCCTGCCATGTTGACATTGTTAAGGTGAAAGAGGATCTTGTGGCATGCTGTGGCTTTTGGCATATCTACAGGCAGTGGCCAAACCTCAAAGGGTTTCAGGCAGGGCTTTACATCATCTCACAAGACTGGAACTTTTGAATGAATTGGTGACTATGTGGCTAGAAAAAAATGGAGACGAGAGACACGGGTAGCAAGGACTAGTTGGAGGCTTCGTCAAAGTTTGGAAGAAAGAAAAGTTTAAGTGGACTCTTATGTTTCCTTGGTTAAACAGATTGGTGAGGCAGACTCCCCAGGAAGAACAGCTTGGATGAGACTCTGGGTATTAGAAGCCCAGGAATAAGTTTTGTGCAATATTAGAGAGATATGTTTGTTTTCCTCCTCTGTCCCTCTCACACATCCACACACCACACTCTTTCCTTCTTTTTTTCTATTTTCTTCTTCTTTAGCCTTTTAAATGCTGGGATTGCTGGTGTGTACCACCATGTCTGGCAAGATAAATTGTTTATGATACATTTCATAATAAGGTGTGTCTGATGGCCCTTGTAAGTGCCATTTCAAAGAATATAAGCATGGAAAGCAGTTAGTAAGTACACTATTGAAAAATAGATCCGCAGTTTCTTGACACCTCAGCACAAGGAAGTAGGTAAAGGAGGCTAAAAAAAAATCTGTATTTTGTATATTGAGAGAGCAGTATTTTGGTGGAAAGAGGGAAGAGGAAATCATCAGCAGGTAAGACAGCACAGTATGAAAATCACAAGAATGGGCTCATTCTTGAAGATCCTAAGGTTAATAATGGTTTTGAGAACCACCAGTAGCATAGACTTCAAAGAAAAGGAGTTAACTGTTGTACAAAAGTACAAAGTAATAGAGAAATGGGTTTGATATAACAGCATGAAATGAGGTGATAATAGTTTGCCTGTGGAGAACAAAATGAATGCAAATCCTCTCAGAAAAGGTTATGAGGTTGGTGGGCTTTTTAGGAGGGCTGGGTTTGAGTTATATCTTAAGGGGAAGACAGATGAAGAAGTAGTTTTGTGATGGCCTGGGGGTGTCTGGTGTTGAACTGAGAAGGATATCAGCAGTGGGTGAGCATTACTTTGGAGAAACACTGCTAGCTTTCTGCCACTGTGACAAGCATGAAAGGTAAAATCACTTTTGCTGTTAGCCATGACAAGACTAGAATGTGTTGGCAAGGCAAAGGCAGAATGTGTAGTAGAGGAAGCTGCCCACCTGTTATGGCCAGGAAACAGTGAAGGGGCGAGGGCCACAGTATCTGAATATCCTCTTCATGGATACATACTCACTTGCTAGTCCCACCCCTTAAAGGTTCACGTACTTGGCAGACAGTAGGCAGGATTTGTTTTTTTTAAACTACATTACTTGAGTCCTATAGTTCCAAATATTCAAACCTTCATCTTGAAATCACAGCAACAATAAGGAAATTATTATATAACTTTTTTCTTAGTGAATCTGGGGATATGTTTTTATATTCTTGAGAGTTGATGAAAACACACTGAATAACTTCATATTTTGCAGCTATGGTGTTCCTCTGCTCCTCTGCTTTTAAGATCTCTGCTGAGGGCTGGAGAGATGACTCAGAGCCTAGGAACACTGGCTGTTCTTCTAGAGATCCTGAGTTCAATTCCCAGCAACCACATTGTGTCTCACAATCATCTAAAATGAGATCTGGTGCCCTCTTCTAGCCTGCAGGCGCATATACAGGCAGAACACTGTATGCATAATAAATAAATAAACTTTTTAAAAAAATCTCGGTTGAAAGAATTCAGACAGAACACACAGAGTAGTGTAAATAGTCTGTTACAAAGTAACCGGAGCCATCCTCAAGAGATGAGAATAGCCAGTGGCTAAAGGACCATTGCAAAATAGGACATTGAGAGTGGCCAGTAAGACCATTGTGCAATGTAGGAAACTCTCATGTGTGGGGTGGGGGTTAGAGTGGCCAGTGACTAGTCATCCCATTGTGGTCACCTGCAGCTTTGTTTTGTTTTGTTTTTAAATGGGCTTTGTCATGTTCCTAAAGTCTCTGGACCACATAGTTCTCCCCTTAGATGACTGACAGACCCATCTTTCAGACAGTCCAGAGTGTTCCATCTCTCTACCTAGGGCCAAAGATATAACTCATACTCCATTGTTTTTGTTTTGAACAGTAGTCATTTAATAGAGCAGATTGAAAAAATAAAAGTGAGTTTGTAAAAATCACTGTTTTGTAAACAGGGTGGGGGTGGAAGGAGCTCCTTCATTCACTTCATGGATCTCAACAAAGCCCTGCTACCTCTCTTCCCTCCGGCCTTTCCTGTTCCTTTATGTGTGTGCACCTACGTGCCATCGTATATGTGACAATGTCAGAGAACAACTCTTGGGAGTTTTTTCCCCGCCCCCTTTCCTTGTTTGAGGCTATTTTGTTTGATTTTTGTTGTTTTGTTCTTAATTGCTGCTGCTGTCTTCCATGCTCCAGCTTGTGTAGCAAGCACTTTAACCATCCGCCTGGCCCTGTACTGTCATTTCAGTGACATTTTAAAGCTTAATAAAGGGCAATTGTGATGTTTTCCTTCTTTCACATGATACTTCAGTTTGTGGGGAGTATACATATGTGTATGCTTGTATTTATGGTGTGGCACACATATGTCAAAGTTGGTGTCTGGTAGCTTCCTTTATCGCTTTGTGTCTTAGTCATGCGCCCCCCCCCCCCCACCTGTTTTTTTGAGACAAGATTTTTTTGTGTAGCCCTAGCTGTCCTGGAACTTACTCTTGAGCAGGATGGCCTCGAACTCAGAGAGCCACATGCCTCTACCTCCCAGATGCTGGGATTAAAGGTGAGTGCCACAACTGGCCCAGATAATGTTTTGTTTTTTTGAGACAAGGTCTCTTAACTTGTTACTAATCTATTGGGCAAGATTATCTGGCCAGAAATCCCCATGGGTCCTCCTGACTGGCCCCCCAGCACTGTGATTGCAGCTACATGCTCCTCTACTCAACTTTCTGGGAAGCACTTTGCCAACTTCATTTCCAGTTTTTTTTTTTTTTTTAAGATTTATTTATTTATTGTTAGGTATGCCGTGTTCTGCCTGCATGTACACCTGCATGCCAGAAAAGGGTACCAGATCTCATTATAGATAGTTGCTGGGAATTGAGCTCAGGACCTCTTAACTTCTGAGCCATCTCTCCAGTCTCCTCATTTCCAGTTTTCTTTCTTTTCTTTCTTTCTATCTCTTCCCTCTTTTTCTGTCTCTTCCTCCCCCATCCCTCCCACTCTCCCTTCCTTCCTGTCTTTTCTTCCTTTCCTTTCTTCTTCCCTCCCTTCTCCCCCTCCCTCCCTCTCTCCCTTCCTTCCTTCTTTCTTTCCTTCCTTCCTTTTCTATGTGCAGCCCTGGCTGTCCTGGAATAGTTTTTGTAGACCAGGCTGCCCTCAAATTCACAGAGACTCGCCTGCCTCTGTTTCCCAAGTGCTGCGACTAAAGGCATGCGCCACTGCGCCCACCCATATTTCCAGTTTTAAGGAGAGTCTATTGTTATTATTTTTTCCTTCTTTTAGCTATCACTGTTTTTCATTCACTAAATTAGTGTGTTAAAGATATGTGAGAAAGTGAACAAAGCTTATTTTCGAGGAATAAACAGAGCAAACCTCTGCCCTACAGATCTGCTGGTCATAGAACATGTCCAAGGTCAAACAAAACAAAGCAAAAACAAACCAAAACCCCTACCAAGCACAAGTTCTACCCATTGTTTGCAGAATCCTCAAGATTAAACATGAATAAAACTTATTAGTAGGACCTTCAGGAACCTGTAACAATTTTAAGTTTAGTCTTTATTTTGTACCTATCTATATAGTGAGTGCTGTGTGTGGCATGTGTACATTGGACTGGGTTGCTCCTTTTCAGCATGTGGGTTCTAGGCATCAAATTAAGATTATTGAGCTTGGTGGTAAACACCTTTATATACTGAGCTGCTCCAGCAGTTCCATAACAATTGCAAGCCTGTGGTTTCAGTTCTTGATTTTATAAGCTGATGACTCTAAGGAAGACTCTCTTCTCAGTGATCCGCAGGCCTGCTGATAGTGTTTGCTTTGTAGTATATTAATAGTTGCCTTATACCACACTTCAGACAGTCCCTACTGACTAGCACTTGGGCAGATGATGTCGATCTAAGAAGATTACCATTTTTGTGTAGAGACATTTACAGAACACTAAAAAAACAAAACAACACACCAACTACTAGAGAATAAAGCTTCAGGCTTAAAAATAAGTAATGTGCTGGAGAGATGGCCCAGCAGTTAAGAGTACTTGTTTTTTGCAGAATACTGGGTTCAAGTCTCAAAACACACATAATGGCTCATAGCCCTCTGTAACTTCAAATCCCAAGGGATCAGATGTCCTCTTCTGACTCCCTGGACACCAGGTATGCCCATGGTGCTCATATATACATACAGGCAAAACACTCATACCCATAAAAATAAATAAATCTAAAAAAATAATCATACACAAAACTAATTTTTATGTCATTCTTGCTCTCACTGCATTCTCTAATTCAACCTGTGCAGATGAGCAGTTTAATACAATATCTTCTACATTTGAAATATTCTATAGCCCAAAATATCTTTCGACATTTTTTCTTTTCTTTCTTTTATCTTAAAAGCGTAGAAGAGGAGCAGAGTCTATAAAATGCTCATGATCTGGAACAGTGCTCTTGTTCCCAATACATTGATACTACATAGCATTACTTAGGCATTGTTGTTCATGGAGCTCCACCTCACATGCTTACTAGAATGTCTAATAAAATCCAGCATTTTTATCTGAACCTACACATTAGTTCAGCATAGAGTGCCTGTAAAACATGACTAATCTTCAGTATAGCTTACATGTCAGAGCCATGATCTAGTGTGCTGACCTTTCATTAAGTTTAGTAGTCATGAGAGATGGTGGCTGATGAGAGACATAGAAGTCCTGGAAGGACAACTTATGTGGCAGTGCCTGGGAACATGGATTAGGATTTGTACTGCCTCAGTTGGTCTTTCACTGTGAAAGTGGTGACATGAGCTTCTCTAAGTCCTAGAACATATGAGGGTTACATATCAGCACACTTGCCAGATCCATTGGTGGCATCAACAGTTAGGCACTGTACAACAAAGTAGAGAGTACTCTGCATTGGGTAGGTATCTAATGATATTCTTAGCTTTTGGATTGGTAGTGGTTAGTAGTCTGCTATATTTCAAAGGTATCAGGTAGTCAAAAAGTGATTAAAGATAGCTCTCAACCTGCAACATTCCTTAGTCACTGAGTTCTGATCAGTCAGCCAGCAATGTAGAATCTTCAACATAGATTTGGCTTTTGGGGATTTCAGTTATAAGCATAATGAATAACTTTTTAAAGAAAGGAAACGGAAGCCATTTCAATTGCCTTTAAAAGATGGAGAGCAGTTTCCTATGGTAAAGATAGAGTCAGGAAGGGGATATCAGAGGAAGTAGCCTGCATGAGAGCAGGGAGGCCGAGGCACAAATAGATGGAAGTGGCGGCCATTGGACCAAAGAAGGAAGTGCTGAGGAGTAGCCAGGAGGCTTGGAAAGTTGGGTTAAATTCCATGAAAGGAAACGGATAGCAGTGAATGCTGTTTTAGTCTAGGAAGGCTGTAGGTATCTGCAAAGCTGTTTAACATTCTGAACAAATAGAATAAGGCTTAGAGGCCGGTGTAACTTTTTCAACATGGGGCAACTGCCCAGGCTGGGAGGGCCCAGAAGAGGCTATGCTTGTTGAGGGCACAGTTTTAGCTTGAATGTTGTTATTCAAAAGCATGTGTAAGTTGTCATGAAATTAGTGTCAGTTAAGCTTCTTCCTTCTTCTTAGTTCTAGAGCCAGTGCAGAAGCCTCATGAAGGTCCTGGAGAAATGGGGAAACCAGTCGTCATTCCTAAAGAGGATCAAGAAAAGATGAAAGAGATGTTTAAAATCAATCAGTTCAATTTAATGGCAAGTGAGATGATTGCACTCAACAGATCTTTACCAGATGTGAGGTTAGAGGGGTAAGTACATGCAGAGTGTGTCCTGGCTGCATTTGAATGGATGTTACTGTTCTACTGACTTGGGAACTAAGAAAATGATTTCTCTTAATGGATTAGTAGAGGATTCTAAACACAAAAATATTCATGTGTTTGACCTTTTACAGATAGATTTTAGGTGTATGTAACTTGAGGTAGTGAAGTGTGTAGGTTTTTTTTTTTTTTTAAGATTTATTTATTATTATGTATACAGTACTCTGCCTGCATGTACACCATCAGGCCAGAAGAGGGCACCAGATCTCATTATAGATGGTTGTGAGCCACCATGTGGTTGCTAGGAATTGAACTCAGGACCTGTGGAAGAGTAGAGTCAGTGCTCTTAATCTCTGAGCCATCTCTGCAGCCCCAGTGTAGTCTTACATATACCTTAACTGAATTCTTATGTGTATTTACACAGCTGCATAGCATTATCCAAACCAAGATAATAACCCCAGAAAGTTCCCATTATTTTCCTTTCCTATTACTTCCCCAACTCCAGAGACAACCATTACTTTGACCCTTGTAAACAGAAATGATACACTTTTTCTACTATGGAAGACAAGAGAGTCTAGACTTCTGCTCTGCACAACACTTTGCCAGTAGAGGATTATAATCTGTAAGTGTTTAGGAAGGTTAATTGTTTTGGGGTCTATATTATTAAGGAAGAGATTTTAGTATATGTTAGTTTGGGGGGCAAAAACTAGGTGATATTTAAAATATATCACTCTTTAGGTATTATTAGGATATATCAAATGTGGGGGAATCTATTCTTTTCATACAAGGAAATTCTAAAGTACTATTAAGAAATGAAATGCCAGGCTGGAGAGATGGCTCAAAGGTTAAGAGCACTGTCTACTCTTCCAAAGGTCCCGAATTCAATTCCCAGCAACCACATGGTGACTACAACTATCTATAGTGAGACCTGGTGCATCCTTCTGGCATGAAGGCGCACATGCAGGCAGAATACTGTATAAATAATAAATAAAGTCTTTTAAAAATGTTTTAAAAAATGAAATACCTAAATAAATGAAGAAAATATCCTATGTTTATGATCAGTTTTATAAAGATGTTGATTCTCTCATTTATTTGTTAATTTGGTGTAGTTCTAGTCATAAGTGTGTGTCTGTTTATAATTTGATAAATTGATTGTTGATTGGATAACTGGATTTCTTTTTCCCTCCCTCCCTCCCTCCCTCCCTCCCTCCCTCCCTCCCTCCCTCTCTCTCTCTCTTTCTTTCTTTCTTTCTATCTATCTATCTATCTATCTATCTTCAAGACAGGGTTTCTCTTGTAGCCCTGGCTGTCCTGGATATCTCTTTGTAGACCAGGCTGACCTTGAATTCACAGAGATTCGCCTGCCTCTGCCTCCCAAGTGCTCGGATTAAAGGCGTGTGCCACTACTACCCAGCAAGATTCCTTTAAAAGATACAGTAATCAAGATACGAAAGTCTCATAAAAACAAGATAGATTGGTGGAACAAAATAGGGAGTTTAATCTCACATCTCATCCATGTATGAACACTTAGTTGATATGTAGTCCTGAAAGGATAATCTTTTAAGCAACAGATTTCATTGTGTGACTCTCATGTAATTAAGAACAGAAGAGAAATTGTACTTTTGTTTCCAGCATAGAGACCAGTCTGTATTCTGTGTATTATAAGTATAAATACAAAGGCAGACCACTAATGATTACATAAGATATCTCTTTAAACTTGGAAAAGATTTTGTAAACAGATCATAAGATGCACATACCAAAAAGAGGAGGAGGGATTGATACATTAGGTAGGGATCAAACCCAAGGACTTGTTCATTATAGGCCAAGTGCTCTGCCACTGATTTGTACAAGCAACTCCCTTAAAGACTTTCTGTTTATTAAATAAGAGAGTGGAAAAGAAGACTATTAAATCAAGTTATTGCTAAGAAGATTATTTGTGGCATTCAGAACTAGTAAAGAGCTCAAATCCAGAAATACAGTTCCTGCACATTAGTAAGAAAAATAGCCCAGTAGAAAAATGAGAGATTTGAGCCAGGCTGCTGTGGCCTTTAATCTTTTAATCCCAGTACTGGGGGTAGGAGCAGAGGCAGGCAGATCTCTGAGTTCCGAGGCCAGCTTGTTCTGCAGAGAGTTTCAGGATAGCCAGGCCATACAATGAAACCCTCTCTCAACAACAAACAATAAATAGATAGGACGCTTTGTAGTTGCAGAAGTGAACAAAGGCTACATGTCATTCCAAGGACGAATCTGACCAACATAATAAATAGCAAAATAGTAATTTTTCCTTTAGGGAAAAATGAGATGGCAACAGCAGCACGGTAGTTTGTGAGGATGTGACACTGTTTTCTTCTCACTTTGTGATAGCTACATGGACCTTTGCTCAGTGCTAGCTCATTCAGTCACATTTGTTGGGTGTGTTTGTTTTGTTTTTGCAGTTCTGGGAAATGAGCCCAACAAATTCGTTTCCTGTGCTCTGTTTTTGCTATACTTCATAATACCAGTTTGGAAATGCATGGAATGTGAAGCCCTTTATAGCAGTGCATCTGAGATGAGGCAGCTATGATGAGGCGAGGCACGTGGGGAAGAGAGTATAACATAGTATTTGTGTGTTGATGGAAATGACCCAGTTGAGAGGGAAATTTAAAAAAAGAACAAGTGTTAAAAGCAAAAGCCTTGGGCATTGGGTGAGAGTGTATAGACAAGAACAGATCGTTCATGCCCTCGATAAAAGAAAAAGCGTGATTTTAATAGTGCAGATAACTTACAGGATGGTGTATATATGTTGGTGGCATTATGGAAATTTACTTCTGGAAGCTTTTATTTTGTGAAATTGGAAACAAAGTTTTAAGTGAGGAGGGCAAGAGTGGTTTTAGGAATCTGAGAAGTGAGAGAATTTGACGGAGTTGTCTAGGAATGCAGTGATGCTGCTAATGTGTGAGGAGAGCCCACATGCCAGTTGTAGTTCATTTAAAGTGAGACCTTCCTGCCTGGTTCGCTTTTGTGAGCTGCACTGAATAACCCAAGCACAGGTGCACAACTAGGACACAGTTGGTTAGAGCGAAGTCTTCATTAAGTTTAACTTAGTCTAGCTTTCTGTTCAATAGTGTTTTCATTTTGTTCTCACCTTTCTTGTTTTGCCGATGGGCACAGTTTGAGCTGATAGAAATTTCAGCTTCTGGCTATTGCTTTGGAGCTGTGCATTTTGTTTTTATTTGTTTAGCATAGCATCTGGGCATGCTGTAATGGTCAAGGTGTGACTTGGTTTTAGTTATTCACATCGTGCTCATATCCGTAGTATAGTTTTGATCTAAACATTCATATTTTACTTAAGTGATGGGCATTTCTCACATACAGTTGCTTCACCATTAACTCCAGTTTGATTTTCTGGACCAACTTGTATATGATACCTTGATAGTGACATAGTCTCCAGTCTGGCATTGGCATTTACTAATTTAGGATTACCAGACTCTCTGTATCCCGGAATCCTTATCTGTAAAATGGGATGTTAACAAGGGTGACCATGAGGTGTTATCTAGTACCTAGGGTCAAGGGGGCCCTTCTGATCCAAGAGTGAGCTCTATGTTCACTGGGGATTCTTGAGAGAACTTCACTTCCAAAGAGGATTCAGAGTGAGATGCCAAGTCAGAAATACAGATTAGTATTAGCTCATCTTCACACTGGAGCTGGCCAGCATCTGCAGTTCAGAGCAGCTCCGTAAATGGAAAGATAGTGTCCCTAGCCTGTGACTTGCTCACCACAGTTTTAAATCCAAAAGACCCTTTGTTTCTATACTATAAGCTTAACTGCTCTGGATCATCCTGCAAGTTTTACTGCTTTGTGAGCTACCAAGATAATATTTCCTGACAGACACTAGAGGAAAGAATGGCATGGTTCAGTGTTAAGAATGGTTACATAGGAGGCTAGAGAGATGGCTCAGTGGTCTTGAATTCATTTCCCAGCAACCACATGGTGGCTCACAACCATCCATAATGTGATCTGATGCCCTTTTCTGGCATACAAGTGTACATGCAAATAGAGCACCCTTAAATTAAAAAAGAGCACATAAATGAAACAAAACAAAAATGCCCAGAATGTTTAGGTAGAGCCAGGGACAGTGTCACGTGCATGTAATCCCAGCACTCAGGGAGGCAGAGGCAGGTGGATCTCTGAGTTCGAAGCCAGCCTGGTTTACAAAGCAAGTCCAGGACAGACAAGATTATACAGAGAAACTTTGTCTCGAAAAAACACAAAAAAGAATGATTAAGTAGAACTAGAGTCAATGTAGAGTTTTTATAATGTGTGGCCTTAGAAAAGGAGCCCTACAACAAATACCACGTTAGAGCCCAGTCTATTCTATGCAGCTCACTCACACATGTTGAAGAAGTAAGAGTGCCAACATTTACTGAGTACTAATTGTGTAGCAGTCTGTGGAAACGACATACATAAATAGTTGTCAAAATCAGACCTGTCTTGTGTACTTAGTGAGCGACCCAAATGAAGTTGGATTCCTGCTCTCTGTGACTGTGCTGTTACTCTTACGGCTAATCTCAGGCAACCCTAACCTGAGTGCATATAGGAGAGTTCTGTAACTGTGCTTATCACTGCTTGCTAGGTCTCTAGGCCTCTTATGAATGTTACATTATTGTTGGTAATAGCTGGTAATTGACAAAATTTAGTAGGTCATTAACAGTGAGACATGGAGAAGAGGATTAGAGTATATGTGATAGATATTTTTACTTAGATTTAAACCCTCTTTTCTGGGTTCTTTCATATAATACTGCAGTATTTGGCATATATGGATAACGAGGTGCCAGATGTCATAAATGTTGGATTTGATACGTGGTTATACCACTTTCTAGCTGTTAATTTGACCAAGTGTCTTCATTTCTTTAATCTTAGTTTTCTCATCTGTAAAAGTCCTAATTTCAGGATCCTATTTAAAAGTTAGTTGGCAGGACCTTTGCAGACCAGTACCTTGAGTGTTAGAATGACCTTGAACTCTAACCATGAAAAGAAAAGAACCCTGGAGAAACCTCATTTTTGCTTGTCTAAGGAACAACACAGGATTGAAGAGGAGCTATTTTTCTCTCTTTTCATCTGTCCCCTCCTTTACTATTGCAGCTTTCAGGCAGTTTTGCATAAGCAACACAGAAATGGCAGCAGTTAACAGACAAGAGAAATCCTTTCTCTGAGCAGAGGCCCTCTGGTTCCCAGACCGTGGGTAGACTTCCCACTGCTTTTCTTTCTTTGTTTCCTGCCACTACACATAATAGTGCAGATTCAGAAGTGTGTATCAATATTGAATGGAAAAATAAATTACTATATATGTTCATAGCACAGATAGTACACAACAATAAAAATAAATTTGAAAGCCATTGAGAGCACTGGCTGCTCTTCCAGAGGACCTGGCTTCAATTCCCAGCACCTATATGGCTACTCACAAACTATGGGCAGTGCCAGTTCCAGGGGATCTAATGCCCTTTTTTGGCTCTGCGGGCACCAGGTGCACACATGGCACACAGATATGCATGCACACAGGCAAAACACCCATACACATGAAATAAAGTAAAATTTAAAATAAATATGCTGTTATAATTCATAGTGTGGGTGTTAATATACTCACTATAATATTGAGGGAAAAGAATTCAGACAAAAGGATATGCTTGCTGTTCAGCAGTACTTCTTAGATTGTCCTGTGACTTTGTTATCTCTGAGACCTTTTCAAGGAATCTGCAAGGTGAGAACCATTTTTATAATACCAAAATGTTTTCCCGTTTTGCTCTTAATTTTTCAACCAGTACACAAAAAAGCTTGAAGGGCTTGGTAACTTTATAGCTAGGCAAAGGAAAGACCCTATAATAGTTTGAGTAGGGAAAGTTTAATGTAAAAGCTATTGACTGTAATGGGTCTGGCCATAAAGGATGTTTTGGTTATTGTTGGATTGCTGTGAAGAGACACCGTGACAGGGTAACTTATAAAAGACAACATTTATTGGGAGCTTGCTTACAGTTTAAAGGGTTAGTCCATGGTCATGGTGGAAGGGATCGTGATGGCAGACAGGCATGGCACTGGAGCATAGCTCAGAGCTTATGTCCTGATCCCCACTCAGGAGGCAGAGTGAGACTGGGCCTGGTGTGGGCCCACCCCCCAATGACACACCTTCAGCAAGGCCACACCTCCTAATCCTTCCTCCAGTTCACCAGCTGAGGACCAGGTATTTAAATATGGGAGTCTGTGGAGAGCCATTCTCATTCAAATCATCACAAGGGGCTAAGAATTATAATAGATACCTTAGGACTTGAAGGAAAGTATCAAGAAGAAAATTGTGGAAGGGAGCCCTCTATGGGTGTAATTTGCACCTCTTTAGAGAAGCTCTGATTGCAGTTCACTGATAGCAGAAAAGCTTGTTGGTTTTCCCTAGTCAGGCTAGGTGATGTTCAGAATGGGAACTGGCAGTCACGCCTGACAAGCAGGAAGTGCAGCAGGTGTGCGTTTGCACAAGAAATCAAGGCCAGAATGGATGAATAAGAACTACTGTTTGCTGGGCATGGTGGTGCATGTGCTTTTAGTCTCAGCACTCTGGAGGTAGAGGCAGTTGGGTCTCTGAGTTCCAGGCTAGCCTGGTGTACAAAGCGAGTCCAGGATAGACAGTTATTACACAGAGAAAACCCTGTCTTGAAAACAAAAACAACAACAAAAACCTACCTTTCCAGAGTACACATTGCCAAACCTGTCAAACCAGTTGCTGGATACCTAGGAGACTTCCTGAAAAATCTACCTTTTGGGGTGCTACTAAAATTCAGTGGGACCTCTGTAAGGAAGCTTTATTGTAGCTCACTGGATGTGTTGAGTGCTGAACATATTCCACTCCATCCTTCCTGCTGAAGGGAGAAGGAAGCATGTGAACACTCACACAAACCAGAAGGCAAAATTCTTTCTCTAAAGTGTTCCCCTAACATTCTCTGCTGACATTACACCAGCTACAAGGAAAGCTGCTTAACCGAGCCAGTCCTGTTGTTACAGAGCAGTCAGTGACAAGACTTGTGCAGGGATAGGAAGCCATGAGTAGATAAATGCACAGTTTTTGACAGCGATGAATCATTTTTGATATCTAATGTCAAATGTTTTTATTGATTCTTGTATTTTTAAAAGTCTACTTTATAATATGATGAATATATTGGGAGAACTCACACAAACAAAAGTACTTTGTAATCCTCAGTTTCCAAATGAGTAAAGGAACCAAAAGTCAAAAGTTTGAGAAACACTGTTTTCCAAACTGTAGAACTCTTCCATAATGCTCAAGTCCCATAGCGCGTCCTTTTAAAATCTACTTTAATTTTGGTTTCTTATGCCTCTTCCTATCTTCCAACCCACCCCTTATGCCTCCTAATACCTTCAAACACTAGTTAGGAGAGAAAGAAGGTTAGATGGGGAGAGGGGGTGTAGGTTTCTTAGGCTACTTCTGGCAAAATTAGGGTAGTTGGGTTCTTTGGGGCAATACCAATCTCACTTGTCAGGTTAGACAGCAGTCCAGCAAACAAACCAGGAGCCTTCTTTCTCCTCCAACTGTTTCCTAGAAGCATCCTTTCTCTCTGAGAATCTTCTCTCTCTGGGCACTGGTATTACACCCTTTCTAGTCCTCAGAATTCTACTAACTGCAACTGGCAAAGACCACTCCCTTCTCCAAGCCACAAGACAGTTACCAGCTGTGGACAAACTAAAATCAGCTCCATATCCCAAACTTGGGATTAAAACAAAAACCTGTCTACATAACATAACTGAATTTTAAAAGAAACTTCCACTACAAAGTCCAGCAGAAAGAGAACAAAGGAAGCCTCTCAGTGCTTTCTCATCTATGTGTGGCCTTCCTAGATGTTACTCAGCTACACAGTGAAGGTCTGTCAGCATTTTGTCCATATCTTTCAGTAAAAATGAAAGATTTTCCTTTTCTCTCTAAGCCCTTTCATATCCTTTTGTTAAGCCATTATGAAACATTTTATTAAAAAATACCTTATATTTAATACTGGAGGTTGTCATAATGGAATATGATACTTACTAGGAAGTAGAATGCTGCTCCGTTACAGTGGCCTTTTTGCTCACCTTTAGTTCTTTGTTTTGTGAATTCTCCCTAATATGCATTGCACACGTGCATGGCAAAACACACACACACACACACACACACACACACACACACCGTATTAGTCCTTTCTCAATAATTATGATAATCATAATACCACCACCAAGGCTTGTTAAGAGGTTTCTCTACATTACTGTTTTGAAAGTGCAAAGGCTGCAGCATGGAGATGGCTTCCTATCACAGATGCCACCATGGCTAGAGTACAAATGAGACTTAGACAGGAGAGCAGAGGAATGTAAGGTTGGCTCTACCTTTTATAACAACCTCAAGAGAACGCATTCACCTGTGACAGGTGGCTCCAAGTTTTGCTTTACAGAATGAGGGCATGATAGGCATTCAGTAAATGTAATTTTTTTTTTTTTTTAACTTTGTGGACGTTATGGTTTTGTTAGGGTTATTTGATTCTGATTTTTTTTTTTAACCCGTTGGTTCTTGAAGTGCAGTTTGAAATTGATAATATAGCTTTAGTTCGTTCTTCATTAAAATGAACTAACCCAACCAGATGGAGTGCAGGAGGATCTCTGAGTTCCAGGGGAGGTTGTTCTGCTTATCAAGTCCCAGGCCAGCCAAGCATACTTAATGAGCCCCTGCTTAGAGGGGGAAAAAAAATCAAACCCAAAACTTTCATCAGGAGAGTTTATTTTAAGAATGTGGGCGGCCGGGCCATGGTGACACACGCCTTTAATCCCAGCACTTGGGAGGCAGAGGCAGGCTGATCTCCGTGAGTTCAAGGCCAGCCTGGTCTACAAAGTGAGTCCAGGACAGTCAAGAATACACACAGAAACCCTGTCTCGAAAAAACCAAAAAAAAACAAAAAACAAAAAACAAAACCAAACAAAAAAAGAATATAGGCGGTATCTTTAAAATAATTTTTATTTAAATCTATTACTTTATATCAGCACTACTTATTATATATGCAATATTAATAAAAACTTAAATGGAAAACCGGTAAGAATATCACCATTAACAGAAATTTTATTGTTCTATCAACTTTCTAGTACAGATTAATTTACTGTAGTGTTTGTTTTTTTTCTCCGAGACAAGATCTCTCTGTACAGTACAGCCTTGGCTGTACTGGACTTGTTTTGTAGACCAAGCTGTCCTCGAACTCACGGAGATCTGCCTGCCTCTACTTCCCGAGTGCTGGGATTAAAGGGGTGCCCCACCACGTCCAGTTTACTGTAGTGTCTCAAGGTCACTTTTATAAAGGCATTTGCTTTGTCTCTAGGTGTAAAACAAAGGTGTATCCAGATAACCTTCCTACAACGAGTGTGGTGATTGTTTTCCACAATGAGGCGTGGAGTACACTTCTGCGAACAGTCCATAGTGTCATTCATCGCTCACCAAGGCACATGATAGAAGAGATCGTTCTTGTAGATGATGCCAGTGAAAGAGGTAAATTCTGCGTTTTAATGCCAGTGATAGCAGACCTTTGAGTAGTAACAGTTAACCTAATGATTGTATGTAAACTTCCAGTTTATCTAAAACTTCTTGGCATTTAAACTCATTCAGGTAGGTATGATAGGTAGTGTTTTATTGTGCTGCATCTTAATCTTAGCAGAAAGAGAAATCATGCTTTAAAATGTGGTGTTGATGTAGAACAGAAAAAACCTGTAGCTCTCTGAGGCTTTTCTGTTTCCTTTCTTTCTAAATATTAGGAATGATTTGTAGTTAGGTGCATAAGATGATTAAGCACAATTTAAATGCTGTGTGTAATCTGACTCTGTCCTCACAAATCTCTGTCATATCTCTTGTTTGGATACCCTTCTGAGAATATCAGAACTTTTCACAGATTTAGAATATTCTAATCTGTTTCGTGAAACACTCTTTTAGGAAAAGGTACACTAATTAAAAGTAACCACCATTATATATTCTGAATCCTTCTTGGAGATTTTACATCAAAGAAGCTATAGAAAAGACAGCACTTGCTAAAATCAGAAACCCTGTGTCTGTGTCTTCTTCACCCCTGAGCCATCTCTCCACCCCCATATGTATGACATGTCTAAATATAACTGCTTTTAAATATACATAGTATGGGCACAGTTAGGAAAGGGTATAATATTTACTGTAATCATCTCAGCAGATAGAATGAGAGAACAGGCAAAAAGGCTGATTCCATGCAATGATGTGAAAATGATGGGCTAAGAAGCTTAGCACTCATTAAGAAAGCTATGGGGGCTGGAGAGATGGCTCGGGTTAGGAGAACTTGCTGTTCTTCCAAAGAATCCAAGTCTAAAATCCACATTGGGAGGCTCAGAACTACCTGTAACTCTAGCTCCAGGGGATCTGATGTATTTTTCTGAACACCTGCACTCACTTGCACAAGTGTACACACACACACACACACACACACACACACACACACACACACACACGAGAGGGAGGGGGAGGGAGGGAGAAAGGGAGAGGAATGAGGAGCAGTAAGAATCTATTTCCTATAGTTCTCTCCAAATCTTTCCCATGTGAACAGAGAAATCCCAGCATAACGCCTGACCCTCGTGAGTGCTAAATAGATGGGCTGTGGGTGAAAAATGGGCACAGTGCCTACATGCTGAGGTAGATGTCATAGTGCAACTTTTTGGAGTCTGTTCTTTCCTTCCATCTACCACCACATAGGTTCCAGGAATCAAACTCAGATGGTCAGGCTTGGAAGCAAGCAGCTTTACCCATCTGAGCCACCTCACCAACTTCATTAGAACTGACTTGTGCCTTTTGTAAGGAATGGAAATGGTGTATATTTCCAGTTTAATCTTAGAATATTGCCAGTGGGAACACAAAAATGTGAAGTAAATCTGCCTTTCCTCCAAAACCTTTGAAGTCAGCACTTCCAAACAGTTAAAGCACTGCAAAATATGTGAACAAATGTACAAGACAAATTTCAGCAGTAATAGCAAGTGACAAAGATTTTGACAATTTCATGCTGTGTGTCGAAGAGATGTTTAGGGATCTATTTATAGGACAGCAGTCAGCAGACTATCTAAGGAGGGGTTTCTAATCATCACTTACCTTTAAAGGACTTTTTTTCTTATAAAATGAGGTCTGAACTGAAGATGCACAATTCTTAGCATGCATTGTATAAAAGTCACAAAGATTTCAAAAATGCCAAGGAAATTTGTTACAGTGCTACAGAATCATGCATTAAAAACTTTCTTATTGTTCATAGATAAGACAGTATTAATAACTTTCAGATATATAGGACTTTGGGATTAGATTGCTTGGTTTTTAAGGCTTATTTTAAACTAATTTTAGAAAAACCTGTTTATGAAACAATCAACTTTGATTGATTTAAAATATAAGAACATGGCTCATGCTCCAGGAACAGGTGATTCTGCTTAGTTCAAGACATCCAATTGTGCCAGAATAAGTGTTCCTCTAGTGGCCCTTCTATTATATTCTGATAGCTTGTTGGAATTGGGTTTTTTGTTTGTTTGTTTGGTTGGTTGGTTTTTGTTTTTTTGTTTTTTTGTTTTTTTTTTTTGAGACAGTGTCTTGCTACAAAGCCTAGGCCAGCCTGGCCTCAAACTTGAGATCTGTATTCCTCTGCCCCATGCACCAAGTACCAGAAGTACAGGTTTCCCCACTCTGCTTGGCCAGTCCTCATACAGGCTCTGTCCACTGTGAAATGAGAGGCTTGAATTTAGATAAGCCTGGGCCATAACAAACGCCACCTTGATCAAATGCATGTAATATTCTGAGCTTAGAAAAATCATTTCTAAAGTATGTGTAGCAACACAGCTTTACAAGTTTAACTGTATGTGGAATAGTTGCAAACACACTCAGCGCTACTACAAAAAATGTTTTTCTCAGCTTGGCATTGTTCATACCTCTTTACTCAGAATCTGATTATATTCTTCTTACCTTGTGACTTAGTTAATGAAGTCATAGTGCTATTTTTAAATGCATTTTTAGCACAAATATTAGGAAGTAAATTAGCAGAAAAAGAGCTGAGTAATCTGATATTTCTCTGTCTTTTTGGAGGGTTTTGGATTTCTGATGACTTACTAGTATCTCATTCTGATCTTACCAAACAGAATAATTTTGCTTTCATTTGTCCTTCCCACCGCATCTTGTAGGAAGCACTTTGGATCCCTTCCTTCAGTATTTAAGTAGCCCCTTAATCATGTACCATGATTTCTCTGAATTGCAGAAGTCTTAGAGGAAAGATTTATTTATTATGTATAGTGTTGTGTCTACATGCACCAGATCTGATTATAGATAGTTGTGAGCCACCATGTGGTTGCTGGGAATTGAACTCAGGACCTCTGGAAGAGCAGCCAGTGCTCTTAACCTCTGAGTCATCTCTCCAGCCCAGTCATAGGAATTCTATAGATCAATATTTCCTTCCCTGTGTTGTGTGGTATCCACCAGAGAAGACTACTTGGAATGAGTTTAAGCCTTTAAGTCTTTATTAGCCGGCAAACTAATACACTGCATGTTCGAGATGCCAATGTAGTACTGAGATTTTTTCAGGGTGAGCTTTTAAACACAAAATCCACGTTGTGGGTTGACATATTTCAGTTAACAAGAACAGTTAGCCAGAATTGAAACTGTAGAAGCCAAAATGCAAGGCTATTATATTTTGAGACTTTCCTAGAACTGTGTGGACTGAGTAGACTAGATCTTTGTTTTAGTTTTGGTAGATGGTGCTGTCTACATGCTGAGTTTTACACCCTGAATGGTACTTCCATCATGGAGTCAGTGGGCTAAGATCTGGGGCCCTGTTACACCTAGAAAGATTATGCATATCTATTAACACGCATTAGTTAGACATGTGGTCCCATCACCATCAATAGTTCGTAATTTACACTTGCCTGGAAAGGATCTTTCTTTGCCTTTCAGTTCCTATCTATCATTTTCCCTTATGAGATTTTTTTTTTTTTTTTTTTTTACTTTCTGCCTCCTGCTAAATCTATGGTCAGAGACTGTAGTGATCAGTAAGACACTTTATTTCTGCCTTGGAAGAAATCTCACAATTTTTAAAACTATAATAGCTGTGACATATTATTTCTATTCTCTGTTGTGATTTAGATTTAATATTTTTTTCCTTTGGTGTGTATGTGTCTGTCTGTGTGTGTTTGTGTCTGTCTGCCTGCCTGCCTGTCTGTCTATCTGTTGGGGTGGGTATTGGTGTTTTGTTTTTTTGAGACAGGATCTCAGAACTTCTTGTGTAGCATGCACTGGCCTGAAACTCTTAAAATCCTCCACTTCTTCCTTCCAGGTGTTGGGATTGCAAATGTGTGCTGCCCTACCTGGCTGAGCTATGTTCCTTCTATTGCAGATCCTTCAGCATAATTAGGAAGAGAATTGTCAAGCTAGTAGATAATGCATGGTGACATGCCTGCACTGGGCGATAATTGAGCCATGGATACTGTCAGTATTCATGTGCAAGATAGAGGCAGCTAGTTCATACCTTGGTGAGGTTAGCTTCCTTTAGACAGGGCACTGATGAGAAAGGAGCCTAATTAGGAGTGCTCTCTCAATATGTATATATTGAAGGAATGCTGCAGATCAGACTCGCTTTACATTTGGGTGATTAAAATTGATGCCTTTTTCATTTCATTCTTTTGCTTTGTTATATTTTTAGACTTTTTGAAAAGACCTCTAGAGAGTTATGTGAAAAAACTCAAAGTGCCAGTTCATGTAGTTCGAATGGAACAACGTTCCGGGTTGATCAGAGCTAGATTAAAAGGAGCTGCTGTGTCCAAAGGCCAAGTGATCACCTTCTTAGATGCTCACTGTGAGTGTACAGCAGGGTGGCTGGAGCCTCTCTTAGCCCGCATCAAGCATGACAGGTAATTTTCTGGACTTACAGATTTGTTTTCAGTACCTAATCTTTTTTCCTCCCCTGAGACAGGGTTTCTCTGTGTAGCCTTGGCTGTCCTGGACTCACTTTGTAGACCAGGCTGGCTGCAAACTCAAAGCAATCCGCCTGCTTCTGTCTCCACAAGTGCTGGGTTTACAGGCATGCGCTACCTCGCCTATCTTAGTACTTAACCATAAACTCTGCAGTATATTGCAAGATTCGTTTTTAAATAAATACAAAAGTACCATCTTTTCAAATTGCCTTTAGAATGCCTTCAAGAGTACAAATACAAACAAGACCACATTTTAGAAGTCTGGCAGTTAACAAATGTACAAACTACCCTAATGGGATGAATTAGGCAGCATGTTGTAGAATAATTACTCTGTGATCTGCTGACGAAATAGGACCAGAACAGGTAGACAGTGAACTCAGGGAAAGTTTGCGTGCCGCTGCTATCAAAGGTGACCCCTGGGCATGCAGATCATCTCATCTTCGTTGACATCTTCTCTGGGACTGTAGCTCTCATTTTGTAGCACAAGGCTAAAGAGAGGCACATTGTGTCCTGAAATACTAAGTTGTGTATGAAGTAATCCTATAATACTATTAATATAGAATGAACATTGCTGCAGTGCATCTAGGGTCGTTGCCTTTCATGTTAGGTACTTTTCAAATGATTGTCTGAATGTCTTGGTCCTTAAGTGTCATGATAGAGGTGACGTCAGTTTGCTTGACTTGTATTACTTGGATTTCTGTTTGCCATGGCAGTTTGACTTTGAAGCTGTCTATACCAACATTAAGGTTTAGATTTTATAAAGTAGACTTTTATTAGCGCAGTGGAGAATGAAGAGGTTAAGGCCACTTCACTTACCCTGTTTGTTAGCAAAGGGCAGTACTACAGCTGCCTGTTCTCATAGACAAAACAAACCAGTGTTGGACCAGAGGATAGAGACCCTGAAGAATCAAAAGGATAAAACACCTTCTTAAATATTTTTCTATAAGTAAAGAGTGACTGGTTTAGGAAATACTTGCATAAAGGTAATGCATAAACTTTAGAAACATGATCTTAGACCCATACAGAGAAGGCAGTGTGTGATGTATAGGAGAGATTTGACTAAAATGGCAACCAAAATAACTTACACTTTGGGCTGTGTGGCGGATTATATATCCTGAATAGTTTTCAACTGATAAAGTTAAAGTGCTGGATAAGTACAAAAACAGATTTTTTAAAAAATGCACTGTACAGTTGATACAGTAGAAAAAAATGTAAATCACAAAAGTGAAAACAAAAAAGCCGTCTGTTTAGTGAAGCTAGCTGGTATTTGTGGTGTCTGTGATGAATCCTGGGGTACTATTTGTCCCTTGATAAGTATACAAGTTGAGAGTAACAGGAGCAAAGCCTAGGCCTTACTCATGGTGAGGCATGCTATTAATCTTAACAGCAAATACCTGTGGAAAGCTGGGGTGCTGAAATCTATAGCCGGTGAGAATGAGAACAGGATCACACACATCAACGTCTGTGTGGAAGAGAGGGACAGCTGCCGCCAAGCTGTTTCAGCAGAATATACAAAAAGTAGGAAAATGAACTATTTTTAATGAGGCTAGAATAATTTTAATTTAAAAAAATGAAGACCTATGATTTAATTTTAAAGTATGTGTGTGTGAGGTCAGAGAACAACTTGCAGGAGTTGGATTTTTTTCTTCCACTGTGTGAGTCCCAGGAATCAAACTCAGGTTGATAATGTTTGGAAGCAAGCACTTTTAGCTCCTGGGCTATCTTGCTGGCCTAGAAAAGAATATAAGGGAAAAAGCCATGGTGCTCACACAGAAGTCAAGGAGAGCTTTCAGAAGCTGGTTTTCTCCTTCTACAATGTAGAGCCTAGGAAGTGAACTCAAGGGATCAAGTTCCTTTACCTGCTGAGCCTTCTCATCAGCCCATGGGAAGAGTTCTTTAAACACTGATAAACTGTCTTAAGGTACCACATTCTATAAAGTTTAGGACACTTTCCTTCAAAAGTGCTGTTGTCACTTGTGTTTTTAGTTTTAAAAAAAGTCAACTGGAAAATATATGAATATATGATCACACTGTCTGTATGGAGAAATACAAGCTTGAGAGAGAAAAATTCCCTTCTAGTAATTAAAATTTTAAATTTCAGCTGGTTATAGTGGTACACACTTTTCATCCCAGAACTCAGGAGGCAGGGGCAGGAGGATCTCTGTGAGTTTTTAGGCCAGCCTAATCTACATAGTGAGTTCCTAGATAGCCAGGATTATGTAAAGAGACCTTGTCTCCAAAAACAAAAACCAAACAAGCAAACAAAAAATATGTAAATACAAAAATTTCTTAGCTGTTATTTATTTAATGTAGTTGAATTAATAAAAATGTAAGAAGTCAACTTCAAAGTTAATACCATTATGGTAAACCTATAGGGAGGAATATGTATGTAACTATACTATGGCTAGAAAAGAGACGCAGGTTGCCTTGAATAAGTGGCATCAGTGCTGGACATTTTTCCTGGAAACAGAAGACTATTATGTACATGAACATACTTAGTGTCTCACTGGCAAAAAAGCTGAAGAGTAGAAATGATAGACTTGTTTATAAACAAAATGTTTGTGTAAAAACGATTCTGTGTAGTCAATAAATATGAATTTTTGAAATACTTTATATTTTCCATGTGGCAAATAGTAAAGGGTATGTGTAAAAGAAGAAAGGCAAAAAGACAGAAGGTTTTCAGCCAACAAATGATTATGATGCTGATTTGGTATAGATTATAGCAAAAAAAAAAAATCCTTTACCATTGTTTCATTGTATAGTTGTTATAGTAAGTAGGAACATTTGAAGATTTTAAATTTGCTTTTATGACATCAGGAGAACAGTGGTGTGTCCTATCATTGATGTGATCAGCGATGACACTTTTGAGTACATGGCAGGCTCTGACATGACCTATGGTGGGTTCAATTGGAAGCTCAATTTTCGTTGGTACCCTGTTCCCCAAAGAGAGATGGACAGAAGGAAAGGTGACCGCACTCTTCCTGTCAGGTAAATTGTCAGACATTTTCTGTATAGTATATTGCAGAGAGTTGTGACACTGTAGGAGGGTTAAAGGTATACTTTGAGAAACACAAAGCAAGAGTATACCTTGTATGTTGTCAAGAACTGTATTTCACATATTTTTAAAAAGGATTTCCCCCTCCACTTAGATTTTTTTTTTCATTCTGTAAACTCCCAGTCCACAAGAAAAATGCTGGTAACATAAATATATTTTCTTTCCTGTATGAAAACATTACAGATCTCTAAGTTCAACCTGTGCTTATCAAGCTACTTCTCAGTTATATCCTTACGTTAAAGTACTAGCTCAGAGTTGTGTTTTGCACTGTAATGTGTTTACTAGCATACATACCATCTGGATGGTAGTACTGATTAGTAAAGTTAGAAAAGCTTGTTTCATATAGTTTTTTAAAAAATAGCTAGACTTAGCAGGGGATAAAGAAATACCCATTAATAGTCTTTTATTATACTTGATCCCATGTGTCTTTATTCAGGAAGGTATAAGAAGCATGCTGGTAAGGATATGACCTAGACTTTGAGGTACCCAGACACCCTAGTATTTATCCTAATTACATCCACCTGCAGCTTCGCTTTTCTCCACTTTGCTCCTATTCTCAGCTTTTCTGGTCTGCTTTCCCATGAATTCAAATACAGTTTTGAAGAAGGCAAAGGGTTTTTTTCACTCATATTCTTTTCCCGAGCCAGCCTGAGTTCTTACCAGTACAAGGACGCTCTTGGTTCAGTTCAGTGTTAAATCAAGGACTCTTAGACATTTGAAAACTTTGGAAATTACAACTTTCATCGGAAGGACAATGCTGCTTCCCTAGAGAGGCCTGGAATAGTGTCAGTGACTTCTGGACTTAGGAGCCTTATCCTTGGATCCAACACCTTTTATTTTCTCCTGGTGGAGTCAGTTTTTTCTCTTCATATCCATCCTTCATGGAAATTAGTGGTGAACAGAAATCACCACCGATACCCATTAATTTAAACCCTCCCGTCATTGTCACCGCTCTGCTTAGTTCTACGCGCTTTTCCTCCATTCCACCCTGTGTATGCCTGGACTTGTCTTTGACAGAAAACAGACCGCAGGTGGTCAGAATGGTGGTCCCTTTAGGAGTACGTTAATGTTATTCTGTATTGCATTCCTCCTTTTCTTTAAGATTCTGTAAATCTAGGGAAGGTCTCTTTGTTTTCATCCTGTTTTAACCTGTCATTTTTTCAGTTCTTGCTACCCTTCAGAACTGGCATATTAACCCTAACCTGAGTCTAATTGAATAAAATAGTTAACTATCTTTACTAGAATTGTGGAGCCAAGTCATGCAGATTATGAGAAGTACATTCAGTTTAAGGAGTCTAAGATAGTTGATTGGTACCAAGGATCAAGAAAGGTGCTAAGGACAGGAAGGATACTTAGGACTTAACACAGCACGAGTAAGGGTGCAGATCATGTCTAACACACACACACACACACACACACACACACACACACGCCATCAAAAACCAAACTCTTAAGTGTATAGACATTTCTGAAAAGGGCAAGAATAAGCACTAGTCTGTAGTTATGAACAGCTGTAGACCTATAGAACTTTTAAAAACAAACACTGATTATAAATTTTAAATTATTAAAATTAATGGCATAGTATTATGATTGAATTTCAGAACACCTACAATGGCCGGAGGCCTTTTTTCAATAGACAGAGATTACTTTCAGGAAATTGGAACATATGATGCTGGAATGGATATTTGGGGAGGAGAAAACCTAGAAATTTCCTTTAGGGTAAGTTCCCTCTGACAAAAAAATAAAATCTTTTACTTAACTACAAATATGTGTTCATTATTCTTGTCTATATAAGAAATAAAATTTAGTGAGTTTAATCTGACTCCAGAACCTTCAGCCTATAGAAAGTTTGATGACACTGTGGAAGATTGTTAAAAACTATTTCAACAAATAATCCAGTTACCTTTTAACAGTCTAGCTGTTAAACCTATGCATAATCCTTCAGTTCTCTGTTATTTTAAGAAAGTAATTCAATAGCAACAAACAGCAATAGTTGTAATTTAAACAGGCTGCTCTGGTATGGAACTGTAAAAATATAATTTCACCTTGTGTTATATACTTCTTGTAAAAACATAATATCATGTTGTGTTATATACTTCTTGTTTAATTGAAAATTGTTCTCTTATTAAATCCGGTTACCTTATCAGTTTTATATTTTTCAATAAAAGGCGACAACAGTTAGGGAGATAGCCAGCCAGTAAAGTGAATGCGTATATGCATGGAGATCTGCGTTTGATTCCTAGCTTCCGTCTAAGAAAAGCTGGGTATAGATAGGCTGAGACGGCCCAGCAGGTAAGGACACTTGTTGCAGTCTGAGTCAGTCCCCAGGACCAATATAGTAGAAGGAAAGAACTGACTCCCTCAAGTTGATCTCTGACATACACATACCAAATAAAGTAACTGCTTAATTTTTTTTTTTTTTTTAAGGCTGGGCATGACAAATACATGTTGTAATCCCAGTGCTGGGGACACAGGGACAACAGAATCCATAGCTAAATCAGTGAACTCCGATTTCAGTGACTGATCCGGTCTCAAAAAAAATAAATAAAATAAGGTGCAGAGTGATTTATAAAGACACCCAACTTGAACCTCTGGCCACCACACACACATGCATGCACATAGACCACAAAAAGGAAGAAAAGAGCAAAGCAGTTCTGAAATTACTCTTCAGTTAATTCAGCTTAGTTGACTTTTCATTTCATATTCACACATCAGCATGTTAGATGGTAATGTGTGCTGCTAAATAGCTTCTAACACACAGTGCACTATAGCGCAGACAAGCTGAGTGTGCTGTAGGTGGGTGCAGGAGGCTCTTGTTCCCACAGAATGTCTGCCTACTTGTAAAAGAAGAGGTTTGACCCATCTAGCTCTGACACTGCGCTGAATATTTAACAAAGGCAAAGTTCTTTGAAATGTGAGTTTTAATTGCAATTAGGAGATTTTCTTTTATGGTGTAAAATATATTTTGAACCAGTTGCACTGAATTAAGAATATAAACCGAGGCTGGGCGTGGTGGTACATGCCTTTAATCCCAGCACTCAGGAGGCAGAGGCAGGTGGATTGCTGTGAGTTCGAGGCCAGCCTGGTCTACATAGCGAGTCTAGGACAGCCAAGGCTACACAGAGAAACCCTGTCCCAAGAAAGAAAAAAGGGGGGAGGATATAAGCCGATACTTCATTTTCCTTTTCTCCCATGTGTTTTATTGATTGAACACATAGACCAGGACATGCTGTCTTTGTCTTGTGGAAGAAACCATTGTGGGTGTCTGTTCTATGTGATGAGTCCAGTGGCACAAATTTGGAGTGGCAGAAATAGAAAAGAATGTGGCCGGATACTCCATGACCATGAGTGTGTGTGTAGTGGAGTGTTAAATCATAAACCACATCAAACATGTTATATATACAAAACAAACATAGTAATATGGGACATTTCCTGAAATAGTGTCCCTTGTTGACAAAGGCTGATTGTACTTCAGCGGTTTGAATTTATGATGCTGTGCGGCATCATCTGTATTTAGAGAGTTGCTACTATACATCTCATTCTTCTGTATATATATTCGTAACCTGTCTAATCTCTATTTTAATCTGATTTTGACCAAAATTTTAAAAAACACTTGATCCTACGGTAGTTTTGGCTGTACACCAAAGCAGGATCTCTGAGACCTGAACTTCGTTGTTTCTTTTTTGAGACAGTCTCACTGTGTAACACTGGCTCGCTTGGATCTCACTGTGTTGACCAGGTTGGCCTTAACTCACCAAGATCATTTCCTCTACCTCTCAAATGCTGGCATTTAAGGCATAGACCACCATAGCCAGGCTTGTGCTCTGAATTTTAAAGTACGTGTTCAATGCAGTCTATTTTGCTCTTTCATTTGATACTTTGGAGACATTTTTGGGAAAAATTTACCAATAACTACAGGTTTTCTATTCAAGGTTATAAATAAAAGCCAAAGCCCTGTTCAATTGAAAAGAAATTACCACACGAATACTACAGGAACCTTTAGTAGGTTGTTACTAAACTGTGTCCTGGCCTTTTCAGATTTGGCAGTGTGGAGGAACTTTGGAAATTGTGACATGCTCCCATGTCGGTCATGTGTTTCGGAAAGCTACACCTTACACGTTTCCAGGAGGGACAGGACAGATTATCAATAAGAATAACAGGCGGCTTGCAGAAGTATGGATGGATGAATTCAAGAATTTCTTCTATATAATTTCTCCAGGTTAGTGTATTTTGTGTGATATATGCAGGAGTGTGCCTTTCTTTTTGTATGTATGTATGTGCATATTTTATTTATATATATATAATTTATTTCAAATCTGAGGGGATTGGCACTTGTGCCGTAGCCCATATGTATAGTTCAAATTCTACTTGTAGAAGTTGATTCTCTTTCCACATTATGGGTGCCAGGGATTGAACTTGGTCAGGTCTTTAGGTTTTGGTAGCAAGAATCTTCATCCACTGAGCAATCTCACTGACCCAAGATTGTATCTTTCTTGTTCCTGATTCTAAGGAGAAGTTAGAAGGATTGGAAGCAAAGATTTGATAAGATTATTGTAAAGATTAGTAAAAATCATAGTTCAGAAAATGTTTGTTATAGTATGCCTGAGATATTAGCAGTGATGCTAAATATCTTGGTTAATTTTGCTGACCTAGAGTTGTGCGTTTGTGTCTGTCTGTCTCTCTGTCTCTTTCTTTTTACCTCACTAGAGCATTTGACATTTATTCCTGTGAGATTTCATCTTAATTTTCAGCCCTTTTCCTTGCTCACAAAGCACTTTCTTTGGGCATTGGCTCCCCACCCCCCAACATAAAAATGCTTTGTGTGTGTGTGTAGACAAGCTCTGATGTACCCCAGGCTAGCCTTGAACTCACTATGTAGCTGAGGATGACTTTGCTTTTCTGATCCCTCTGCCTCCATCTCCCAAGTGCTGTGATTAGGGGCCTGCATGACGATATCTGTTCTATGTGATGCTGAGGACTGAAGCCAGAGCTCCGTGCATACTCACTAGATAAGCACTTGCAGCTGAGCCGCATCCCCTGCCCCACAACACAGTACCGCTTCAGAACAAGTAATGAGCATTCTCTGTAAGCAGGCCCTTGATGCTGCTGTGTGGGACATAATGAAATCATCTCATGTCACAAAGCTAGTGCAGAGACTATAGCATTCCTCAAGAAGCTTCTCTCCAAGAATTTTAATCTGCTAATCAGGCTTATGTGTGTCTGTTTTCTCCTCAGCAGTAAGTCTGTCTGAAAGTATTCTACCTTGGTTATTCAGTACAATACTTCAAGACTCAAGTGGGTGTAAACACATTTTAGTGAATTATATGAGAGAAAGCTAACTGGAAATAGTTGTGCTGTTTTAATATTTGCACCAACTAGATTTTAATTTAAATTTTTTTACCTTAATGTACATTAAAATTTTTGATCCTTATATAGTTTATTGTTGTCTAATATTAGTATGTATTACATTCTCAAATGAATTTAAGTTTTCTTTGAAAAAAATCAAAACACATGCCTTATTGTTGTTTTCTAGTCTGGGAGGTGGCTCCATAGTATATCACTTGTAATGTCATACATCACCTAAGATCCCCCATTTCCCACTCGGCTGCTTTGTGAGAATGAGCATGTAAGCAGATGTGTGTTGCCAAATAGAACTCTAATCGATCACTTATTTCTTTCAACAGGTGTTACAAAGGTGGATTATGGAGATATATCATCAAGACTTGCTCTGAGACATAAACTACAGTGCAAACCTTTCTCTTGGTACCTAGAAAATATTTACCCAGATTCTCAAATTCCACGTCACTATTTCTCATTGGGAGAGGTAAAACAAATATATGTATATACATACATATATATGTACATACATATTCTATATAGTTGTTATATCTTTAAGAAGTAAAGCTTCTAACCTCTAAGATTGTGTTTTGTTTGGTTTTGTTTTTTGAGACAGCATTTCTCTGTGTAGTCCTGACTGTCCTGGAACTTATTCTGTAGACCAGGCTGGCCTCAAACTCACAGAGATCCACCTGCCTCCACCTCCCAAGTGCTGAGATCAAAGGCAAGTACAGGTGCCACCACCACTCAGCACACCTCTAAGGTTTTTGTTGTTGTTGTTTTTTAGGTTGGTTGTTTGTTTTTTGAGACAGAGTTTCTCTGTTACACAGAGCCCTGGCTGTCCTGGACTCTTTGTAGACCAGGTTGGCCTCAAATTCACAGAGATCTGCTTGCCTCTGAGGCCTCTGGAGTAGTGAGATTAAATGCATGCGCCACCGTGCCCCACTCCTCTAAGGTTCTTAAAGTATCTTCATTATTAAAAAGTATCTAACCTCAAGTATGGGTAAGTTCTTATTAACTAATAGTCTGCCTCATAATATGAAATCTTGGTAAGTCTTTGTCATCATTCCACACCCACACCCACACCCGTACTAGAAAGTGAAACCAAGAATTTCCACAGTGCTAAGCAGGTGTGAGCCACTTCCCCAGCAAAATCTTAATACATTTTTTTTTATCACATTATGTTTTATTAAAATACAAATGCTTGGGGCTAGAGAAATTGCTCAACAGTTGAGAGCACTTGTTGCTCTTGCAGAAGACTGGGGTTTGGTTCACAGTACTCACATGGCATCTGTATATAACTCCAGTTACAGAGGATACAATGCCCTCTTCTGGCCCCTCAGGGTATGAGGCATACACGTGGTACACATACATATACACATACATACACACATGCAGGTAAAACACACACGTACATGAAAATAAATAGATCTTTTAAAAAATAATTTTACCAGGCTAGAGAGATGGCTCAGAGGTTAAGAGCACCGTCTGCTCTTCTAAAGGTCCTGAATTCAATTCCCAGCAACCACATGGTGGCTCACGACCATCTGTAATGAGTTCTGGTGCTTTCTTGTGGCAGGCAGGTGCACATGCGGGCAAGATACTGAATATATAATAAATAAATCTTTAAAAAAAGAATTTTACCAAGAAGACTTTTGTTACAATGTAGTAGTGTCTTTAGTGGACTTATTTTAAGAAGCTAAGCTGTTTACTTGGAACCTGTACTTCTAAATCTAATACTCGGGAGTTAGTCCAGATCAAAGCCTAAGAAATTTCAGTGAAGATAAATTGACAAAAGTTTGGAGTACATGTTTATTTTCCTTCAGGAGTTAAACAAAAAAGTAGGGAAAGTGCTGAAAATCATGTTTGTGTCTGATGATTCCCTAAATTGATTCTCTTAGAATTCAACACTATTTTTTCTTAAAGTAATTGGCTTATTAATGCTTATAAATAAGACAAATTTGCAAATTAGTTATACTTTTTATCTCAGTGCATGCCTGTACTCAGGGATCTAGTATGAAAAAGATGCTGCTGTCTGTTACAATGACTGACAGGAAACGGTTTCTTGTGTCCTGATGGTAGTTAGCTATCAGTTCTGGCTCTTAGCCAAACCTCTATTCTGTGTTTAAGAATTTGGATTGGACCTGGGCTTGGTGACACATACCTTAATCTGAGCACTGGGAGGCAGAGGCAGGTAGATCTCTGTGAGTTTGAACTATATAATAGAGGAACCCACCCACCCCCCCAAAAAAAACAGCTGGGTCTTTCTTACTAGACTGTAGAAATTTTTGTGTGCATCACTTAACGAATCCATTACACTATAATTAAGCCCCTCCCCCCCAGTGTTTGAAGCTAAAGCATTGAAGCCCTTCGCTAGAACAGAATACTCTAGCCTAGTAAACCATAAAGATTTGAGGTCTCTTTTCCTTAGTAATCTAACTGCTCAAGATCCTGTTTGTTAGCTCAAGGCAGTAATTTTCAACAGCCAATATAGATTTAGTATCAGTTTAGCTGCTTAAAATAATAATCTAGGAACAAATGTATGAAAGTGTATTAAAAGAATTTGTTTTACTGGACTGTGTGGTAAAAGACTTTTTTATTGTCAGTGATGAGTTTGAAAGTTACTGTCCTCAAGAGCCTCTTTGATAGCACTGTGCTTATAGTGCTAGCATCAAATGTTTTCTGGGTACTGGCCCTTCATCATTGCCTGCCTTTGTACGTCTTTTGCAGGGGACACGGGCTTCTGCCTTACCACACTGTAGTCAGTCATTCCTCTCTTCCTCCCTCTAAAACCCTTTGATTGGCATTTGACTCAATTTTCTTCTGAGACACTCTTGGAAGTTAAAATGCCTTATATGTGACATCCTTTGGGGGACTCTGTAATCATTGAGTTTACAGAAAATTTTCAGGAAAGGTTCTGTCAGGCACATAGGCACATTGACTGTCTCTGCAGGGATAAGACACTTGTACCTACAGGGAAAATCTACCCTGTTTCTATGCCTGTGTTCCCTGACTGCCTTGGACCACTTTTATACTGTGGCACTAGGGCTAAGCAGTTGTCCTGGAAGCCAGATTACTCACAAACTGAAAGTGTGCATTCTCTGGCCCCTGCTGTATGCAGTTAGGCACAGTTTTTGCTCTATTCCTTATCCTCACCTTCCTGCTAGTCTTTGACTACTTAAGCCTTTATTGAAGCATTTCTTCAAGTTGGTAAATTTTAACTTGTTTTACTTCCTCTTTTTTACTTGTTAGTGTAAATACTATGCTTTATCTTTCTCCTCCTCCTCTGAAAATGTTCAGTTTCCATTGGGTTGATAGACCCAGAAATATGTCTGTGCTGCTTGTTCTTGCCTTTCTCCCACTATTCCTCCACTGTAGCAGTGGAACATGTAGGGCAGCTACAGTTTGCTGCAGATCTTTATGTGCTTTTAATTACAAATTTAACATAGAAGAAATTACAAAGCCAAGTAAAGAGGGAAATCCAGCTGTTTTGTGATCTAGATGTCCTTTTGTAAGCCATAATTGCACATGGGGGTATATGTCAAGAGGGCCACATGCATATCTTTGCCTTCAGTCTTCCTGACACTCAGGGTATATATAGTCCAACCTCTGTAGGAGGTTGGGATTTCTTCATTGATTTATAATCATTGGTGCCTACATGGCATAAAATAGTGAAAATTCCACTCTTATTGATGCTATAGTCTACTTTGGGAAATAATGAAAAATATAAGTATGTCACATAGTGACAAGAGCAGATGAGATAAAGGTTGACTGATGGGCATGAAAATCATGCTATTTTACCTAGGATAGTTGAGGAAGGCACCCCAAGGTAATTTGTGGGCAGAAACATAGAGAATAACTAAGCCATATACATTGCTGAGCTTAAAGTTTCAGAACAAGCAAAAGTAAGTACAAAGGCTGCTGCGGTGTACTTGGCATATTTCAGAGTAGTAGGAAGGTCGCTTGTCTAGAAAAGAGCAAGTAGGCAGGTAATAAAAGATAAGGACAAAAGCATGAAGAGAGAAAGCTGGGGAGATGGCTCAGTGACCATAGCATTTGCCTCACACACATGAGGACCTGAGTTAGATCCCAAGAACCCATGTAAGGCTGAGCATAGGTGTGTGTTTCTGTAATCCCAGTGAGACAGGAGAATGAAAGTTCCAGGGTCAATTAGCCAGGTTTACGTAGTGGCAAATAGCAAAAAGAAAAGAAAGACTCCATTTCACACTGCACAGAAATGGATGATAGCTAGAGGAGACTATGGGAAAAGGGAAATGATTTCTTTATTTTTATGAAGTTAAACTATGTGCTGAGTTTTCCCAGTGACTTTTCAGAGTCTGGTACAGGCTGAGGCCTTAGTTGTACCAGGATTCTTCAAAGTTTTATTAAGAATGTCTGGGTCTCCTTGAAGCCATGCTACATACCCATGTTACAAGGAAATTTGTGTAAGAATGGTGTGGATGACCTTTATCATTTATAAAAATTGGGAGCAGTGCTAAAAGAAGTAAAGCTTTGGGTGGAGATTCCCTCAATGGTTCTAAGCACTCGCTATGCAGAGGACCTGGGTTTTATTTCTAGTGCCCACATGGTGGCTTATAACATCTGTAACTCTAGCCCCGAGGGATCTGATGCCTCTTCTGACTTCCATGGGCAGCAGGCACACACATAGTGCACAGACATGCAAGAAAAGCTTTAAAAATTGAAATAGAGCTCTGAGAGGCTCAAGTCTTGTACCTGTTGATGGCCATCGTTAACTGGCTTCCTAAGTCCAGTCAGAATGAATTGTCTGCCAGTCTATAAACCTAAGCAGGGTGTGTTAGGTGGGAACATGGAGTCCCACTGTACGCTGTCTAGATACTGTTTCGAATGTGCTACAACAACTGTATTTGTAAGATGCACCTCTACCTGTAGGTACTACTAGTCTGTCTCCTGAAGGGGCCCCGTGTATGCGATAGGCACTGTCAGAGCCTTGCTGAGAGCCTTCCTTAGGAAGCCTGGAGAATGATGGACATAGCCTTTGTTGCCTAAGACTATGATGGCATTTAGACTGAGATTCCAGTATTTCATAAATATTTAAGTGGATTTGCTATTTTAAAAAGAAGGAAGCCTGCTGATGAGAATGACCTAAGAGAAGGAATTTGACCAAGCCAGCTTCCTACCCCTTAGGAAAATTTCTTTCAAAAAACAACAGCAAGTATAGGCAAGATATGAGACCATGAGGACTTCTGCACCATTGGTGGGACTATACCATGGTACAGGTACTCTGGAAAATAGCATGCAGTTCCTCAGAGAGTGAACACTACATGACTGGCATCTGACTCGGTGCTAGTGTTCTTAATTAGCCCTGAAAATAAGAGCTGTCCTGTGGTGTGGTCACCTGACCTCCAGGGGTGCAGGGTTTTAGGGACAGCAGAGAAAACTCAGATGCCCCAGACAGAGGAGTGGTAAGCAGAAAGTTGCATGTGCAAACAGTAGCAAATTATTAAGCCTTTAAAAGAATGGGCATTCTGACATATATTACTTCATAATAAACTTTGAAGATACTTCACTTAAGTGAAGAAAGCTGGTAACAAAAATAATGTATAATCCTACTTCTGTGAAGTTCCTCCAATAGTTATACGCATGAAAACAGAAAGTAGTGCTACCAGGGACTGATAGAGGTAGAAAGGGGTTTTTTTGTTTTGTTTTTTATTGTTGTTGTTGTTTTATTTTGTTTTGCTTTTCAAGACAGAGTTTCTCAGTGTACCCTTGGCTGTCCTGGACTTGCTTTGTAGACCAGCCTGGCCTCGAACTCAGAGATCTGTCTGACTCTGCCTCCCAAGTGCTGGGATTAAAGGTGTGTGCCGCCACCACCTCCCAGCGAAGAGATGGTTTGTAAAGTGGCTCATGTTTGTAAGCTGGAAAGTTCTGGAGATCTGTCTCACAACAGTGTGAATGTACTTAACCCTCCTGAGCCATCTACTTGAAACTGGCTCCAGTGGTACATGTTATTTTACTTGAGAGAAAGATCTAGTTGTAGGCATCATGCGTTTAAATGGATAGGAGATGGGATCCAGCACAGATGAGAGGGTTTGTTTTAATGTAAAGGGTGGAGCATAGGCAGGTCATGCCTTAGAATAGAAAGGAGAGATGGGGTCAAGTGCAGGTCAGATGAGAGTGCAGGTTTGTGGGGATGCTTGAGAAATCCTCTTGTAATGACTTCGGGTAAATGCAGATTCTTGATTGAGAGTGAAGGCAAGGGCTGTTGGTGGTCGAGGTTTGAGGAAAGAGGGTAGACAGAAACCTAGGCTGTAGGTGAGCCCAGGGAGCTGATGCTGAGTAAAACCTCAGCCCCGGCCCCTTTCCTGTACCTTCAAGTGAGAAAATCTAGGCTGAAGATTTAGAGCAGCCAATCCTTTAGACTGGCTAATAAAAGGTTTCTTTTTCTTTGAGCTGACCCAATTTTGGACAATGCATAAACACAGTTAGCTGGGCTGGAATTTGAGCAAATTAAAAGGTGATACCTGTCCAACCCATGATAGATGGTTGTCAAGGCAAAGTGGTCTCTTACCTTTTCTAGCCTGTTAGTATGCTAAGTGGCATAGACTTTATCATCTGGTCTTGGCATTGCCTTAGAAACACAGGCTTTGGTCGTTTTGTACCAGGTCACATCCAGATGAAAAAATCTCATTTCTGGGGCAATATGGTTAGGATGTCTGTCTTCAACCAAGTCTGCCTTCCAAAGTTTGTACTGTAGGATTTGGAGCCAAATAAATGTTTCATTATAATAGCTAGTAGTTGTTAGTCCTTTGAGTATTGTAAGCAACCACAGAGAAATACAACCCAGACATTTCCTGGTTTAGCTAGTGTGGCAGAGCAGTCGCTGATTCGGGCTATTCTAATGATTCTAGCATTGACGTAGCATCCACTTTATGTTAAGCAGCAGTCTCAGTGCCTTACCAGTATTCTGATGTTCCTCTTCTGATAACTCAGTCAAAAGGCTTTTGTGGAATGGATACCTGTCTAATGGGAAAAGTAAATTTGTGCTATTCATTGGCTGTTTCCACACAAGCCAGCTTTCCAAAGTACTTTTGGCCAGAAAATATCTATCCACAGTCTCTTGAGACATCACGAGAGGTATTACTGTCAGATGTGTCTTTGAGCAGTTATTAAATTGCTTTATTATTCCAATTTGAGGTTTTTTGAACTAAATATAAACCCTAAAGGAACAGTGAACGAATAAAAGAAGTAAGAACAAGTTAGAAAAGTTTTCATATAAAATTTAAAAACCTTTCATATGTAAGTACTGTGTTTGCATCATTTCCACACTTTTCTTCCCCCCAGCTCCTCCTGTGTCCCTTAACTCTCAAATATGAACTTCTCCCCCTTTAATTGTTGTACATACATATATGTAAGTACAGACACACACACACACATACCCTACTTGAGTCCATTGAGTGTTGCTCATATATCATGTGTTTAGGACTGACTGGCTGAGATTGGATAACCTATCAGGGGCTTGTCCCTGGAGAAAGCCGATTCTCCCTCTCTATCGCTCTTCATCTACAAGTGGGACCTTGTGACATTTCCCCCATCTGCATTGGCACGTCAGCTGGTTGTCTTTATGCAGGTCATGTTTAGGTGACCATATTGTTGAAATGTCATTGGTGCAACTTGCCTCTCATATATAGAAGATACTATCTTGAGCAGGAGCCCTGGTCCTCTGGCCATTAAAGTCTTTCTGCTCCTTTCATGATGTTCCCTGAATCTTTGTTGTAGGACTTATGTTATATCAATTGGGACTGAACATCGCAGTGTGTTTTTGGTGTTTAGACCAGTTGTGCCTTTCTGTGATGGTGCCATCTGCTCAAAAAGAAATTTCTTTAATGGGAGCTGAGAGCTACCCAGATAAGTATTTGGAATGTAGTTAGAAATAACACTGGGTTAGGAACGTGGTAGTCATAGGTTCTCGTCTCATCTAGAGTGTGTGTGGGTGGCTAGGTCTTTACTGTACCAGGGATGCGTTCTCTCCTATCAAGTGGGCCTGCAGTCCACTTAGACAGCTGTTATTTACACCCAGGATATAAATACCACTAAAGAAATAATAAAGGAGTGACTTTCAGTGTATCTGTATGTACCTCTCCTCTAGTTAAGCTCCAGCATTCTAACTCCTGATGTCGTCATTGTCCCACAGATACGAAACGTGGAAACAAATCAATGTCTAGATAACATGGCTAGAAAAGAGAATGAAAAGGTTGGAATTTTCAATTGTCATGGTATGGGAGGTAATCAGGTAAGTGTCTTAGGTAAACTTTTAAAACAGATAGCTTGGGCTGGAGAGATGGCTCAGCAATTAAGAGCATTGCCTGCTCTTCCAAAGGTCCTGAGTTCAAGTTCCAGCAACCGCATGGTGCCTCACAACCGTCTATAATGAAATCCGGTGCCGCCTTCTGGCCTGCAGGTGTATATATGCAGGCAAAGCATTGTATACATAATAAATAAATCCTTTTTTAAAAAAAAACAGATAGCTTTTAATTTGGTTTATTTTGCTCTCTTAATCCCATAACATTATTCAGGGGACATTTTTATATCTTTAAAGAAAAAAATAATCGGGCTGGAGAGATGGCTCAGAGGTTAAGAGCACTGACTGCTCTTCCAAGGGTCGTGAGTTCAATTCCCAGCACCCACATGGTGGCTCACAACCATCTATAATGAGATCTGGTGTCCTCTTCTGGCTTGCAGGCAGGATATTGTATACATAATAAATAAATCTTAAAAAAAAAAAAGAAAAAGAAAAAATAATCAAGAGTATTAGGTGAAGGGTGCTTTCAATCTGATTATTGATTGAGGCTGTGTAGCCTTGGCTAGCTTACAATTTGCAGCATAGAGTAGGATGGCCTTGAACTCAAGAGATCTACCCGCTCCTTCTAATGATAACCCACGCCCGGAGACAGGGTTTCTCCGTGTAGTTCTGTCTGCCTTGGAATTCACTCTTGAAACCAGGCTGGCCTTGAACTCACAGAGATTCACCTGCCTCTGCCTTCCAGAGTGCTGCAGTTACAGGCACGCACCACATAGCCAGCTTTTAATGATTTTTTTTCTCTTAATAAAAGATTGTAAAGGCCCCTATGACAACTGAATTAACATTGCTGAGCACAAAGTTTGTTTAGTTATTTTTAGAAAAACAAATCACTACCCTTAATAATATGCTCAGGCTACAGAGAGCTAAGTGGTTTTTACTTTCCTCTGTGTAAAATTGGTGTAGCTTTTGAATCTTTCCATTACTTTAACAATGTACAAAAGTCGTGTCTTGAAATAGTTCCAGGTTATTTCAGTGTAGCCCAGAGGAAATGTAAATTTGAGCTTTGGTGTGTATCTATTTGCTTATGTGCTCCCCTGTGTCTGTTGAAGCTAATTCCTGATGTTTTCATTGTCTCATGGCTACACTGTAGAAATATTGCCGTATAAAATTCTGACTTACTTTCTTCTTAGTTTTAAGGCTTACACTGATTCATGTTTGCTTTTCAGGTTTTCTCCTACACTGCCAACAAGGAAATTAGAACAGATGATCTTTGTTTAGACGTTTCCAAACTTAATGGCCCTGTTACCATGCTCAAATGCCACCACCTAAAAGGCAACCAGCTCTGGGAGTATGACCCAGTGGTGAGTTACCCAGTTGCCTATGGGAAGGAAAGCTACAGCATGTCACTGGGCACATTGACATTTTGTAGCTAATGTGTTAATAGTAACTAGCATCGTTAATACAGCTTCAGATGTGGTCCACATCTTCTCTTCTTGTTTCTAGATGTGTGCTATTCCTATTACGGGTGTAACTGTCCCCTGCCTTGAAGTGTGTACAATATCTATTTCTTTACAGTAGTTGCCAGTGGCACAGCCATTGTGACAACCAACGGAGTTTTAAATGAAGGAGCTCCTTATTTTCAATGTGTTGGCATGTAACAGGGTATTAGGTAGGTAGTAGCTTCATCGAGTAGATGATGTTTTTCTTAGGTAGGTAAGTCTCCAGGTAAGGGGTTTCAGGTGTGGATTGGGTTCACTCTGATAACTGTAATCTCGGCTCTGAAAGAAAGGAGGATGGACTGTTTACTGCCACATATGTTACTCTTTTTCAAGAAAATAATGCTCTTACTAAGCTGTTCTAATTTCTTGGAAGTTGTAGATTTTTCCTGTAGTGGACCCACAGCTGTAAGAAAGACAGGGAAAGCAAGTGCTTGGGTTTTTTGTCTTCAGAGTGTGAGGTGGCCAAGACACAGAGAGTGGGAATGGTGTTGGCTAATCAATCTACTGCCTGCCACAGAGAGTATGGGAAAAGTGGATGTTCAGTTAGAAATGTAGAAGGCTAGAGATGGTTTCAAGTATTTTAAAAAGCAAAGCAAAACAAAACAAACAAAAAACCTAGTTGAACATGTGAAAATTTAAAACTTCCAGATCACCTTGCAAAGTTGCTTTTCCTGGGATAAAACTAACAATGTCTTAGGCTAGTTTCTCACAGAAGCAGACTCCAGCTAAAGCTGACTATTTGCGATGTTTACTATCGAGCATTTCTAAATAAATAACTGGGAAAGGGAAAGCGTAGGGTAGCGAGCTTGCTAGCCCAGTAGCCTGAGCAAACTCTGGAGGGGGAGCATCAGAATTGTCCTGCTTTCATCCATCAAAACATAACAATAGGAAAGAGAATGCAACATTTGTGTCAGTGATCCACAATAGCAGCCTCAAGTCATGAAAATTTAGATTGCAAAAGTACCCTAAAAATGATATCCAGGATTCTGTTTCATGTGTAGAAGTTAATTGCCCCTGGCCACACAGTGGATAGATACTATAAATTTGATCTCAGACCTGGGTTTTCTCTCTCTCCTTTTTTTTTTTTTTTTTTTTTTTTTTTTTTTTAGTTTTTCAAGACAGGGTTTCTCTGTGTAGCCTTGGCTGTCCTGGACTTGCTTTATAGTCCAGGCCTTGAACTCACAGTGATCCACCTACTTCTGGCTCCAAGTGCTGGGATTAAAGGTATGCGCCACCACACCCAGCAGACCTGGGCTTCTTTTTTTTTTTTTTTTTTTTTTTTTTAATTCATTCATATTACGTCTCAATTGGGTAGCCCTTCCCCTGTTTCCTCCCATTCCTCCCTCCCTCCCTCCCTCCCTCCCTCCCAGACCTGGGCTTCTTGATCCCAGGTCTTCATTTAGTGCCCTACTGTTTTTAATTAAATTTACATTTCTATGCATGTTAAATTTTGTCTCTGATGTGTGCTGTAGAGATTTATAGTATGACAGTAAGCTCTTCGGCCTTTATTGTTTGTGCTGTCTCTTCTGGAATTGAGACCCATTTACATTTAGAGACTGGAGGCAGAAGTAGATGACTGTTTTTCTATATTGTAGGTAACCTTTGCAATAGTAATGCAAGCATTTATCCTCCCCTTCAAGGCTTGCTGTTAGAAGTGTGTCACTTGCCTGCCCAGTGCCTGAATCATGTTCTCTCTGGAGAGTTGCCAGTGTTACTTAGTGTACAGTGTTGGAGCCTTGGAGCTCTGTACCTTTCTCTAAGATGCCACAGAATATCTAGAGCAAAGTTTGTTACCAGTGTTAGGCCTCCTGGGGGCGTACCTCCTGCTGATAGCCATTTAGTCTGGGTGCTGAGCTCTTTAGTACTCAACATGGAGCATTGAAAAACTAGAAAACCTGGACCTGGTGGCTTATGCCTAGAATCCTAGCACTCAGAGGCCTGGGTTTCATAACAAGGCTTTGCCTCAAAAATCAAAAACAAAATAAAACAAAAAACCAAACTAAGTAAATGAAATGTGTGTTTTTACAAATTGAGGTGCAGTGTAAAAAACCAATATCAGGTTTTGTCGTGATTGATTTTTTTTTTTTCTGCTTTTAGTAATACTGACTAGGAGCCTGAAAAAGGATACCTAACCTTTATAGGGCATTGTGCAATGCTGGATAGGTCCTTAATTGTGCACTGGTTTTGTCTCAGCTGAAAGGGAAGACTGAAGTGACATGCTTGTAGAGCCTGGCTCTCTGGCTGCTTGGCTGTGTCACACTGCAAAGCCCATCCTCAGACACAAAGCCACACCGAGTGGCCTGAGAAAAGCTAGCACAGTCACAGCCACAGCTGCTCTCGTCGAGGCTCAGTTCCCATGCATCTGTGAGAATTAAAGTAGATGATACTGAGCCTCAGGTCAATGTGAGAATAACATCTACAATATACAGATCTATGTGAGTTCCAGGCCCCTGGTCTACACAAGTGAGTTCCAGGACAGCCAGAACTACACAGAGAAACCTTGTCTCCTGGGGGGAGGATGGGGCACTGTTAAAAGAGACATCATGAAAATGAGATAATTCAAGGCTAGAGAGTTGACCCAGTGGTTAAGAGTACTGGCTGCTCTCACCCAAGTTCAAGACCTATCACCCACATGGTGGTTCAGCTCTAGGGGATCTGATACCTTTTTCTCACCTCCAAAGTAACCAGGCACACAAGTAGGATACAGACGCACATAGAAGTATAATACCCACACATATAAAGTAAAGTAAAATACAAATTTTTAAGTGAGATCTTACAGATTTAAGAATCACATTAAAATCAAGACATGAGTAAGGAATTAGATAAACGTGTGTTGATAGCATTGCAGTTACTTGACTTGTTAGAGCACCACTCAGTGTGGACCCTGCACCAGCACGCTGTGGTCTTTGGTTGAGAACACATTATCAGAGTCGTCATGAATCATTATCACTTGAATTCACTCTTTAGAAATTGCCCTAAAAATGAGCACAAGGTATCAAATCTAAAGTGCGAACATCAGAGTAGATGGCGGTATCCCGCCCTGATTACGCAAGCGAGGCACCACATAATTTACCTCTGTTGTTACTGCCTCACAGAGCCCTCTCAGAATATGGGCTGTATTGTGATATTTATCTTAAAAGTGAGAAGGGCCCAGTTGCCAAGTCTGGGAATCCCATCTAGGCTCCTATGCTTTTGTGTGCCACAGCTCCTTCCTCCCCCACAAGGCTGACTTCTGGATTTGATACCTAAGTTTTGATTGACTATACTGGGTCTCGGCCACTCCAGCATTCTTAAATTTTGAGTCTGGAGAAGGACTCAAGTTTCTAAAAGTTTAAGGTTTGGAATCATAGAGTTAAACAGCCTTATCACTGAAAAATGATGGCAGCAGCAGTTGTTTACAAGTGTGTTGGAGGAACCTAGATTAGTAGTTAGTCACTAACTTGGCCTGGAATTTTCTTTTTACTTTAAGGAAACTAAAGTGTGTGTGTATTTTGGGGGGTGGGGGCGCTGGCAGTGGCACACAGCTTTAGTCCCAGCACTTGGGAGATAGAGGCAGGTGGATCTCTAGGAGTTCAAGGCTGCCTTGGTCTATGTAGCAAGTTCTAGGCCAGCCAGTTGCCAGGGCCAAGTAGTGCATTGCTATCTCCAAAAAAGGTGTGGAGGGGGGGGGGGGTGTTGTTGGGGGTTGCTGTTTCTCCACTTTCTAGTTAAGGTATATGTATCCCCTTGCCCCTTTCAGAAGTTAACCCTGCAGCATGTGAACAGTAACCAGTGCCTGGATAAAGCCACGGAAGAGGACAGCCAGGTGCCCAGCATTAGAGACTGCACTGGAAGCCGGTCCCAGCAGTGGCTTCTTCGAAATGTCACCCTTCCAGAAATATTCTGAGACCAAATTACAACAACAAAAAAGAAAGATTTGACTGGGCTACCTCAGCATACATTTCTGCCACATTCTTAAGTAGCAAAAAAGGAAAAGTGTTTTCCTCTTCTGTGGGATGTAAGATTTATCAGCCATTAAAACTCAGACTCTAGCTTTTCACTTGCTGTGAACCAGCCTTCCTGTCCTAGGACATGAGACTGCAAAGTAGCGAGACTGCGCACACTGATGTTTACAAGGCTGGAAGAGCCTTCATCAAGAGCAGTGGCCAGTAGCCGTCAGATCCCAAGCAGGCACAGGAGTGCTCTGGATGGATGACCTTCCACCGCTGCGTGCACATCAGCCGTTCTGCTGACTGTGCCTCATGAAGAAGAGATCTCTAATTACAATCAGTAGCCGGAATATTAAATATTGATAGAAAAGTAAGTGGAAAAGAACTGAAACCAGGTTCAGAATCATGAAAACATTTTTACAGTAAAATTTATGTCAAACAGGGTTTAAAGGAAGTTAAAACAGAATTATGAGAAGTACAATTTGTAATAGTATAGTATCAGATTTCTATATAGATTTTATACCTCAGTGGGGAAAAATTGATTCCAGTGACATTTGTTTTATTTTCATCTGTGATAGTCATGGATGCTTCTATTTCCTTGGGGTGCTGAAAATGAGATGGACGGTGGGTTGGAGCTCCCAACATAGTTCAAATTCCTTTTTACAATATTTTTATTTGGTTAATGCGCTGTTGGAATTGCAAGTTTTAATTAAGTCTTCTTTTTTTTTTTTTTTTTTTAAATGGAGATTTAGTATGCCTGGTCTCAACTGAAAAGTTAGAGTTGTCTCAGTTCTCCTTGGGTCAGCTGGCTTACAGACTGTCTCACCCTGCCCTCCCACCTCCACACAGTTTCTCACCATGTTTTCAACTTAACTCAATTGAACTGATTATGCTTAATACCAAGACTCATGCTACTGTACTACAAATTTGTTTTCACAGCAATAACTTCTCAGAGCCCTGTGAGTCACTTAACAAAAGGCTTACGAAGGAAGAGTGGTTGTTATTTGGATATCTCCAGATACATGTGACGGGCTGGGTTGGGTTTTGTTTTTGTTTTTATCTTTCCCACTCCACACACAGGTGTGCCTCACTGCCAGGTGGACATTTAGGTTAGCCTTGAGTTGTGATGTTGATTTGCTGCTTTTTTAAAAAATAAAAATTGACCGAAAGTGTTTAATTGGCATTTTTTAATGAGAGCCAAAGAAGTGCAGCTATGATTCCATATTACAGTCCTGCACTTCCTACGTTCCATTTTGTTAATTGATTTTCTTTACTCTGGTTTTTAGTAACAGAATCAAGTATTAAAAGTTGCTGTTGATTAAAGTTTACTTTTGATTTCACAGAAATTTCATTGTGCCATTTGCCCATAGCAACCCATTGGCCGAAGTGCATACCCTCTGCTCCTTATTTGCCAGGTTATATTTAGTGGTATTCTTTCCTTTGGTTATCAAAGACTCAGTCTCAGTACCAGTGACATTTGCCCGTTGTGTACACGCCATTTTCATCATTCATCCATTCAGCATCAAACATATGGCTGCAGACACTCCCTGTGCAATCCAAACTGAAGCAGGTGTTGGCTGGAATACTTTCTCTCCTCTGTGAGCTATATTCTATCTCCAGTGGACACAAGGTTTGAACAGTCAGATGTCTAATAAATTATTTTCACGCTCAGAATTTCAGATGTTTGTACCCTAACATAGATGGTCTTATTCCTTATTGTAAAAATTTAACAGCCTTGTGATTTTAAGATTTTGTCTCACTTTGGAAGTGGGGAGATGTGAATGACTTAATTCATGGGTACTTTTAGAACCTATTAGATAATCTCATTGCCTTTATTTTTCTAATTAAAATATTCCTAAATACTTTGAAAACATAAAGTACTCCTGAGTAGTTGTGCCTTACATTGGTTTTACTTGAAGGTAAATGGATCCTTTCACCATGCCTGAATGTGAATTAGGCAGATGTTCATCTCTATCGGAATCAAATTGAGAAGAAAAGCAGTGGAAAAAATAATTAAAGGATGAGATTGGCTTCTTTTGACCAGTGAAGTATTCAGAAGTGTAACAACTAAAGATGTGTTTTGTTTTTATGTTTATAAGACTCGGCAGGCCAGACTAGCCTCAGACTCATAGCAGCCCTCCTGCCTCAGCCTCCATCCAAGTACTGGGGTTAGAAGCACGGACCTCCGAACTTGCCAAGATAAATTTGAATCTCACAGATCTTTTCACTCACACCATTCACAGTCTTTTTTGAATGTTTCTCAGTCCTAATTGGTATCTTGATAAATGCCGTTTTGTTCACCATCCTGCCATGTACTCACTTCCTTGTTGTTTTAGCTGGAAAACAGTCCTTTGTAAGGACTTGGTGCTCCCCTCATCTTCTGAGAATCACACCAAAGTTAGTTGAACTCCTCAGCTAACATATTCTTTAGAGATGGTATTTAGAAGGCAGTGGTTCTAGAGTGCTCCTAGAGCAGGTGTACAGAAGAAAGGTGCTTGGTTCTTTTTGGAAGCTAAAGATGTTTGGAAGTGCTTAGCTCATCTTCTGTTCTCTGATTTCTTGAGTATTAAAGAGCATTTGGCTTGGTAAATTAGGATTGTTCTTTCAGAGTATGAGGCTGATATGCAAGACTCAACAGTATGTGTATACATTAAAGTAGTTCTGAGTTTCAGGTATGCACTTACAATACCATTAAGGAGGTCAAGATGCCTAGGAAGAAGGTAGTATCCCTCTACAACTGTAGAAACATGCTGAGGAAAACTAGAGAGCAGACGGTGAATAGACCTTACTCATGCAAAGGTTTCATAATGCTGAGATGCCAGTTGCCAACAAATTGGTCTCTAGATTCACAGACCAAAAGTTTCCTAAGGCTTTTTTTTTTTTTAGAGATTGTGTGTGTGTGTGTGTGTGTGTGTGTGTGTGTGTGTGTGTGTGTGTGTGTGTGTGTGTGTAAATGTAGAACAGCCAAGATAATGTTGAAGAAAAATTAAATTGGGAGGCCTTTCATTTCTCATCAAGGTTTGCTCTGGAACTTTCTACAAGTACAAGGGTGGTAATAGAGTAGGAGAAACAGGTAAATGATAGAAATAGCCTTGGGGGGGGAGGTTAGCAAAAACTTCAAGCAGTTAATTTAGGAAGAAAGATCTTCCTGCTGGAACTGAGGTGGTAGTGTTCTGTTTGGTTTTGTTTGTTTGTTTGTTTGTTTTGAGGCAGGCTCTCACTATATATCCCTGGCTATCCTGGAACTCATACACAAGTTCTTAAGGGCTTTGATTTAAAAAAAAAAAAAAAAAAAAAAGGCATGTGCTACCACTAACTTCTGGCTGGAGTGAAGCTTTGTGTTTGGTTTGTAAACTGCTAGCCCAGAGGGAATGAAGGGACCCATTTCACAGACTCCATTCCCAAAGCTCTTCTACTGATATTCTTCTTGCCGCTGGACTTCCTGGGATCTGTAATTAGTTTCTTTGCTGCGATGAATCTTTGTTTCATTCTTCATTGTGTCTTGCTTGACACACATTTAAATCTAACTTTCCACCATCCAAGATTCTCAGCACTGCCTTTACTTCTGAATACTGTTAGCAGACCCCAAGACCAGACCAGAGACCTAACCACAGAATTCCATTGGCCAACACTTTTCAAATTGTTCTACAGATTCTGTGTAATCCCTATTAAAATATCCCAAGTGCCTTTTTGTTTTTTGCAGAAATTGAAAGCAAATCCTAAGATTGTTATGGAAAAATCATAGGACCAGAGTAAATTAAAGGATAAAGATTAACTGAACAGAATAGATGGTCCAGAAAGCCTCCTATAGTACAATCAGTTGATTTTCAAGACTGCCAAGAAAATTTAATGGAATCGTATTTTTAAGATTTCTGGTTTATAGACAACTAAGCAAGAAGTAATCTCCCTGTATCATACCATTAAAAAACAAAACATAATGTAAGAACTAAATCTATGGCAGTCTTTTGAGACAGGGCCTGAGGAAGCTGAGGCTGGCCATGAGTTTGCACCATAGTAGAGATACCGACCTTGAGCATCTGATCCTCCTGCTTCCTCTTCTAAATGCAGGGACTGACAGGCATGTACCATCATGCCTGGTTTTACACAGTACTCGGTATTGGTTATTTTTTTCTTTTCTTTTTTTTTAAGAGACAAGGTTTCTCTATGTAGCCATGGCTGTCCTGGACCCTGGACTCACTTTGTAGACCAGGCTGGCCTCAAACTCACAGCGATCCACCCACCTCTGCCTCCAAAGTGCTGGAATTAAAGGCATGCACTATCACGCCTGGCGTGGGAATTGAATTTTTAACTTGTTGCGTGGAGGTGCTAGGGAGGTGGCTCAGTGGTTAAGAGCATTCACTGTTCTTCCAAAGGTCCTAAATTCAATTTCCAGCACCCACATGGCAGCTCACAACTGTCTGACACTTGTCTTCTGGTGTGTAGATGTACATGCAGAAAAAGTACGTATATACATAGACTACATAGATAAATACTAGAGCTTGATTCATGGAAGGCGAGAACTCTACTAACAGAGCTACATCCTTATCCCTATACATTTTCTAAAGGAAACAGACAGTAGTTTTCTTGATAGAAAACTAAAAGCACTAAAGCTGGGCGTGGTGGCGCAAAAGCCTTTAATCTCAGTACTCTGGAGGCAGAGGCAGGCAGATCGTTGTGAGTTCAAAGCCAGCCTGGTCTACAAAGTGAGTCCAGGACAGCCAAGGCTACACAGTGAAACAGAGAAAAAGCTAAAAGCACCAACAAGAGCTGGTAGTGCCCTTTGGATTTTGTTTTGTTTTTATGAAAAGATAAATTGAATTCTATAAAAACTTAAAAGTTGTGCTTCAAGAACACCATCAGCGGTGTGTGTGGTTCAGGGGTGGAGAGGCCCTGGGAGTCAACACCTAGCAGCACCACAGGGGGAAGGGGCCATAAAGGGCACCATTTCACTGGATGGGACAGAACACCAGTTGGCCGTATATCTGATAAGGAGGAGTTTCTATCAGAAATACTAGAAAATCTAGAATGCAAGTAGATTGACCATTTATTTTGGATGGGTAAAAATTTTTACATAGGCTCTTCCCAAAGAAGGTATGAAATGTCAAGTGATGGCCTAAGAAGATAATCCAGACTGGTGATGTGGCTGAGAGGGTAAGGACACTGAATACTCTTCCAGAGAACCCAAGTTTGATTTCTGGCACCCACATAGTAGTTCATAACCACCATAACTTGAGTTTTAGGGGATCTAACCCTCTGTTCTGGGTCCTCAAACAACAGGTACATGCATGGTGCACCTACATACATAGATACATATGGCAAATCACCCATACATAAAAAGTAAGTTTTTAAATAAAATATTTTTAAAGATACTTTACATCATTAGTAGCCAATGTTAAAGAAAATACCGTATCATAGATTTAAAAAATAGGATCAGGAGAGATGGGTTAGTGGTTAAGAGCACTTGCTGCTCTTGGGAAAGACAACGTGGCATCACTCATCTGTCTATAACTCTAGGTCCAATGCCCACTTGTACTGCATGCTAACCCAACCTCAGACACAGGACTTTTACTATAGTACCACACAGCTAATGGAAAATATCTTAATAAATGCAGAAGTACACATACACTGGAAGATGGAATAGTAATAGTACAGTTATTTCTGTGACCTCAAAGAGTTTCTATAGAGGGGCTGGCTTAGCAGAGCACTTGCTGTTCATCCAGAGGACCCAACATCACGTTGCAGCACCCATGTTGGGGAGCTCACAACTATCATAACTTCAGTCCCAAGGGATCCAATGCCGCCTTCTGGTCTCTGTGGTCACCTGCATATAGGAGGCATCAACACTAAGTTTTTTAAAAAATCTTTTAAAAGTATTTCTTATAAGATTATCCTTGAGTCTATGTGAAAAGAAAAAGAGTAGCTAAAACAGTTTTAACTAAAATGGGCGTGCCTAGAGAGCTGCCTCAATGGCTGTGAGCAATGGCTGCTCTTCAAGAGGACCCAGGTTCAATTCCCAGCATTCACATGATACCTCACAACTGTATAACTCCAGCTCCAGCGGATCTGATGCTCACTTCTGGCCACTGCAGGCACCAGACATGCATATGTTACAAAGACATACATGGAAGCAAGATACCCATGCACATAAAGTATGAGAACATTGCCTCATTTTGAGATTTATCATACACTTAGTAGGAAGAAAGGACCTTTATCCTACATCGTAAGTCAAGAGTTCTAAATGTATGACCTAAAATTGCAAAGGGCCTTCCAGAATGTATAGGAAATACATTGTGTGACTTTGGAGTTGGTTGTGATTTGTAAGATAGGACAGCAACAATGTGAACAGCAAGCTAGACAGGGAATTTCTTCAGTTGTAAAATGGTGACGTCTTTTAACCCCAGTATTCTGGAGGCAGAGGCTGAGATCCTTGTGGGTTCAAAGCCAGTTGGTCCACACAGATTTCCAGGGCTACAGAGTAATACCCTATCTAAAAATGTCAACATTCACATTTTAAGGGCTGGAGAGATGGCTCAGAGGTCCTGAGTTCAATTCTCAGCAACCACATGGTGGCTCACAACCATCTGTAATGAGGTCTGGTGCCCTCTTCTGCAGATAAAGCACTCATACAATAAATAAAACAAAATTTTAAAGATTTCTTTTTAAATTATATGTCTGCTTGTGGGTATGTGCATGTGGATGCAGAGGGCAAAGGCATCGGATCCCTGGAGCTGGGGCAATGGATGGCTGTGAGCTGCCTGACAAGGGTGCTGGGGACCAACCTTGGGTCTCTGGAAGAAACCCAACCCAGTCTTACACTTAGTTCTTAACCACCAAGCCATCTCTCCAACACCAACACTCAACATTTAGAAGTGATTGAACTGTGAATCGTGTTGATCAGCTAGTTGCTTCTATTTATTTCTGTCAGCAGTCATAACATACATAGTTTTGGGTATATTTAAAGTGATTTGGCAGGGGAAAAATATCCTAAAATTAGCTTAACTTTAAAAAAAAAATGAAGCCTGTATTAACAAGGCTGTGTTGGAACCTCAGGGAGCCCACAACTAAGTTGAGCAATGGCCTTCGTCCAGCAAGAAACTATTCTGTTTGTCAAGAGGAGTAAAGGGAAAGGCTGGCTGCAGAGGATAGAGCTCTTCCCCACCCCCACGCTGTTCTGACTCTAGGATCAGCTCAGGGAGGCCTGACCTCTTGCCTCACTGACATCAAGAACTTGTCACTTCTGAGCTGAGAAAATAACTCCATTGATAAAAAGTGCTTGCCATGCAAGCACAAGGGCCTGAGTTTGAGTCCCCAGAGACCGTGTTTTAGAAAATAAAATATGCCAGATGGGGTGACATGCGTTTGTAACTCTAGCACTGAGGAGGTGAAGAACTCACTGGCCAGGAGCTGATGAGCTCCAGGCAAACAAGAGACTCAAAAGTCAAGGTAGATGGCACCTAAAGGCTGAGAACTAAGGTCGCCCTGTGACCTCCACATGGGAAGTGGGGGTTGAGGGGAAAGTAGAGAACTTCCCTTTCTGTTCTCAGCTTTGAGGCTCCGCTGTGTACTGTTTCCTCTGGGGATTTCAGGAACAGAAAGGGTCAGTGTCTTCATAACTGAAACTGGCAGGTGAACAAGTGATGTGTGAGAGAAGTTGTGAGTCTGGCTTGTAGAGACAGCACAGGACTTGAAGTCAGGTAGCCGTGGGAGGATTGGCAAAACAGCTCCAAGGAGTCATGGGAAACGCATGTATTTAACATGCCTTTTGAGAACTACTCCATGTTACTTTCCTTGAGACCAGAGCCAGCATTATATTTAATCACAGCCTCTAGAGACCTCGCTATTTGAATCAAGAACAAAGCAAGGATGCCTGTGATCTTCATTATGGCGTGACTGTTCAGGAAGTGCAGCCTGCAGGACATGAAGCAGAAAGGAGAGGCAAGCATATCAAGCCAGCAACTTGTTCCTGCTGTTTGTGGGTGGCTGTCATTTATTAAATAGAATGCACACTGTCTCCTACCATTCAGAACACTGAACTCCTTGTCCCCATAGAGCTGCTGGCAGTTGAGGCGGGGAGTAACTAGGTTTAAAAAAAAGAAATAATAAGGGGCTGGAGATAGGGCTCGATAGTTAAGAACACTTGCTGTTCTTCCAGAAGACGTGGGTTCAGTTCCCAGCACCTACATGAGGGCTCACAACTGTCTATAACTGCAGTTCCAGGGGATCCAGTGCCCTCTTCTGGCCTCTGCAGGCACTGCACTCAAGAAAAAACTTTTTAAAAACAAGACAGTAATACTGAGCCATGGAGACACTAAACAAGGAGAGGGGCCATCCTAGGGCAGGGGACAGTTTACTTGAAGAGGGAGATTTGACCAAAGCCCAAAGGGTAAGCCGTGGCAGGCAGTTGGAGGAAAGGCGGTAGCTCTCATGAGCATGCTGGGAGCCCAGCAAGGTTGTATGGGCAGGCATGGTAAGGAGTCAGGGAAGATCTGAGGCCTGAGGATCAGGCTGGAGCCAAACTGGGTAAGTTTAACAGCAGTGGTGAGAACTCTGACTAGGAAGCGTGCTCGTGGGCAGGAAGTAGGTGAACTTAATGCTGCAACTCTGGCCATTTTGTGTGGAAGACCTCTGTTAGGATGAACAGTGACAGCGGGTGTACAGGAAGAGTGTTTCCACACCAGTGAGTGGATTGGACTTCCAGATTGAAGTAAGGGTACTAATAAGCTGATTTAGAATGGAAAAGTTATCTCAGATTGGGCAGCTCCAGTGTAATAATAGTGTGTCCTTACCTGTGGAAGAAGGAGGCAATATCATCTGCCAGAGACATGAGTCAAGTAGCTATTACGGCTTTTGAAGACGAAAGGGGACAACCAGCCAAAGAGCACAAGCTGCCATAAGAACTGGGAAAAGGTAAGAAAGCAAATGATCCTCTAAAACCTCCGGGAAGGAATATAGCCCTATTGATTCCTTCATTTATCTCAGTAAAGCTCATTGTGGATTTATGACCTCCACAACTGGAAGATAAACAACTGTCTTTTCTAGATGTGTGTGTGTGCGCGCGTGTGCGTGCGTGCGTGCGTGCGCACGTGCGTGCGTGCGTGCATTCAGGTGCCCACGGACAGATCAGAAGAAAATCTTTGGGTCCCCTGTAGCTAGAGTTACAGGCTGTTGTGAGCCACCTGATACATGAGTGCTGGGAACCAAACTCAAGTCCTCTGAGAGAGCAGGAGGGGCTCTTAACTGCTGAGCAGCCTCTCGGCTTTTTAAAGTGGCTGTTTTATAGTAATTTGTTATAGCAGCAATATGAAGCTAATACAGTGAGAGAGAGATTGAATCAGCCTTGTATCCCTATAATAAACCCTGTTAAGACCTGGTATAGAATTTTTCTATAGATTACTGTGCTGAGATAAGTGTCTCAGCACTGTCCTGGTTTTTCACAGTATGTTTGTATTGTCGTTCAGATCAATGTTTTTATTGTAGATTGCCCTTGATGTTTTTCCTGTAGTTCACAAGGGACTCTGGTCAGCCGTGCTTTTCTCTCATGTCTTATTGTGTTATTCTCCTTGCCTTTCAGTTCATCACTTGTCCTTGATATTTCCTCTGGTCCGTGAATTATTTACAAATGTGTCACCTAGTTTCAAGTATTTGGAGACTTTTTTTCCTGTATTGATTTCAAATTTGAACTCATGGTTACAGAGCATGCCTGTGTGATTTTAATTCCTTTATATTTGTTGAGGTTTGTTTGGTCTATATTGGCAAATATTCCATGAGCATTCAGAAAGAATATGCACTGTGATGCTCTTGTGTAAAGCGCTGTAGAAATGTCAGTAGAATCTGCTGGAGGATGTTGAGTTCTTCTTGTCACTTTTCCATCTTGTTGCTGTATGACTTGTCACAGGAAGGCTGCTGAGTCTCCTGGCATATGTGTGGTTGTCTGCCTCTGTGTCCAGGTCTGTCAGCTTTGCTTCTGCAGCTGTGTTGGTTGATGCCTTAGGTTGTAACCCAGCTCTGTGTGAGCATGCGCTGTGTCTACCACATTGACTCTTCTCTTCCATCGTGGTTTAGCCTGTCTCTGGAAATTGTTTTTGCTCTGAAGTCTTTGAAGTCTCATGCTCAGCCTCCCAAGTGCCCACACTCAGCTCCCTGACCACAGCCAGCTGTTTCCTAATGTCCGGTCATTTGATAATACAGTTATGCCTTTGGTTCAGTTAGTGTCTGTGTGGTGTATTATTTCCCATCCCTTAACTCTGAACCTTCGTGTGGCATATAAAGAAGCAGGTTTCTTATATCAGTTAGGATAATTTGAAATTCACCAAGCCAGTCTTTGTCTTTTCATGGCTGTGTTGAGGTTATTTACAGTGTGAATGTGATTACCAATGTTAGGTGTAAGCCTGGCAGTTTTGTGGCTTCCTCTGCTTTTTTGTTTGTTTAGTTTTTCTAGACAGGGTTTCTCTGTGTAGCCCTGGATGTGCTGGAACTCAATTTGTAGACCAGGCTGGCCTTGAACTCAGAGAGATCCACCTGCCTCTGCCTCCCGAGAGCTGGGATTAAAGGTGTGCGCCACCATAGTCAGGCGGTTTCCTCGGCTTTTAATGTTGTCTCTGTTTCACTTTCTAGTTCTAGACTCCCACTTGTGATGACCTTTTAGACTCTCAGCTTTCTTTTTAAAACTTTTGTCTGTATGCTCCTGTGTGTGTGCATGTGCATAGGCACGCACTTATGCGTGTGAGTGTAGGTGTACACCAAGACCAGAAGAAAGTATTGAGTCCTGAACCATGAGTTACAGGTGGTTGTGAGCCGCCCAGTGTGGGTACTGTGAGCTCAACCCACATCCTTGGCGAGAGCAGCATGTGCTTTTAACCCCTGGGCCAATCTCCAGCCCTGTTTTTTTTTTTTTTTTTTTTTTAATTCTTTGTGTATTCACATAATTAGTTTTAGAACAAGAGACTCTGTCCCATTAGCTCTCACACCCTAATCTGCATTTGTCTCTTCTGTCATAGGAAACCACTAATTTCTCCCTCAGGTGAGTTGCCTGCTCTGGATATTTCATTTCAATATGATGTTGCAGTGCACTATTTTATATGGCTGGCTTCTTTTCTTTGTGTGTGTGTGTGTGTGTGTGTGTGTGTGTGTGTGTGTGTGTGTGTGTATTTAATTTTATGTGTCTGGATGTTTTACCTGCAAATAAGGCTGTGCACCATTTGCATGCCCCACAGAGGCCAGAAGAGGGCACTGGATCCGTTGGAACTGGAGTTGCAAACAGCTGTGAGCCGCCATGTAGGCGCTGGGAATCAAGCTGGGCTCTCTGGAAGGGCAGCCAGTTCCTCTCCAGCCTTTGTCTTCACTTTCTTTGTGACATCCTTACAAAGATAAAAGTGTTAACTTTTAATAAAATGTTGGTTGTTGCGCATTTGGTGTCATAGTTCAGAAACCATTGCCAAAACCAAAATGATTTTCCCCTGTGCTTTCGTGGAAGGGTTTTATGTTTAGGTTTTTAAATTCTGATCTTCGGCTATTATTTAGTTTGCCTTTTGTGATGGGAGTTTACTTTGTCACCCTGCTGGCTTTGAACACCTGGGCTCAAGCAGCCCTCACACATCCTTGCCAATAGCTGGGACTACAGGTGGGTGCCACTGTACCTGGCTTTGAGATAACTTTTATATATGAAATCAGGAGGTGGGGGTCAGGGGGACTCAAGGTCTGTTGTTTTTTTGTGTGCCAGTAACTTCTTATAGCCAGTCTCATAGGGTAGTTATGTGAGCCGCAAACTCCCTTAGTTTTTCTTTAGCCTGAACAAACTTTTATCCACCCTGCATTCCTAAGGCGTATCTTCATTGGGCACAGAATTCTGAATTGACAGTTCTTTCTTTTAGCACTTGAAAAATGTTGTGCTATTTCCTCCGGCCTCTGGTTTCAGATGGGAAATTTGCTATCCTTTGAATCATTTTCCCTTTATAGACAAGATGCCATTTTTTTTTTTTTTGGCGATAAGAAATGTTTCCTTTGTCTGTTTTTCAAATGTTTTATTTTGATATGTCTTGATGAATTTTTGTTTGTTTGGTTGGTTGGTTGAGGTATTTTGTTTTGCCTTTATCTAGAGTGAGGTTTGCTCAGCTCCTGAAGGCTGTAGGATTGGCTCTTGCTAAATGTGAGCTATTTCAGCCATTTTTTTTTTTTCCCTTTGAACATTTTTCAGCCCACAGTTCTCCCCTCCCACACCTCCACTGACGCAAGTGTTGCTCTTTTGTTATAGTCAGGAGCACCTCAGGCTCTCTTTGCCTTGGTTGTTGTTCCCCTACGTACCTTGGGCAACTCCTATTGCTCCGTGTCCTGCCTCACTGGCCATTTCCCCTGTCTTCTCCATGATGTTGCTAAGCACATCTCGTGAGCTTTCCGTACCATTCTTGCAGCTTTTAGTTCAAATATCCCACCCACCTTACACCTCCTGCTTTTCCCACATGCTCTGTTACTTGCTAAGCCCATTACTTATTTTCCTATTCACTTAAGGGTGCTCATAATTGCTCACCGAAGTGGTTTTATGAGTGATATTCTCAAAGCCGTGTCAGATAGTCCCGGAGTATGGGCTGTGTCCGGATCAGTCTTTGTTACTCTGTGCTTCCTAACTGCGGGTGCGGTGTGACCAGCCTCCTCCAGCTTCTGTGGCTGTGGCTTTCCCTCCACCATGGACCGCATCCTTGAACAGTGAGCCAAAGCCAAATAACCACACCCCTCCCCCCCAAGTTGCTTTGGTCAGGGTATCTGATCACAGCAACAGGAGAAGTAACTAACAGGGTCGTGTGGAGACTCTGGCTCTTAGTTCAGCTTGTTCTTAGTGTGCATCCCTCACTCTGCACCAATGAGTGTAGAAGTTTCCGTGCTCAGCCTCCACCGATCCCTGCTGCGTTCAAGTCAATGTTGAGATAGCCATGTGGCTTTTCTCTCACCTCCCTGGATGAAGATGGGAGTGCGGCTCGTTACACTGAGGCTACGAGAAAAAGCCCAGGCTCCCCACGTGACAAGAGCAGAGTAGGGTCATAGACCTCACCCTCATACTGCCTTTCAGACGCCTTTTGTTCCCTCATTTACTTCAACACTTTCTATTGCCTGCCTTGCTCGGCTGCCTGGTCCTCGGTCCCTCCACTGAGCTTGTCTAGGAGCATTTTGCTGTACTCACTGGCAGACTTCTTTAGCAGCCAGTCCACATGCTCAAGGCAAAAAACAGCACAGGACAGAGAATCCCAAGAGGATTCCCCACCACATTGTCCCTGTATCCCCACACCACCTTTCGGTGACTTCCTGTTTGTTTTATTAGAAGAAGATCTAAGGGTAAGCAGGACAGGTAGGGAGGAGTGTACCTGTTCCATCTTGCCTAGGGGTCTTGCATTGAATGTTTGTAAATAGGGCAGCGTTCCCGAGCTTGGGGGAGAGTGGCTGTTAGAAGCTATGCCGAGCCTCCTTTAAGAACCCCCGTACACATCACACCTGTGTTCTCAGGGCCTTTGCCTTCACCGTGCCTTCTCTTTCTACGGCAGTGAACCAGGCCCACACAACACAGTTCTAAACAGCACAAACATGGAACAGTTCTGTGGGCTAGAAGTCTGATGTGGGCTAAAAGTAAGGTGTTAGCCACACCGTGGTCTTTTGTGTTGGGGGAGAGTGGACTTTTCCCTTGGCTTTTCCTTTCCTCTAGAGGTTGCCTGTGCCCTTAGCTATTCTTTTGTCCTCGGAGCTAGCAATGACCGGTAGGGCAGAGCTCACATTCTATTATCTGACATTATTATCACATTTATTATTTCCTCTTCCTCTTTGACCTCCTTCGCTGACTCTGAGGACCCTTCTGGTGATTACAGTGGGCTCCCTGGATAAAGAGGTGGCAGAGATCCTCGTGTCTCACAGTTGCTTCTGTGTCTGGTCCCTTAGCTTTCAGATAACACCTGCCCTTCATCAGGACTTAGCAGACTGTCCAGCTGCACAGCCCCAGATCCACCTCTGCAGTGCTCTGCTGTAACATCCACGGCCTCTTTCTTGCTGTTCCCAGTTCAGCCTGCTCTGTAATGGGCACCAAAAGCTGACAAGAAAATAGCACTCAAGAGGTGCTTCTAAGGCTGTGGTGCTCAGCCTTCCTAACACTGCGACCCTTTAATACATCCCTCATGTTGTGGTGACCCCCAACCATTAAATTATTTCTGTTTCTACTTCATAATTGTAATTTTTGCTACTGTTATGGATCATAATGTGCATATCTGTGTTTTCTGATGGTCTTAAGTGACCCCTGTGAAAGGGTTGTTTGACCCTCAAGGTCTGGGGAGATGGCTTGCTGAGTTCAGACCTCTAGCACTTACATAAAAGCCACAAGTCTATCACCTCAGTACAGGAGAAAGGTAGACCCCAGGATCTCAGTGGTGAGCCAATCTAGGCAAAATGGGCAACTCTGAGTTCAATGATAGACTACATCTCAGAGTAATAGAGGCAGACACTTGATGGGGCCTTCTGGCCTCCACTCAGGCACACAAGCAACCGCACCCAGACACCAAACAAACACACACACACACACACACACACACACACACCAGCAGTAGCAACACAGACATACCCCTGCAGCTGGGTCTCTAAGAGATGCAAACAGCCTGCTTAGATAGCCAGGTTAGATATACTGATCTCAGTAGACCTTCATGCAGATGAAGGATTATACTTTCACCAAGCATGGCATTGTCTCTTTGTAGCCACGAGTCACAACAGTCCTTCTGCTGGGTCTCCAGGTGAAGTTCACTTCTGGCCTGGGTGGAAATGGCTGTAGGAAAGTCCATATGGGATGCCATAGGGAGCACTCTGGTTGTTGTGTGGGTTCCCCAGGGTCTGTAGAGTATCCAGAAGGGATCCCATGGCTATTTTACCTGCACTTGTTTTGCTCAAGGCATCAGGGCAGCAGCAGAGAGTCCAACCGCTGCCAGTTAGGAAGTCCAATTGTCTTTTTTGCTTATTTACAAAAAAATAATACATACTTACTGTCGGGGGGGCTGGAGAGATGGTGCCTCAATGGTTAAGAGTGCCACCTGCTCTTCCAAAGGTCCTGAGTTCAGTTCCCAGCAACCGCATGGTGGCTCACAACCATCTGTAATGTGATCTGATCCCCTCTTCTGGCCTGCAGGTGTACATGCAGGCAGAACACTGTATACATAATAATAAATAAGTCTTGAATATATATAAATATTTATATATATTAAAAAAAAATAACTTACTGTCTGGGCAGTGATGGTGCAGGCCTGTAATCCCAGCACTCGGGGAGGCAGAGGCAGTCAGATCTCTGTAAGTTCAAGACCAGCTTGGTCTACAGAGTGAGGCCAGGACAGCCAAGGCTACACAGAGAAACCCTGTCTCGAAAAACCAAACCAAAATAATAATAATAATAATAATAATAATAATAATAATAATAATAATAATAATAATAATAGCAACAACAACTACTACTATTTACTGCTAACACTAATAGTATTTAAACATGTTGGATTACTTTTAGGAATGCATAACGCTCATCCTATACCCTAGGGCAAAGTAGGTCCCCTTCTCCTGTCTTATAAGGGCCAGTAAGGCTCACTTGGATCTCAACAGAAATAAAGGCAAGCAGGATTCATGAAGCCCACTGCCTCAGCTCCAAAGGATGAAGACCCTTGAGCCCAAGCACAATTCACCAGGCAAAAAGGACCTAGGAATTTCCCTAAAGAGACACTGAAGGTGTCCATCTGACCAAGCAAACTCAACAAGTCCTCAGCCATTTGACCGTCTGTGGAGTCCCCTCTCCTGGCCTGAGGTGATGGCTTTGGGACATCCTGTCCTCTGCATCTCAGGCTGTAGTAAGAAGGTCAAGAGGCTAAAGTGAGGATTAGGATTCTGCCATTATATACCCTACCTCTCCTATGGTCACAGGACCTGGAATGTTGTGTCATAGATGTAGCCATCAGGACTGGGCTCCAAATGTCTGCATTTTGATCAATTGTGGTTTTCTGTAATGATCTATCCTGTTATGGAGAGAGGCTTCCTGGGTGTGTGGTGAAGACTACACTTATCTGTGGGTCTAAGGTCTGATATTTAGAGGGTAGTTAACAATGTTATAAGGTTTAGTAAAACTGCGAATGTAGCTTTTCCTCCAAGATCCATGACTTCACTAGTCCTGGGTTTTGGGCTAGGTTTCCAGTACCTGGCATGGCTTCCCTTTTGTTGAGCAGGTCTTTTCATTTGTTTATTTTTTGAGACAGGGTCTCCCTTTGTAGCTCTGGCTGCCCTGGAACTATGTGGACAAGGTTGGCCTCAAACTCAAAGAGATCTGCCTGATTCAGACTCCCAAGTGCTGGGATTAAAAGCGTGCACCACCATATTTGTTGAGCCAATCTTAAGTCTAATTAGACAACTGTGGTGACCACTGAGCATGGTTGATCTGGGCAACAGGAACGTAAAGAAAGACAAACCTCTTCAGAAGCAAAGCTATTCCTTAATCAGAACAACTGAAGGGCTGCAGTCTCTCTGAGGGAGCGGAGACTGTGTCACATGATGCAGGGGGTAGTTTTATGAAACTCAAAAACTTTGGGGATGGAAGATACCATCTGCAGGTCTGTTCGCCCACTATCTCAAAGTGGTTGGCCCTATCAACAGTGTCCTGGATCCAACAGCCCACAGGAGTCATCAGTTCAGTCAGCTTTCCTGCCCACCTGAGGCTCCAGTCACCATGGGGAAAGTCCCTGTTTTTTAAGGGGACAAGTGGTAGCTGTTTGAGTTGAAAGAACACAGCCTAAGTCAACTCACACATTGTGAGTGTTGAGGAAAGACTGGCTACAACCCCACCATCTAGGCTCTTTGAGGTACAAATTAAATGGACATAAAACATGCTAACAAAAATTCCTGATGTGTTATTATATATTTAACCATGAGAGTCTCCAATGAGAAAACAGACTCAAAAGAGGGTCCAGATAATGGAGGTACCCCCCACCCCACCCCCGAGAACAGGAATGGATATGGAATCCTACAGAAGAAATATGGGAGTAGGGAGGAAGTGTAGGGGGTTGAGAGCAAAGGTTGCTTTGTTATCTTGATAAGCCTTGGCCCTCTTTTGACACACTGCTTTCCTAAAGTAGCTGTCCTTCATACAAGTAAAAGTCTTTTGAGGAAAAAAAAAAAAACACACACAACAGCTTTTTAGAGCTACTTGGTGTCTGCAGTTCTCAGAATAACCCACTCAAAATACACCACAGAAGTATATTTTGAGGTAGCACATTCTGGTCTCCTGTGGTTGTATTTTGAGGCTTGTGTGTCCCCAGACTCAACAGCCCTGCTATTCTGCTTCCTCCAGCTGGGCCCCTTGGAGTCACTAAGAATAGAATCTCTGTGGAAGGTGGTGCCTGGGAGACGCCGCCCTGTGGGTCCTGGGATTTGACCTTCCATTAACTCAGGAGGATTTTCCCTCATAGCAGAGCCCAGAGCAGTCTAGGGCGCTCTGAGACTGCTCAGACTTCTCACTGGGAGCTCAGGTTGTCAGAGAGTGCTCTCTCAGGACCTCGCCCAGACCCAGTGTGTCAGAGAACCTGGGGACACTGAAGTTTCTGGGGACACTGAAGTTTGTGTTAAAGGGGAACTGTAACTTGTGAGCATGTAAACGAAACAGTGCTCAGGATTTCATTTTGCATCTCGTGAAAGATGAGCCCACAGGATGCATCGGAGACTGGAAAGGAAACCCAGATGCCTTTACACAGCAGCAATGTTGATTTCAAGGGACTTTCACAGGGCTCCCCAACCAGCTCCCCAACTCGGAGCAAAGCCACCTCTCCAGCTGAGGTCATGTCCGAAGCCAAGAGCTTTCCCCCTTGCTACCCTGAAACAAGATGACTCCACAGGACAAATAACTCATGGTGTCACTACTGAGGCTGGCTGGCTAGACAGGCCAGAAAGCCTATGGGAATATGAGGAGAAAGAGCCCCTCACCTCGGATTCTGGTTGAAGCTTCTCTCCAGCTGAGAAACCAACATTCCAGGAGAGCTAGCTAACTAAGGCCTTCCCCTTTCCCAGCCACACCCTGCAGGTCCCAGGGAATCCCACCAGGAACCCTATTTACAGGGAAGGGGCAAGTACCTAACTCCTTGTGCACCCTAGAGGCTCCCGGCTTATATTATCAGATGACAATTGCACCCATGGAAGCTCCACAGCCACGCTCTACTAATACCACTAGAGAAAAGGAAAACAATGTTTCTTAGCAACCTTTTAAAATATAACCAGAGAGTCACCAAAATGTCTTATGCAGCTAATACTAAGACCGTGACCCTCCCCTAGAGAGACATGACCACACTTGGGTGTATTTTACTTTCTTTCTGAGTGACTACCTCTCTCTCTCTTAACTCCCATGCTTAAAGTCTATATTAAATTATCTTTAATAGAGCTGGAGAGATGGCTCAGAGGTTAAGAGCACTATCTGTTCTTCCAAAGGTCCTGAGTTCAAGTCCCAGCAAACACATGGTGGCTCACAATGATCTGTAATGAGATCTGGTTCCCTCTTCTGGCAGGCAGAATACTGTATAAATAACAAATAAATAAACCTCTTTTAAAAAAATTATCTTTAATAAAATCTCCAACGATGTCTCCAAGGTTCTAGAATATGAATCCACATTTGACCTGAGTCAAGGTCCCCCAAAAGATTAAGGAAGCAGCCTCAGGCTGCTGAGGGGTGACAGCATAAGAGCTGGATCTTGTCTCCACACTGACAGCACTAAATTTCCCACCCTGTTCATTCCTATCCAGTTTTTAAAGCAAATAACAGGCATTGTTAAACTTAGCACGTTCAGAAGTATGTCCGCTTTCACATGTGATGCTGAGACTTGCTTGTGTGAATGTTTCCCCGATTTTAAAAGAACGGAAGGAAGGGACCAGGCTTTCCGAGTTCTCAGAGATGCTTGGCGGAGTATCTCTAGTGTACTTAAGTGCTGCAAGTGGAGCCTCTCTCGTCTCGCTTACTCATTCCAGCTTTGCGCAAGGGGTCACCAAAGCAAGAGCATAGGGTTACAGTTTCTAGCACATTCCTCTTCTGCATCTTGGTTATAATCCAGGTAGTCAGGAGTCTGAGAAAGAAGAATCACTATGAATTCCGGGCCAGCATGGGCTACATAGTGAGTTACCGGCCAGCCTGGGCCAGGGTGGGAATTTGGTTTAAAATGCCACAGTGAATAGCATGTGTTCACCAACTGCACTAATTGGGCTCCATGGGCTAACATGGGTGGATAAGTAGTTATAAAGAGAGAGCATGACCGATCTATGGCACCAACCAAGGACAATACGTGCAGTCATCGTCAAACCCCTACCCAGACCTAGCCAAGGGACAGAATATTCTCCACAGTTAAGTGGAGACTGGAGACCTGACTTTCACATGAACTCTGGTGCCCCTTATTTGGCCATGTCACCTTGATGGGGAGGCCCGATGGCACTCGGAGAAAGGATAGCAGACTACCAAGAAGAAACTTGATACCCTAGCATCATACTGGGCGGGGGGGAGGTCCCTATCGGTCACAGTCATAGGGAAGGGGAGTGGGGTGAAAGCGGGAGGGAGGGAGGAATGGGAGGATGCACGGGATGGGATAGCAATTGAGATGTAATATGAATGACTTTATTTTTCAATTTAAAAAAGTGCGTGAGAAAAAAAAGAGAGAGTATGACGTTGGGAAGGAGATGTGATGGGGGTTCAGGGGAAACGAGAGCCAGTGACAGGTGGGCGTGACCAGGACACATTGTATACATGCACGGGATTTTCTCCTCCCCTCCTCCCCTCCTCCTCCTCCTCCTCCTCCTCCTCCTCCTCCTCCTCCTCCTCCTCTTCTTCTTCTTCTTCTTCTTCTTCTTCTTCTTCTTCTTCTTCTTCTTCTTCTTCTTCTTCTTTTTTTCTGATACAGGGTTTCTCTGTGTCTTGGACTCGCTTTGTAGACCAGGCTGGCCTTGAACTCACAGTGATCCACCTGAGTCTGCTTCCCAAGTGCTGGGATCAAAGGCGTGTACCACCACGCCCAGCCGTGTAGGGAATTTTCAAAGAGTAAAATTTTAAGACTGAAACACTCAAAAGGAAAAGAACTCTCAGATGAAAAGCCCCAGCATGAGGTGGTTACTAGGGGCCTGCAGCTCCATCATGCTTTCCCATGTTCAGAAGAGGCCTGGGAAGTCCTGACCCGAGCTCAGATTCCGTAGCTTTGTAGTAACACACTCAGGGATGTTTAGAACCACTGGGAGTAAACAGTTTTCATCGGAGACTGTGATCATTTTATTCCCAAAAGAAGCTTTATTCACTAAGTACACTCTAATTACTGATATTATTTTAAATCTTCAGAGAAAAGTCAGCCAAACAACTAGAACTTGCCTCTTCAAAGTGTGGTTTTTGTTTTGTTTTTACTTATTTTTTAGTGTTGTGTGTGTGTATGTGCATGTATGTGTGTATGTATACGTGTGCATGTATGTGTGTGTGCATATGTGTGTGTGTGTGTGTGTGTGTGTGTGTGTGTGTGTGTGTGTGTGTGTACATGATCACAAACACCTGTAACTCCAACTCCAGGGGGATCCGATGCTTTTGGCCTCCTGGGTCAGCTTCATTTCTCAGCGGAATAACTCACCTCAGTAAAGCAGGAAAGCACAGAGTCGAACACCTGCTCAAGTTCCCCAGCACCTGGCACACAGTAGACACTCACTAAAAACATCTCAAGAGTTGTAGACATCACCGTGCCTCCTCTTATGGAGATCGGATCCCCTGGAAGAGGTTTAGCCACAGCACCTGATCTAAGCATCAGCAAATCTTCTTGTATGGTAGCGTCGGAAAACTGGTAAGTGACAGAACACAGTACCGTGAACGTACTGTCTACCACTGCGCGCAGGGATATCACATGAAAGAAAAATGAGCATGGTGAACAAGTTCTGCATCCTCTCCTGAGAGACTAGAATGGAGGGTGTGTAAGCAGCTCGGGCACAGCTGCCGACTCCAGAAAGAGGAGTGGGTTCACGGGTGGCCAGATGACGGCCTGTCTGGACCTCACTTACTGCCTTAGACTCTTTCCCCTGTGGATGTTTGCTGTGAGCACACTGAGGGCTGGAGCCGTGGCTCAGCGGTTGAGAGCACTGGCTGCTTTTTCAGAGGACCAGGACCAGGGTTTGATTCCCAGCATCCACAGGGCAGCTCACAATTTCTGTAACTCCAGTCCTCATCTGACATCTGTTCACGCAGTAGAACAGACACACATGAACAGAGCACCATATTTATAAAATAATAATAATAATAATAATAATAATAATAATAATAATAATAATAATAACAACTTACAAAAAGGTCAAAGGCCAGCCTCAGCATGAGAAGCCTCAGCATGAGAAAAGCCCTCTGACCCACCAGGCTTCTGCATCTGTTTGAAGTAACTGCTCTCTGTCTTTTTTTTTTTCTTTTCCTGTGCTTTTCTGGGCTCCTTACCTGGGAGGAGTGTGCTTCGGCCCAGGAGACACCAAGATGAATCAGTTTCTGTTCACGGAATGCACAAACCCTCACAGGAGCACACAGGTGCAGTAGGAGCCAGAGGAGTGCCAGCCTCAGTATGGGACTGGGAGGGGCTGTGGGCGGAGAGGGGTGTAGAGTGGAGGGCGCAATCTCCGCCATCTTTGGACTTGCTGCATACCGGGCCAACTACGAAGAAAAAGAAAGACAAACACAAATAAGCAAGCAAGCAAGCAAACAAACAAACAAACAAACAAAAAAGTCATCCAGGAGGTCCCTCAGTTGAACTCTTAAAAGTTGTTTGTGACTGATGTCTCCCCTGGTGACTCAGATCCAGAAACTGGGTTTGTTAAAGATGAACGACTCCGGTGCAAGGGGAGGAAGCCAGACTTCTGAAGGCAGAGCGCCCTCTGGAGGAAATACCTATAGATGCAACCTAGCTGCCTTTAGACCACAGCTTCCTTAAAATTGGCTGCAATTCCATGTGTGTGTGTGTGTAGCCCGGGGGGGGGTTGGGGGAGGGGGGGAGGGAGGTGGGGTCAGGAAATTTGGCAATATTAAATGGTTTTTGAACTGGAAACAACATAAAATTAATTCAAAAGATTGGAGAAATTTCCCAATGGTTAAATGCACTGCATGTTCTTGCAGAAGACCTGGGTTCTATTCGCAGCACCCATATGGTGGCCCACAGGCATTTCTAACTCCAGTCCCAGGGAACCCACACCCGCTTCTGGCCTCTGTGGACACCAGGCACACACACACACACACACACACACACACACACACACACACACACACGGTTCATAGGCATACATACAGACAAAACACTCATACATATAAAATGAATATTTTTAAAAGATATTAATTCAAAATCAAGCAAATAATAAATCTGAGGTGTGTCTGGCAGTGTTTGCTAGTGTTTGGTTGTGCAGCTTCACTGCGTCCTTGGTTCTGAGAACACAGCTCATGTGCTTTGCCCTGTAGCCACAAAGCACCAAAAAATGTCTGAAACATTGACTCATATATACATACTATTGTATGTCAAATTTTCAAAAGCTTAACTATAGAAAAACAGAACTTTTTAAACACTTTCTGACTTCCATTTCTCTGTGTATAAGTGACAAATTAGTAAATCTTTGGGTTTATTGTATTAAAACGTTCAGTTTACTTATTTATATATTTTGGTGTTTTTCGAGACAGGGTCTCATTGTGTAGCTCTGGTTGTCCTGGGCTCACCATGTAGACCAGGCTGTCTTTGAACTCACAGAGATCTGTCTGACTGTGCTTTCAAGTGTGGCATTAAAGGTGTGGGTGTGTGCCACTATGTCTGGATAGAGAATGTTTGTTTGGTCTTAAAAAGTTCTGTCTGAAAAATGGAGAGAGGGCTTACCGCTAAAGAGACAAAGCTCCTGTGTGAGTAAATGTCATCATCCGTGGCACAGAAAGACGGGCTTAGTGGTGAGGAGCCCATACTGTTCTTCTCTCTCTCTCTCTCTCTCTCTCTCTCTCTCTCTCTCTCTCTCCTCTCTCCTCTCCCTCTCCTCTCTCCTCCTCCATCTCTCTCTCTCCTCTCTCTCTCTCTCTCTCTCTCTCTCTCTCCTCCTCACACACACACACACACACACACATAAATAAAACAAGTAATTTTTAAAAATCATCAGGGACAGTGGTTAAGAGCACTTACTACTCTACTCATGCAGAGGACCCAGGTTCAGTTCCCAGCACCCACATGGTGGCTTAGAATCATTTGTTACTCCAGTCCCAGGGAACCCAACACTCTCTTCAGGCCTGTGGGCACAAAGCACATCCATGGTTCACAAAAATACACATATAGTAAGTTAAATTAAGAATAAGTTCTCTGCCGGGCATGGTGTCACATGACTTTTATCCCAGCACTCAGGAGGCAGATGCAGGAGGGTCTCTGTGAGTTCATGGCTAACTTGGTCTACATAGCAACCTCCAGGATAGCCAAGGGTTTGTCTAAAGAGATGTCTCAAGAAAGAAAGGAAGAAAGAAAGGAAGGAAGGAAGGAAGAAAGGACATTCTGGTAGTGCTGGCTTGGTGGCATGAGTGTGGAAGAGCTGGCCACATCGCTCGACAGTTGTAGCACTCAGGAGAGCAGGCCCCCCCCCCACACACACACACCTTGCCCAAGAACCACAATAGAGCTGGCCCTGGTGCTGGGTGTGAGTGGTGGAGAACTGGCTCCTCACCCTCACTGACCTTGCAGTGGTCTGAGCAAGGGTGAGATGGCCCTGCCTCTTGTCTAAGCAGTGTGGGAGAGCTAGCTCTGCCCCTCACCGGCCGCAGCACTTGCCTGGGCAGTGCAGTGGAGATGCCCCAGTGGCTTGGGCACAGGAGAGCCTCTTGCTAGCTGCCACAGGCAGGAGAGCTTGCCCTGGTGGCCCAGACACAGGAGAGCTGGCAGGCCGACCAACTGAGTTACTATCCAGGCCTGGATCCAGGGCTTTGAGTTGGCCCACTCCAACATTTACCTATCTACGCACTGCTGGAGCTCATAAAGGAGCCAGTTCTGCAGAAGCAAAGCTGCAGGGTCTCCATGACACAGGGCAACGGCAGGATGTCTGACAGGAGTCCCCCTGAGAGTCCAGTGCTAATAGTGTAGCAGAAACCAGAGGCCTCAGACAAGACTGATGACTCATTGCAAACATTTCCAAGTAAAGCTGCTTGGGCAATAGTATACTGTGTGACACACTGCAGCTTCTACGGTGTGACTTTTTCTTTTAATTTTTTAATTTTTAAAAATTCATTTTAATTTATATTCTTTTGTGGGAAAGGTTTGCAAGGGTAGAGGGCAGATATGGAGGGATAGAGAGATGGGTGGGATTGGGGTGCATTATGTGAAATGCACAAAGACTCAATAAAAAGTTTTTTAAAAAGAAAAAAGAGTAAGTGCTCTAAGGTTAAAAGAAATCCAGAGGCCAGGCATGGTGGCCACATGCCTTTATTCTCAACACTCGGGAGGCAGAGGCAGGTAGATCGCTGGGAGTTCGAGGCCAGCCTGGTCTACAAAGCGAGTCCAGGACAGCCAAGGCTACACAGAGAGACCCTGTCTCGAAAAACCAAAAATCAAACAAACTCCAGTAGAATTTAAATTTTTTTCTTGAGTGGAAAGGAGTCACAAACGGAAAAGTGTAAGTAGTGCTGGTCTAGAACAAGGACCATCTTTCCAGGTAGATTCTGAGGCGGCGTGAGGAGACTTGTTCCTGCTGAGTTTTAAATAGCGCTGTGGTCCTGGGAGACACAGCAGGCCTTCCTGCCTGCTCATCCTCTCCGTGTCTCTAAGACACCAAAGACCTCTCTGCGGACCCAGAGATTTCTCAAGAGGAGCCACTAGAGGGAGCTAGAGTCCCAATGGATCCGTCTACGTGTAGGTTTGGATGCCTCAGGCTGCCCAGCATGGCATCTTAGGCTCTGTCCTTCAAGGGCACAGTGTGAGCAGATTCGGGGTGTGGGAGGGTGAGGATGATAGAGGAGCTGCCTGAGGCGGCGGCGGCGGCGGCGGCGGCGGCGGCGGCATCCATAACATCCCCTTAGTAAGGACTTTAAAGCAGACAGGCCCTGCTCCAATCCTGCTCCTTCCTGAGTCAGTAACCCAGAGCCGAAGCGCCGGCTTTTGCCGAGAGCTATTGAGAACAGTGTTCAGGCGTGTTCAGGCCTGGCTCACTGGTGATGAATCCAGCCCCCTTCCTCTCACCACCCCCGATGCAGTGCCTGGACTGCCAAGAAAGCCGGGCAGCCTAGCTCACTGGAGCCCCAAAAGGTGGAACTTCCTGATCCTATATAGCAGGGGCCTCAGTGGGTTTTGCCTCAGAGTCTTCAGGCCCACTGCTCTCTCTAGCTGTCAGCTGGCTGAGACCTGTTTATGGGTGTCTGCTGTCTGCTCATCTTCCCTCTCTTTCTCTCCATTACCAGAAACCCCAGGCAGGCAGCTAAAACACTGGCTTCCGGCGAACAACAGAAGATGTGTCCACACACCCGATCTGGGGAATGCTAGGGCCCCACAGTGGTGGACATGAAGCATGCTATCTCTACAAGGTCGCTGACCAGGTGGCTGAAACCACACTTCCCTCAGCAGTGAATAAAGTTCTGGCATGTGCCCAGGCTAGCTCTGATGACACCCAATACAGATCTTAAAAGATTCTGAGGGATTTTTGTTTGTTTGTTTGCTTTTTTTTCCCAATGTGTATATTTATGATGTGTATGAGAGAGAGAGAGAGAGAGACAGAGAGAGAGAGAGAGAGAGAGAGAGAGAGAGAGAGAGAGAGAGAGAGAGAGAGAGAACGCGCGCGCACGCGTGCTGGCATTACAGTATAGTGTGGAGATCACATGACAACCTTATGTCTGTCTTTGCCTTCCGCCTTGTTTGAGTCCCTTGCTCTCCATGTGCACCAGGCTAGCTGGGGGGCAAGCCTGAGACTTTTCCTGTGTCCACCCTCCATCTTGGCCTTGGGACACTGGGACCAACAGTTGCACACACTACTGTGAGCTCTGGGCATCCCAACAAGTGGTTCGCCCAGGAAGCCATCTCCCAGGCCTGACTCTACCATTCCTGTTTCATAGGATGTCCTGCCTGGGCTCGGAGCACCTAACATTAGTCACTTTTCTCATCAGGGTGGCAAACGCTTGAGAAATAATTTAAGGGAGGGATGGTTTGTCGGGGCTCGGGAGCTGCAGCGGCATGATGGCGCCGTGGCAGCAGCGGCATGATGGCGCCGTGGCAGCAGCGTCATGATGGAACCCTGGCTGCAGGAGCATGTAGCAGAACCCTTCTCATGGTGACTGGCCGGAACTAAACTAGTAACTTACACTTACACTTGCACTTACACTTACACTTACTCCTCGGTTACTGTGATAGGAAACATTGTGACTAACGGCTACTTGGGAGGAAAGAGGTCCTCTGAGGAAGAAGTCAGGACAGGAACCTGGAGGCGGGACCCATTGCCCAGGCCCCGCCCCCTCTTTCTATCCTGCGGTTTTTGAATGAGAAATGGCCCCATAGTCTCCGTCATGTGGACACTTGGTCCTCATTAGATGTTCTCCTTGGAGAGGTTCAGGTGGTGCAGCCTTGCTGGACAAAGAATGTCCCTGGGGCCGGCTTTGGGATCTACGGCCCGGGGGAGGGGGAGGGGGTAGGATGGGCGGCTTTAGGCTTCTGTGTGGCGCTGAGTATGGCAGGTTTCAGCATCACAGCAAGACGCGCTGCACGGGCTGTGCTGGCACCGAACAACACAAGCAGCAGAGAGGAGGCCGTGCACTGAAGCACGCCGGGATATCCCCTCCATCCTGGCAAATACGTTTTACCCAAAAGGCCAGGAAAAAAAATAAAATCAAATAAAAAATAGTATCGGGTCCTTACCATTAAAAATGTTTAAGTGGGAAAAAAATGTTTAAGTGTTTGGTAACTTCTTCCAGCAGGTGGCGTCGGTACACCAGGAAATAGCGGCTGAGACGTGTAGCTGCCGGTAGTCCTTAGTAGCTCTGGTTCCTTATCGCCTCTACTAGACCCTCTGGGGTTACTTAGGGATCTTGGAAAGGTGTGGAGTGCTATAAAACAGCAAGTGGCTGGGTACGTATGACATTGGCCAGACAGCCTAACCAAATTGATAAGCTCCAGGTCCGATAGAAGGCCTTGTCTCAACAAAAAGATGGACAGTGATTGAGAAAGACACCTGACGCTGACCGCTGGCCTCCGCACACAAGCGTGTACCTGCATACATACATACGCACATACCATACAAACAAACGTATTGAAAGCTCGCTAATGTCTATAATCCCAGCACTTGGGAGGGGCAGGCTGGAGGATCACAAGTTTGAAGCAAGCTGCGACTACATAACAAAGTACTGTCTTAAAAATTAAAGGAGAGGGTGCTGGGAGGATGACTTGGGGGGAAGTGCTTGCGGAGCAAACAGGAGCACCTGGGTTTGGATCCCCAGCACCTGTGTGGAAGCTGACCATAGAGGTACAGTCTGCAACCTGAGAGGTGCAGACAGGCAGATCTCAGCGGCTCGGCAGGCAGCCAAATCAGCCATCTCTGGGTTCAGGGACACCGTGTATAAATAAATAAATAAATAAATAAATAAATAAATAAATAAATAAATAAATAAATAAAGTGGAGAGTCATTGAGGAAAACACCCGGTGTCAACCTCTGGCCTCTGCCTACACCTCCACATACATTGCACATACATACAAACAAACACAAATACACACACACACACACACACACACACACACACACACACAGAGAGAGAGAGAGAGAGAGAGAGAGAGAGAGAGAGAGATTGTAGAAATGAGCAGAGCAGTGACTTCAATGAAATTAAAAACAAAAAATGTTCAAAATTAGTAGGAAACAACAGAGTAATAAAACTGATGTATCTCTGAGTAGACTGATTTTGTTTGTTTTTGTTTTTTGAGACAGGATTTTTCTGTGTAGCCTTGGCTGTTCTGGACTCACTTTGTAGACTATGCTGGCCTTGAACTCACAGCAATCCCCCTGCCTCTGTCACCCAGTGCTGGGACTGATTAGAGGCATACACTGACTGCCATGCTGGGCTTCAACTGATTAAATTTTTTAAAGGAATAAATTGCCAAATCAAGGACAAAAAAAGGAATCCCACAATAACAGACCCCACAGATGCTACGACAGTACTAAACTACTAAGGCCCCAAAAGTCACAAAGCATCAAAGCTCTTCTATAATAAAGCCATTACTCACCTAGTCCGATGATTACTTTAAGCACTGGATTTGTGATCTAAAGCTATATTTGTAGAATCTCCAAACCCTCATACATTCATCATGTTTCAGTATAACAATTTTGCCAGGGTCCATGCAAGAAGAACAGCAAAGGGCTCTAGAACTCGTGGAATGCAGCCCACGTGTTAGCATACCCACAATAGGTGTGTCTCGGTGAGGCACTTACACTGCACGTCCTAAGGACTTCATGCTGTTATGGAGCATGGCTCTGCTTGTTATTCTTGCAGTCCTCAGAATCCTCCCAATATATGAAACTGTGTGTACTATATAGGGGGCTTCCAGCCCCTCACTCGGCAATATCATTATATAACTCAATATAACTTAATAACAATGCTTAATCTCTTTCAGGCATTGCTGCTGGAGCAGATTAATGATTCAACCACCACCCTTGAAAAGAACCTGCAGGTGTAGATTATTAGGAGTGGTCACTACCCTTAGAAAGAATTTGAAAAAATAGATTGTTCAGCAAGGTAAGGTAAAGATGTTTTTGCTATTGGTCCTGATGCAGGAAATCTTGGGAAACAATTTGAAGTTAAGAAAAAAAATACATTTTTATCAACTGTGTATTAAAAGAAAATCTTGTTTTTATTTTTAACAGAAACAGAAAACATACACTCTCAGTAGTAAAGCTAGGGGCTTTTTGAGGTTGATGAGCAAAGACAATACCCCAATTAGCATAGCTGATGTGACTCTCTCCCTGAAGCCAGATGGCAAGGTGACTAATTTCTCATCCTTATTTTTGCCCTCAGCTTCCTGATATGACTTAATAAAAATATACTGATGAGCCGGGCGTGGTGGCGCATGCCTTTAATCCCAGCACTCGGGAGGCAGAGGCAGGCAGATCGCTGTGAGTTCAAGGCCAGCCTGGTCTACAAAGTGAGTCCAGGATGGCCAAGGCTACACAGAGAGACCCTGTCTCGAAAAACAAAAACAAAAACAAAAACAAACAAACAAACAAACAAACAAAAATATATATATATATATACTGATGAGTAGATGAGCACTTTGAGGACTTAAAGTAGAAATGGCTGCTTGTGTTTTTATATAGGAGTTTAGATTTGTGATTCCTTTAAGGTTTTTTTTTTGTTGTTCTTGTTTTGTTTTTGTTTTGTTTTGTTTTTTTGAGACAGGGTTTCTCTGTGTAGCCTTGGCCATCCTGGACTCACTTTGTAGACCAGGCTGGCCTCGAACTCACAGCGATCTGCCTGCCTCTGCCTCCCGAGTGCTGGGATTAAAGGCGTGCGCCACCACTCCCAGCTCCTTTAAGGTTTTTATAAGATTATTTTTCAAAGATAATTGACTCTTTTTTTGTAACTGCAAATTGGAGCCTGCCAGTAAAGAAAAGCTGGCTGAGAAATTCCCTTGCTTGTTTATACTCTGTTAATATGTAACAAATAGCTTAGTTACAAATGTATGTTAGTCCTTGGAAATAAGTTGTTTTTCATGTCTGTTTCTCACCCATAATACGTAAAACATTTGACCACGTGAAGGTATTGGGGAACATGGTTTTCTTACGTATATTCATTGTAATCATTTGTTTATAGAAAAATGGGATGTGACTGCATTGTGATTTTTGTACTGCTTGAAAGATCTTGCTAGGATGTATAAGATGTGGGAGAGATAAACACGTTGTTGGAACCCTCTCTTCAGAGTTTGCTCCACCTACCTACCAAATGTACATGTGTGCATATGTACAATGACTGCTTGGGTTGGAACTCGATTTTCGGACTTTGTTCCATCCACCAAGGTGTGTGTGTGTGTGTGTGTGTGTGTGTGTGTGTGTGTGTGTGTAAAGTAAGAGAAACTTGAAAGAAGTTTGTTGGAACCTACCTGCTGGATCTGTCTTACATCATCAAGTGTGTGTGTGTGTGTGTGTGTGTGTGTGTGTGTGTGTTTTCTTTTCTCTCCTTTTTCTTTCATTTTTAGGCACTTTGTCACTACCAGTGGAAAGCCCACACTAGGAGCCATCAGCCCTAGCCCCCACTTAGATGGTAGCTGTAAGCTTTGCCAAGAAGCTATCAGCATTGGCCCATCATCAGCAATTTAATTCTGATCCCTCAGTCCACCACTATCAGTGGAAGCAGTTGCCGGTAGCAATCAGTTCCAGCCTGCAAAATTGCCCTCAGAGAAAGTCTGCAGGGTCACCAGCCAGTAGCCATATCTATGCCCTGCCTCAGTTTCCCCCACTTGATGTCAAAGCTGGACTGCCATACAATTTTATTGTGGGATATCTCACACACTACAAGGTTCACAGGCCTACAGTGAACATCCTTTGCATGTATTCAGAGTTGTTGTACAACTGTCTCGATGATGAATTTTAGAGCATTTCATTACTCCCCCCAAAGACCCGGTATCCAATATTGGTCATTCCCCATTTCCCTCCAAATTTCCACCCTACGTGGCCACTAACATGCTTTACTCGTGGACTTGACTATTTCAGGCATTTCATACAAAGAATCACGATGCGTGTGGAGCTCGTAACTTTCTTCACTAGTCAGGATGTTGCCAGGGTTTCCCCGAGTTGTCATATGCGACAGGATGAACTTCATCGCCTTCTGCTGTCAAACAGCATTCTGTTGTATGGCTACATCATATGCTCAAGTTCTGCTAATGCCTTTCATATTAAACTATTGTCGAGTTAATAGTCTATGACTCTGAAAAAGGGGAAACGATATGAATAGACAACAGCTTGAGGTTGGGGGGCTGACAGAGGCTTTACACAGGGGTTCAGGAGAGATGGCTCAGTGGTCAAGAGCACTGGCTACTCTTACAGAGAACCCGGGTCCGATTCCAAGCACCCATATAGTGGCACACAGCCATCTGTAATTCCACTTCTAAGAAATATAATCCCCTCTTCTGACCTCCATGGGCACCGGTGACACGTGTGGTGCACATACATGGCAGCAGGCAAAACACATGTACATAAAAAATAAAGTCTTAAAAAAGAAAGTAGAAAACCTACACACACACACACACACACAAAACAAACAAACAAAACGTGAAGGCCTGACAAACTCCCGAGATTCAGCAAAGCTAAGTGGGCTCTCCTCAAATCTAAGTGGGTTATCTGCGAAGCTGAGGTGAGGTGTACATCACAGTAGAGACCACGGGATGTCTCCAACATGGCATTAGAAACATGAGACACCTGCTCAGGAAAGCTGCAGGAATTGAGTAGAGCTAGCCCAAGGCTGAGTCCCTGTGTACCACATGCAGAGGAGCCGCACCAAGGTCACCGCAGCTCAAATGATGCCGCCCTACACCCTGTATCTGTGCCAGATACAGAGCTACGAGACTTAACGTTTGTTTTTCCCTGCTGGATTTTGGCTGCGCTTTGGTCCAGTCTTGCTCTCCTAGTGGAGGGGTGTGTACTCTGTGTCACTGTACTGGAAATATGTAACTGGCTTTAGTATTTTACAAGGTGCGATGGTTTTTCTTGGTTGTCAACTTGCCTGTATCTGGAATGAACCACTACCTAGATGTGGAGGGCACACCTGCGAGCGATTATTGTTGCGTGGTTTGAAGTGGGTGGATCCACTTCTGGTCCAGACTTTTGAGGTAGGAAGTCACAATCCTTTGATGCAGATCTTGAGACTGGAAAACATGCCTTTCATCTGGGCCTCGGTACCTTCTGCTGGCAGCTTATATAAGAACATAGAGGAAGGAAGTTTCTACTCTTTTCCTGCTTGCCCTCACCTTGCTAACAAGTCCATTCTTTCACGCTGGCATTGAGAGCCCACTTCTTTGGAATTCCAGCATCTACTGAAGACCAGCTGACACATCCAGCCTACTGGATTGTAGAACTTCTGGATTCTTGGATTATCTGTTCATAGCCTGCCATTGTTGGATTAGTTGGACCTTAGTCTGTAAGTGATTCTAATAAATTATTTATACATGTGTGTATATATGTATCTATATACATATATATACATACACATATATACATATATATATTCAATCTATGAGTTTCTGCTCTAGAGAACCCTGATTAATACACAAGGGCTCACAATTAAGAAGTTGCCTTGAGTCTCAGAGGAGAGTGGGGATTTTGAGCACTGTTGGAGCTGTTGAAAGTCTTGGAAGAATCTTGAAGTTGGACTAAATGCATTTTGCATCATGAGAATGCCACGAGCCTTTGGTGTCTGGGAACACTGTGGCTTGAATCTGAAATGCTACCCAGATGCTTATGTTGTGAGCACATTTCCCTGACAGGTGGTGACTTTAGGAGGCTGTGGAACTGTCAGGAGTTGGGAGCCAGGCGAACAGAAGCAGGTTACTAAGGCAGCTCCTGAAAGGCTGTGAGCCTGGCTCCTACTTCCCACCTGCTCTCTGCTGTGGATCTGCCAGCGTGAGGAAGGTCCCACCACCTTCCCTGCTCTGCTGGGCAGAGCCTTCTGAGACTGACCTAAAGTAGCACTCCCCTCCCTTGAAAAAGAATTGTCTCTCAACAATCACAGGCTTATTCAATCTCTTATTCAATTTCTTCCAGCAAGGTTTGTAATTTTTCATATTTAAGGCTTATATTTCTTTAGCTAAATGTATTCCTATTTCTTGCTCCAGTGCCCCCATATCTGGTGCTTTGTCATGCTGAGTATTTTGTGCTTTCAGAAGGAGGCTCTTCCTGGCTTTCCCCGCCTCAGGTCTCTTCCGTGTGCCTCTCTAAAGTGCAGCGAGGAGGTTCCTCTGATGTTCCTTCATCTGCCTGAAGATAGAGTCTCCAAAAGTGAGGCCAGTGGCCACGAGTCTCCTCTCCGGCGTCTCATCACTCGGGACAGATGAGCTGCTGCAGTATGGAGCACACCTGTGCAGATTTCTCCACACTCTACCACAGCCACGAGCCTTTCCCTTCCAGAAGCTACTCCTCATAGGGCCTACATCCTGCCTCATTCTCCCACATGAAGATGCTATGTGACTTCTTGGTGTTAGTGGACTTTTTTTTTTTTTTTAACATGGTACCTCTCTCAGGTAGTTAACTAGTATGTTTATCTCCTCTCAAACTACTGTAAATACACTTCTATCTTAAATCCTTTCCTATTGCTGTGAAGAGGCACAAGACTAAGGCAACTTGTAAAAGAAAGATTTAATTGGGGGCTTGCTCACAGTCTCAGAGGACGAGTCCATTGTCATCATGGTGGGGGGCCATGGCAGCAGGCAGGCATGCTGTGGGACAGGAACTGAGAGTTTACATCTTATTAAGTTAGAGGAAGAATGAGAGGGATTGGTTGTGGGCGTGGGATTTTGAAACCTCAAAGCCCACTGCAGTAACACACTTCCTCCAATAAGGCCACACCTCTTTCATTTAGGCCACACCCCTAATCCTTTTCAAACAGCTCAACCAACTACTGACCAAGAATCCAAGTGTAGGAGCCTATGTGGGCCCTCCTCATTGAAACCACCACATTCCATTACCTGCCCCCTCCCATAAACTCGTTATAAACAAAAGTCCCCATAGTCCTTCACAGTCTCAACACTATTTAAAAGTCCAAAAGTCTCTTCTGAGACCACATGCAATCTTGAAACTCTTAACCCCCAAACATTATCATTCCCAAAGGGAGAAAAGAAGACATAATGAGGAAATACTGGACCAGAGCAAGTCCAAAATTTAATAGGGCAAATTCAAAATCCTCTACCCTTACGTCTAATGTCAAAGGCCTTATATGGCTCTGTCCTCTCATCTTTGCTCACTGCAAAGGACTTTTCTCTTGGGTTGGTTCCACCTTGTCTAAGTTAGGATTTCCATAGTGTGTGAAAAGAAACCATGACCACAGCAACCCTTATAAAACAAAACATTTAACTGGGGCTGGTGTTGGACGTTGGCCTGATGTGTTTTGATGCTAAGTATTCCTTACTGTCTCTGCCCCACCTGTACCTTGCCTAAGAACTTAACCTATTTAACCAAAAAAAGGCCATCACACCTGGGCAGGGCAAATGGGATAGGCATGACTAAGGTTCCAGGGCTTGGAGAGACAGAGGGAATCTTGGGAGGACAGACCAAAGGAGAAGAGAGAGGAGAAGGCTGCACCATGGGATAGGTGGAAGAGAAGCACATGGCCAGCGTGGATGGAGATTTGACCCAGATAATGATAATTAGCAAGCATTTGGGATTATGGATGGGAGGTAGCTTGATAGAAATTATTAGAAGCAGATGGCATGGGATTGAGACAGGGATCCCATATCTGCCCCACTATGGGAAGTAGTTTAGGGGATTAATATCTGTCCTGCCCCAGGTTAACTAAGGCTATTTTAAAATATAACAGATGTCTGTGTCTTGATTGATTGCTAGCAAGTTAGAAAATATTGTGGTAATAATAATTATAGGCCTAATAATAAACATTATTTTCACAACAGGCTGGCTTACAGTTTCAGAGGTTTAATCCATTATCATCACGGCAGGAAGCATGGCAGTGTGCAGGCAAACATGGTGCTGGAGGAGACGAGATTTCTTTCTTTCTTCTTTCTTCCTTTTTTTTTTTTTTTGGTTTTTCAAGACAGGGTTTCTCTGTGTAGCCTTGGCTGTCCTGGACTTGCTTTGTAGACCAGGCTGGCCTCGAACTCACAGTAAGTTCTATCTATATCTGGATCCAAAAGCAGCAGAAGGAGACTGTGTGTCACACCGGGCAGAGCTGGAACATTTATGACCAGGAAAGTGAGTGACACACTTCCTCTAACAAGGCCACACCTCCTCAATAAGGCCACTCCTCCTCATAGTGGCTGAGCATTCAAGCACATGAATCTATGGGGGAGAGGCATGTTTATTCACTCCACCACACACCTTATATGCAGCTCTCCTCAGCAGACATCCCTCTAGTCTCTGGACTCTTTAACATCTTGGGGTCTTCAAGGAAGTCCGGGCTTTGCCTTCGCAGCTTCGCACAGTGGCCTCTCCAGGACTCCACGCAGGGACACTGCTGACAGACACCTTGCTTTCCTTGACTTCAGAGGAAAACCCCACAACCCCTTAAGACTCCTACACCCTTCTGAACTCCTAACTCCAGAACCACACGGCCAAGCCTGCCAAGCTCTGCCTGCTTGGGATAGAGTCTGGCCCCATCCTTAAATTACATCTGCTCAGGTTTTCCTTTGTTGTTGCTCTTTGGGAACAGTAAGCCCTTGGGCCTGTTTTTTTCACACGTTGCAAGGTTAGCAGGGTTGGGTAGCGCCCTGATGGCACCACTCCCCTTGTTTCATTTTTTTCCTTATTGCTTTCAGCACAAACCAAGGCTCCAACATTAAACCTCATGGTGCTTTTTTTTTTTTTTTTTAATCTTTAAACTATACATTTTGTACTGTTTTGTTTTGTTTGTTTGTTTGTTTGCTTCCCTTGCTTTTTAAACTATAGACCTGACCAAGAATGGTAGTAACCACGAGGCACAGTCAATGTCTGTCTTGAAATCTCTTCTGCCAAAACACTTCAATTTAGCTTCCTGCAGATTCTTAGAAGAAAGATAGAAACCGGCCACATTCTTTGCCAAAATCACCAGAATGCTCTTCTAGGCCAGTTGCTAACATTGTTCTCCTCTGAAACCTCTTGAGCTGAGCATCCCTTGTCCATATTGCTCCCGACATTGCTGTCTTCTATGCTCCTACTAGGGTGGCCCATTAAGCCCTGCTTACAGCTTCAACGGCTTTCCTAACCCAATGTCCCCAAGTCCACATTCCTCTAATAAGTAGCATGGCCAGGCCTGTCACAGCAATACCCCAGTCTCTGGTACTACAACTCTATAGGATCAGCTATTGAGCTTCCAAAGAGCTTTCTCTCTCTTACAATACACGTGTAATTGCTTTCTTAATTTTATTTTTGGATTGTTGATTGCAAGCTGTGGTGGTTTGAATAGGCATAGGCCCCATAAATTCATGTGTTTGAATGCTTGGCCCTAACAGGAGGTATGGCCTTGTTGGAGTAGGTGTGGCCTTCTTGGAGGAAGTTGTCACCGTGGGGGTGGGCTTTGAGGTCTCCCACGCTCAAGATATGCCTAGTGTGTCACAAAGTCTCCTTCTGCCTTTGGATTAAAGTGTAGAACTCAGCTCCTTCTCCAGCACCATGTCTGCCTACATGCTGCCATGCTTCCCACCATGATGATAATGGATTAACACTCTGAAACTGTAATCCATCCTCAAGTAAATGTTTTGTTTTATATGAGTTGCTGTGGTCATGGTGTCTCTTAACAGCAATCAAACCATGCCTTAGTTATGGTTTCTGTTGCTGTGAATAGACACCTTGACCAAGGCAACTGTTATAAAGAACAAAATTTAACTGGGGCTGGTTTACAGTTTCAGAGGTTTCGTCTATTATTGTCATGGCAGGAAGCATGGAAGACGCAGGCAAGTGCTGGAGCAGTAGCTGAGAACTTTATGTTATGTTCCCAGACAGAGAGGCAGAACCTGGGCCTAGCATGGGTTTTTGAAACTTCAAAGTCCACCACCAGTGATACACCTCCTCCAGCAAGGCCACACCTCCTAATCCTTCTAATCCATTCAAATGGCTCCACTCCTTGGTGACTAAGCATTCAAATACATGAGATTATGAGGGATGTTCCTATTTGGACCATCACATGGGTGCTAGGAATCAAAATTCAGGTCCTCATGGTTGTGTGGCAGAATCTTTATTCACTAAACCATCTTTCTGGTCCATTCAGTATTCTATATATCCCTAGTCATGAGACTGTGTGTGTGTGTGTGTGTGTGTGTGTTGATGTGGAGAGCTCAGTAGAAACAGCTTGCTCTGGGCATCCTTGCTGAGTGTTACCTCTGTTCATCCTCCAGAAGGGTTCTGTCCTCAGCAGTCAGCCCTTTACCATCACTGCAGGCTGAACCTTCAAAGAGATGAGCTTCATGGAAGCTGCTCTTGTCTGCAACTGCTCACTCTTGTCCCTGAATACCAACCTAAGCCCAGTGTTGGACCCTGAATCTGGCTCCACTCTTTGACAGAAAGCAACTCCAGGCCTGAACTGTGTCCACCCTCTGTGGCATGCCCTAAAACAGAGAAAAATGAATAGTGTTGGGGCATGGTCCGGTGCTTTGCATTTTATTGTTAATTATCTCCCCCACCTCCACCCCTACCCCTACCTCCAAATCTGCTTGCTTTCTTTTATGAGCATGCACCTCAAAATGACATTTGTAACCTTGCCTAAAAAGTTGTTCCTGATTGGCTGATTAAAAAGCCTAAACCTGAGCCGGGTGTGGTGGCGCACGCCTTTAATCCCAGCACTTGGGAGGCAGAGGCAGGTGGATCTCTGTGAGTTCGAGGCCAGCCTGGTCTACAAAGTGAGTCCAGGACAGTCAAGGCTACACAGAGAAACCCTGTCTGGAAAAACCAAAAAAAAAAAAAAAAAAAAAAAGCCTAAACCTGGGCAGAGCAGAATGGGGGGTAGGTGTGGTCAAAGTGGGCTTTGGGAGAGAAGGATCTTGGGAAAAGCAGACAGGTACAGAAAGGAGGACGAAAAAAGAGGATTGCCATGAGATAGGAAACATCCACGTGGGTCCAAAGGAGGAAAAATAGCAAGTATTTTGGGATTATGGATGGGAAGCAGCTCAGATCAAAACTGTTAGAATAGATGGCATGGGATAGAGGGTGAAAGATGATAGAAGGGAGTTTAGGGGGTTACTATCTGCCTTGCCCCAGGTGGAAATAGGCTATTCTCAAATACATCAGGTGTCTGTGTCTTTACTGATTGTGAGAGCAAGTTGGGGGAGTTTTGAGCCTAATAATACACATTTATTAGGCCATACCTTTAAATGAACCGCAACAAATGGATGGTGAAGGTTTTGCTATTCTTTGACTCTTCCTCCCAAGTTAGGATCTTGGCCAGAAACCATGGAGGTAAATGGAGTCTTCAGAGTTAGGTGTGAAGGGTACTGTGCTAGGGCAAATTACTTACTCTCCCATGGCTACCCTGTGAAGTCACACAGAGCAGGCAAGATGACAGAGCGTTCTTGACAGAGGGGAGAACCAACACTGTCTTCTGACCTCCATATATCCCACCCCACACAAATAAATAACATATTTTAAAGAAGCCATGCCAATGCTAATTGTATTTGGGAAACTCTACACCAGGATTGACCACATACTGTTTTGTTGCATTTCTGTTGCTGTTACAAATCATATGCCTCCCCCCACCCCCCCACCTCACCTCACTCCCGGCCATAACTACATAACTAGCTTATAGAGTGAAAAGGTGGAGGTGGCTCATGGCATTGAAGGTCCTGGTGCATGCTCCCTTGGCCCTTTGCTATTGGTTCTCTGGGGAGTCAATACACCCCACAAAGGATGTATTGCATAATGGAGCAAGCTGCTCACCCCATCCCAGGAGAAAATGAAACAAAACAAAAAATCAGAAGACAGTGGGACTCAGACCCTGTTCGTCCCTTCAAGGACACATGTTCCCAAAGGTCTCAAACTTCCCATAAGCCTTTGTCCTAGCAATCCCATCCCCAGTCAGCAATGCAAGCGGGGACCAAGCCTTTAACACATAGTCCTTTGGGCAACATTTCTATCCAGACTTGAACACTGTTGAACAGATTCTAAAACCTCAACCCATCACGCTTGCTTGCACCCTATAACTCCATCCCTGTGGGTAAACTGTGCTAGGTGGCTTTGCTTGGTCTCAGACACAGTCCCCTTTGCATTAGTCAAGTGTTTCTTTGAGTTTTCTGTGGGTTCTTGGGATTTTGACGTGCAGTGCAGTGTTCTCTTAACCTAGGGCACAGACTTGGGTATTTCCTGTCCCTTCTCGGAGCAGGCTTAGTCCTTTGTGGATCCCAGACCCTCAGCCTTAGAGACTGTGGGTGGCCAGTCAGTGAGGTCGGGGAATCTGAGCCTCCCGCTGGGAGTGTCTGGGTAAGTCCGCTCTCCTCTGCACTGTGACCAAAGAAGTAACACAGGGATGCAGAGTCACCTCCAGGAGTTCCTCAGTCCAAGTGCTGCCCCGGGGGTGCTAGTTGCCAGCATAGGGCACTCATGCCTGCTCTGCCCTACAAGAGCCCAAAATTTCCCTCAGATCCTCTCCTACCCCAGGTAAACCACCCCAACTGTACTCAAGTAACACAGAGCCCTTCAGAGATTGGAAAAATAACAACTCTATTATGAGCAGAGGCTGCTGAAAGGCCGGCTGGCTGGTAGCTTTTGGGAGATGTATCACTTTGTGTGGGTTCTGTGACACATTTGCATTTAAATAGGCTCTTGAGCTCTTTTTCTGAACTTCACAATAGCATCTCCTTCAAAGTGCTGACTAACTGGGTGGCAGCGCTGCTCAGTTTTTACTTTTAACTGTTGTCTTAGTCTGGCCATCCTAGCTCAGGGGACACTTGCAAATGAAAGGCTTTAAATGAGCTTTTATTTGTATATTATTTCATTTTTTATTTTTGGTTAAAACTCCTGCAGCTCCCTGGCCTGCTGTCTTTCCTGTCCTACCTCTAAGTGTCTCTCCACGGAACTGTCCTCTGTCTTGTGGGGTTGTTCTGTGGCCAGGGCTGCCAGCAGGTCAGTCTGTCCTGGACCAGCCGGTGCTTGCTGGGGCTGGTTTGTACATTTCCAGGCATTTTGCAAGCCACTTCCTCAACAGTCACCAACACAGAGTAGATGGTGTGAGCCTGTGAGTAAGCAAAGTTGTATTAAAATGAAAGTGAACATTCAAAGCTCACTATTGTCCTTACTTTACCATGTGTGACCACGAGGTCATTCACGCTAACGTGGCTCTAATGAAAGGACTATATGATGGTACTCAGTGAGCTTATGCTTTGGACACGTTACAGAGGCAGAATTTGCAAGGCAGTAGCCTCCTTTTTTATTATTATTATTATTTTTTAACTCAAAGGACTAGTTATTCATAGTTTACCACCATATGCACACCGTCAACAATGGGCGAAACAGAATAACTGCTGATTTTCCTCACCAAGAAGCCTGGCACACCTTCCTGTGTCCCATTGCTTTCCGAGCCCCCTTCTCTGTTTCTCTCCTGTGTGTAGAGTATCTGTCAGCTCCAGATGGGAGGGTAGAAGGGACAAAACAAAACAAAACAAAAACAAAACCAGTTTCATCTACCTTTCTAGGTTCCTTGGCTGGTCTGTTTTCTATTGCTACAACAAAATGTTGAGTCTGGAAGCTTTATAAAGAAAAGAGGTTTACTTAACTCACAGTTCTGTAGGCCCAAGATCATGGCACCAGTATTCCTACAGGATGAGATTTCACATGGTGGCATATGTTTATACACACAGGCATGTCACACTTGTATGAATAAGTAAATGTAATTTCTCTCTCTCTCTCTCTCTCTCTCTCTCTCTCTCTCTCTCTCTCTTTCTGTCTCTCTCTTTGTGTGTGTAAAACTCAAGAAAGGAGCTGATGAGTGAGGCTTATATAAAACACACACACACATATATGCACGACACATGTAATCAATTGTGTCTTATTATACAGATAACAATCTCTCAGGTTATGAAAGTTGTTCTGTAGTAGTATTCTAATTTTTGTTGCTTCTCTAATGGAAACTTTCTTTGAAAAAAGGGAGGTTCATATTTCACTGTAGGTTGTTGAAAGAATAGAGTCTTTTCCGCACTGACTAGTTTTACATTTATTTTTAGTTTGAAATAATCAACATGCTAAAGAGACATATTTGGAGATGACAGGTTGCAGCCCTTTCTGATAGTATCTGATAAACTCCTCCTATTGGGGACTGCTCTGCAATGGAGGCTGCTACTTCATTAACTAATTGGTTTTATTTTTAGTACATTTATTTTTATTTTATGTGCATTGATGGTTTGGCTACATGTGTGTCTTTGTGAGAGTGTCAGATTCTAGGGTTACACACAGCTGCCAGCCACCATGTGGGTACTGGGATTTGAACCCTGGTCCTCTGGAAGAGCAATCAGTGCCCTTAACTTCTGAGCTATCTCTCCAGTCCCTTTATGATGCTTTTATCATTGCCATCTAAAGACCAAACAAGAGCAGCTGAACGAGGAATCGAGTAAAAAGGTCCATGATTGCTTTGCATCTTCTCCCTCTCTGTGAGAAATCCTAAAGGACCTTGCTATAGTTTAGAAGTTGAAAGTTTCCCAGGACCCATATGTTAAAGGCTCTCGGTGCCCAGGGTGGTGCTTCCGGGGAGTGGTGAACATCCTGGCTATGACATAAGTGGTCTTCTCGATATATCTGCACAGTGATGGGCTACCTTCATCTTCTTAGAGGCCTCACATATAGGTCTACTCGACTTTAGACCAGAGACTTCAAAACCACAAGCCAAAACAGCCGTCTTCTCTGCTTAGGTGGATTTCGTTATAACGACCGAGAGCTGACTGACAGCCATCTGTCTGCCGTCCTCCCTTTCAGCCCTTACCCACCTGCCCTGTAGGAGCTCGGTGGCCTCTGGAGTGGCAGATCTCCCCATCCTGAGGACATCCCCGCTTCTCATCTTGCCCCTGGGTAATCAGCAGAGTCTCTTTCTGATTTCCTGCCTCTATTCCCTCCCTCCCTGTCAATCCCCACCTCACAAAGCTCTTGTGATATTTCTCCATCCCTCCAAGTCAGTGGGTCTCAATCTGGAACCTGGAGGCAAGTGCTGATGCAGAGACCAGGGAGGGTGCTTGCTCCCCTCGGCTAGTTCAACCTGCTTCCTTATAGGACCACTCCCAGGGATGGCACCGCCCACAATGGGCCGGGCTCTCAACCATCAATCACTAATTAAGAAAATGCCCTACAGCCATCTACAGCCCAATCCTATGGAGACATTTTCTTCTCTTTCTTTCTTTCTTTTCTTTCTTTTTTTTTTTTTTTTTTGGTGTTTGTTTGTTTTGAGACAGTGTTTCTCTTTGTAGCCCTGGCTGTCCTGGACTCACTTTGTACACCAGGCAGGCCTTGAACTCACAGAAATTTATCTGTGTGCTTCTACCTCTGAGAGTGCTGAGATTATGGGCTCCCAGCACCCGGGTTGGAGACGTTTCTTCTCTCAGATGACTCTCGCTTGTGTCAAGTTGACTAAAAACTTTCCAGCACAGCCCCCTACGTTCATCTTCAGGGTCCTGAAGTGAGGTTAAGATTTAAGAAGAGGGCCAGAGTCAAGATGGCTAAGCAGCTTAGGATAGGCTGTGGTGCTCACCAAGGACCCCTGTCGTCTCTCCTTAAGGTGGTCTGGCAAGTCAGCTTCTTCCCAGGAGAGAAGTTTCCCTCTGAATGATCAAGGCTTCAAGCTTTCTCTTCTGGTGTGAGGTTCCTAGGGGGAAATGCCAGTTTCTTGGGGTCTCTTTTTTCAGGAGACTGAGAGTGAGGGATGCTGTCTCTCTGGGCTGTCTTTAACACAGCCAGGCCTGTGACACTCTGAGCGCGACCTTTTCCAAAGCCTGTATTTGTTCAGGACTCCCATGAGGCCATCTCTTTTGTCTGTTTAAAAATTAAATGCCATCCATACATGCGTGGCACCTACACGCCCGCATACACGCAGGAGACATACGTAAACATAAATAAGTCTGTTTTATAAAGAACGGAGTGGGGGAAGGGTGAGGCGGTTCCGTGAGTAAAGCCGCTTGCTGCCGAGTCTAACGACCTGAGCTCGATCCCCCATCCCCCCCATACATACATACAAATTAGAGTTTTAAGAAAAGAGAATCTAACGGATGATATGAATGTTTAAGGAGTACAGAAAATCCGTTTACACACGTTTTGCATATACTTTCCCAGGGTTGTTGCTGAAGCGCTGCGAGGAGGAAGTGACAGGCCATTTCCATTACAAAAGGCTTCTCGGCTCTAAGAAGGATTTGCTTTGGGGTCCGGAGCGCCTTCTGCTGAATTCTGCTGGTTCCTTTATTTGGTTTGCAAATATTCTGTCTCGGTGAGACTTTACAGCCCAGACCCTGTTTTAACCAGTCTCAATACAGTCCCTGTACACAGCTCTCCACAAGGCAACAACAAATTGTTAAAACCAAATATTGGTCGGACTGTCTCCGAGCCAGGCTGCAGAGCAGAAGTGATTCTGGATTCTGACTGTGGGCACTTGTGGGGCTGTGTGGTTCCGACTGCGTCTCTAGCACCGGGGAGAATTCTCTGAGGTTCCAGCAAAGAAGGAAGCCAAGTAAAAAAGTGAGGGGAAGGAAGCCCATCCCTGAAATGGTGACCAAAGGGGAAGGAGGGACGGGGGGGGGGGGGGGGGGGGGGGGGGACCGCTATAGATTTGCAGGTCCTGAGGAGGCCAGAAGAGGGCAACAGATGCCCTCAGATCCCAGCATCAGCCACTCCATGTGGGTGCTTGGATCCCAACTCAGCCTTGTTAACTGCTGAGCCATCTCTCCAGCATGGATGGCTTCCTGCCCTCAGCATCAGATTCTCAAGCAACAGAGATCAGGAGTCATGGCTTTTTACCCCCTTTTTGGTGGGACCCTTAACTGGTGAACCGAGCACTGACAATTGTCTATATTTAGAAGGTTCCTCTTCATCAGTCACCAGCTTCCATCTAGTCACCATTAAGTGTGTCGCTAGGTCCGTGTGCTCAGTAAAAATCCTTGTCTATAAAAGCTTTCTAAGATGGCGACAGAAAAATATTTTCCCACTGTACTTCAAAGAAGCCGAAAGCAGCAAGCTTTATAAAAACATGAAATGCTGGAGGTTCTGCTCCAAGGGGGGGCGCGGGGAAGGGGGTGGTGCTTGGAAATTTTCTGTTTGAGGGAAAGAACTCTCTCAGCTTCAAGCTGCCTCTGGGTCTCACAGCTCAGCCGAAGATGAAGGACTTCTGCCCCCAAGCTTACCATTACAGAGGAAGTTCCAGAAGCCGCAGTCTGTAAACTGTGGTCCTGGGGACGTGCTCAGAGCCCCAGCTCTCGCCTCCTCACCTCCACCCTGTCTCAGGTCCTTTGTCAAAGGCTAGCTAGCCCCAGCTCTCTGCTGCTGCACTCCCTAGTGGTTAGTGATGCTGGTTGCCCTGCTCCTCAGCACATTACTCCCAATAATTCTTCAGAAATATAAGTGGCCATCACTCTCCCCAGCCCCCATAAATACACACCTTGAGAGGCTGTCCCCTTTCCTCTTGCTTTCTGATCCTGGCTAGCTTTGTGACATCTCAAAGGATTTTTGAAGCTCTCTTGTTTGCAGGCTTGAATAAGCCTAGCAGGTTATCCTGCACAGTCTTTAGGGTCAGAAGGTGTATTTCCAGCGCCAGTGAGCTGGTACAGAGGGCAAAGGCACCTGTGCCAAAGCCTGATGACTTGAACTCATGGTAGAAGGAGAAAATCGACTCCCTACACACACGCACGCACGCAATCTGGATTTGAATGAGAACGGCCCCTCTTAGGCTCATGTATTTGAGAGTTTGATTCCCAGTTTAAGAAAGAGTGCCCTTGTTGGAGGAGCTGTGTCACTGGGGTGTCACTAAGGCCAAAAGTCCACCTCAGCCCCAGTCCTTCTCCGTCCATTGCTGCTGCAGGCTGTGAGTTCTCAGCAATTGCTCCTGCCTCGTGCTGCTCGCCTGCCGAGACTCTCCGCACCGTGATGGACTCACCCTCTGAAACTGCAAGCAAGCCCCCAATTAAATGCTTTCTTCCCTAAGTTGCTTTGGTCATGATGTCTCTTCACAGGAACAGAATCGTAATGAAGACACACACTGGTGATATTAACAATTAAAATAAAATGACGTTGTGTGTAGCGCTCTTTCTTTTAAACTCTACTTATTTGGGGTGTTTAGGCCTCAACTTCCCTTCTAACTCCCCAACCTTACATAGGAGAGAGAAGGTTAGTGGGGAGAGGGGGCCCTTTACTTCTCCCAGCTGTTTAGGATCAATTGGGTTCTTTGGGGCTATGCCAACCCTGACAACAGTAGATGCAGTCTCCTCCGAGTTGGCGCTCCTTGAAGCATTTCTCTTCATCTGTCTGCTCCAAACCGTGATACTGTCTGTCCTTCGTCTCTTTGAACTGCTACACACCACACACCACCCCACATCTTTGCGCTCCTATTCTATCTGCAGAGCCCTGGACCATGCCCCTCTCCACACTGCACAAAGCAGGCCTTACCAGCTGGCAAAAGCCTCACCCTGCAAAGACAACTAGCAAGTGTGGACGAGCTAAAGTGCAAACTAAAATCCCACACTTGGGATTAGAACAAAAACCTATTCACATAACACAACTGAGTTTACACAGAACCCAAAACTTCCATTACAGTTATAGTTCCAGAATGTTCCAGTTTTGTTTTTGTGCATAGTCTACTATATATAGAATGTCACTGGTTTAGATTTTATTTATTTAGTATTTTCTATGGATGAGTGTTGAGGGCTTTATTTTATTTTATTTTATTTTTTATTTTATGTGTATGAGTGCTTGGCCTGATTGTAAGTCTGTGCAACCATGTGAGGTCAGACAGAAGCCAGAAGAGGGTGACAGATGCCCTGGAACTGGAGCTGACAGATGGTTGTGAGTCATTATGTGGGTGCTGGAAACCAAACCCCAGTCCTCCAAGAAAGTAGCCAGCATTCGTAACCACTAAGCCACCTTTCCAGCCTGAACTTTAAAAAAAAAAAACCTTTTTATTGATTTCTTTGTCAATTTCAGATCATGTACCCCAAAGTATTTCATACTTTCCTACTGATCATTCTGAAAATTCATATGCACCCTCTGCCCTTGCAACCTCCCCTCCAAATAAAATTTAAAAAATTAAAAAAAAATCTCATCGTAGGAGCTATAGTGTGACATACACAGTATATCCTTTGGTCCATGTATCTTTACTTGCAAATGTTCATTGTAATGAGTCATTGTTCTGGTCTGAGGCCTCTGGCTTCTGCTACATGATCAGTACTGGGTTTTCGTGGAGACTACTCTCAGACATCCTGTTGTTGCCATGTCATGTAGATCCTGCAGTTTTGGATAAGCAAGACCGGCCCATTTATGCAGTCTAGTAGTTCATAGATGGTGTAGATGTTGGGGTGGGCCAACTCACAGGCCTGAGTCTGGGCTTGACAGGTATCTGGCTCTCCTGCACCCGCACCACCAGGATGAGCTCTCCAACACTGCTCTGGCTATCTCACCCAATGCTGCAGATAGCAAGGGGTTGGGCCAACTCATTGGCCCCCATGCCAACAGGGCCCACTCTCCTGAGAGCTGCAGCTGGTGATGGGCAGGGACAACTCTCCCTCTCTCAGGACCCCAAAGCCATCTCTTCTGCCTGAGGGGTGAGGGGCAGAAGAGGGCATATCTCTCTCTCTCTCTCTCTCTCTCTCTCTCTCTCTCTCTCTCTCTCTCTCTCTCTCTCCCCCAAGCCACCACATAGCAGACAAGGGGCATGGCCAGCTCTTTCAGACCCATGCCACCACGCTGCTCAGGTGAGGGGCTGGGGCAGCTCTCCTCCTGCATGTGTTGGCCAGTGAGTGGTAGGGCCAGTTTAGCACAGTGCTTGAACACCAACATGACCTCAGGTGTCAGCTCAGACCAGAGACATCTGCATGCCCTTTGATGGTAACACTGGTCTCATACATCAACACAAGACTCTGGCTTGATAGGACATTGAAGCCAGACATAGTTCTCAGCAGCAGCATGGGCCCAGATGTCACCAGGCCTCAGATGGTTGTGAAGGTTCCTCATATCTGCCTGTTACTCACCACCACCAAGTCTCTTGTTCTGCCTTTCTCTACAGTATATAAATCCCTTGGTTTTCTTTCCCATTTCTCTACTGTGTTGTTTTTAAGTTATCAGTACAGAGCCATGCAGTGGTGGTGCATGCCTTTAATTCCAGCACTTGGGAGGCAGAGACAGGCAGATCTCCATGAGTTCGAGGCCAGTCTGGTCTACAAAGCAAGTCCAGGACGGCCAGCACTACATAGAGAAACTAATAAAACAAACAAACAAACAAACAAACAAAACAAAACCTTATCAGTACAGGCCTAGTAATTATTTATCAGGCCTATACTTGTTATTACTTCAGTAAAACCTGCCAGCTATCAATCAAGACACAGACACCTATTATATTTTAAAATAGCTTTAGTAAACCTGAGGCAGGGCAGACATTAATCCCCTAAACTATTTCCTATAGTGGAGCAGATATGGGATCCCTGCCCCAATCCTATGCCATCTGTTTCTAATAATGTCTATCAAGCCATCTCCCATCCATAATCCCATATACTTGCTAATGTTCTTAATCGGGGCCAAATTCTCCATCAATGCCAGCCACGTGCTTCTCTTCCATCTAACTCATGATGGCAAGCCCTCCTCTCTTTCTCCTCTCAGGTCTTTCTTTCCTTCTTCTTCTTCTTCTTCTTCTTCTTCTTCTTCTTCTTCTTCTTCTTCTTCTTCTTCTTCTTCTCTTCTTTCTTCTCTTCTTCTTTCTTCTTCTTCTTCTCTTCTTTTTTCTTCTTCTTCTTCTTCTTCTTCTTCTTCTTCTTCTTCTTCTTCTTCTTCCCAGGATCTTTTCTGTCTCTCAAGCCCAGGAACCTTAGCCACACCTATCTCATCCGCCCTGCCCAGGTGGTGGCCTTTTATTGGTCAAAAGGTGGGTCACAGAGACAGCAAGTGGTAATTAGCATCAAAACACATCAGACCATCCTCCAACACTACTGCGTAATGTATCTTTCCCAATCTCCATCACATACTCACTTATCATAGTGTTACCCAAGGCAAACATTTGGGTGTCTTTCTTCCAGTTGTTCTGGGCCCAGGCAAAGCTGCAGTAATCCTCCTAAACTTTTTTTTTTTTTTTTAAATACAGTGCTCTGCCTGTATGCCAGAAGAGGGCATTAGATCACATCACAGATGGTTGTGAGCCACCATGTGGTTGCTGAGAATTGAACTCAGGATCTCTAGAAGAGCAGCCAGTGCTCTTAACCTCTGTGACATCTCTCCAACCTCTGAACATTTTAAAACTTATTCTTATTAGTTAATTTTTGTTGAAAAAATTTTACACAATGTATTCTGATCACAGTTTCCTTTTTCCTAGCTCTTCCCAGATCCTGCCCACTTCCCTACCCACCCATCCCCATGCCCTTTCTTTCTTTTTCTCTTTAGAAATCAGGCAAACACAAACAAACAAAACAGAATAAAGAAAAGAAAAAAAAAAAAAAAAAACCACAAGAGCCACGTGCATGCGCGTGCACACACACCTCATTAAAACACAAAATCAGAAAACATAATATATATAAGCAAAAGACTAATAACATTTTTTTTGTTTTGTTTTGTTTTGTTTTTTGAGACAAGGTTTCTCTGTATAGACTTGGCTGTCCTGGACTCACTTTGCAGACCAGGCTGGCCTCGAGCTCACAGTGGTCCGCCTGCCTCTGCCTCCCAAGTGCTGGAATTAAAGGCGTGTGCCACCACCGCCCGGCATAGCATTTTTTTTAAAAAGCCAAGCAAAACAATACAAGAAAAAGTCCACAAAAGCACCACTGAATTCACTTTGTATTGGCCATCTATTGCTGGGCATGGAGCCTGCCCTTAAGTGTGGTTTAAGTGTGACCCTTAAGTTGGCCATGGTGGTGACATATGGTCAAGTGTGCGTTTGGTAGTCCCTTTCCCTGGCTGAGGCCCATGGCCACAATTTATGGCTAGCTCTAATCAGGTTCTGGGAACGAGCAGCTTCACTGTTGCTTCAAGTTCTGTATGTGAACTCGTCCAGACTCTGTGTGTTCCTTGTTGGAGATTATTATTCCACTTTTGACCCTCCTCCTCCATTCCTCGCCATCGACGCTACCTTTTCTGTTAAGCCCGTTTTCATCTTGCTTTGCCTCAGTTCTCTTAAATGTTAGCTGAGCTTGGCTGCCCACTTGCTGGGAGAGAGGAGATCTCAGCCCAGTCCTGGAGAAGCAAAGGCTTAACTGTGAATAGGATCTCATTTTGGAGATGAGCGTTTGCAGGTGAGCTCCAGGGTTCGTGGCCTTTTCTATAGCTGGTGAGGCAGGAGGAGGTTTGGGAGGTGGGGAGGGCGAAAGAGGAGTGCCATCAGGAGGAGGGCATGAAGTCAGGAGGTCTTTCTGGGGAGCTAGCTTTACTGCCAGTGAGGCTCCCTCATACATACCTAGGGAATATGGTATATATTTCTGGCTTCTGGGTTTTCTCCGAGCCAAGTGGAGACAGATATGGCAGTTTCCTGGCACGTCCTCATCCATTTACTCCCCTTGCTTTGGAGAAGAGGCTTGCATTTCCCCAGACCTCTTTCTCAGGACATTAAGCTCCCACGTTGAGGAACTTATTTCTGTCTGTTGACCACTGTCCTGACAGAGCTCCTGAGACAGAGTCATGTACAAAGAGAATTTATTTCACACAGTTCTGGAGACTTGTATGTTTAAAGACAGAGAGCTCCACTTGAAGAGCGTGGGCTCCTTGTGCCAGAGAGGAGCACACAGTAAGGAAGTGGGATCCACAGTGACCAAGCAGGACCTTGCAGGGTAGGGTGGGGGTGGGGTGGGGGACTAGGAGAGACCTGAGATCCACAGTAAGGAAGTGGGGCCCTAGGAGGACTGAGACCATAGAGAGAAAGTATGACACTGAGAGGAAGTGGGATCCGCCGGAGGTAGTGGGACCATGAGGAAAAAGTGGGACACTGGGAAGGATGTAGGACCTAAAGAGCCAGCCTGCCTCCATCATAGACTTAAAAGCCTTCTTATAATAAAGACAAAATAGGTCAATTCCTGTTTATAATTAAACCTCTATTTCTCAAGGATTGGGCTACACCCCACCTGTAACCTTAGCTACAAATGGTTCTGTACTACCTGTTCCAGGAAACAACCACCATGCCTTTGTTTCAAATGGTTATTATAACCATTTTGCAACCCTACCTTTGTTTTGAATGGTTGTTATGGCTACCTGTTGTTATGACTACCTTGTTATGGCCACCTTGCAATCATAGTCTTTGTTTCAGGAGGCCGTTATGATTAATTGTTATGCTTATGTTCTGCTCCTGAAACCCCGGCTATTTTGCTGACCAAATCCCCCATTTGAAAACCCTTTACCCCTGAGCTATAAAAACCTTGTCTTCTCCATGGTTGGGGCTGACCTCTTGAACTAATGGTTCTCCCACCTAAGAGAGAGGCAGCCCTTTTGTACCCCCCCCCCCAAAAAAAAAAACCCCAAACAACAACAACAAAACCGATTGCTTTAATTAATTTGGCCATGATGATTTGGGCCAGAGGTCCTTCTCCTTGCATCTTTGGGATTAAAAGATTCTGGGGAAGAAGTAGGATCCATAAAAAGAAAGTGAGAGCATGCAATTTAACTTAGCCTTTCTTTCTCCTACTCTTTCTCCCACCCTCTCTCCCTCTTTCCCTCCCTCCCTTCCTTTGACCTGGGAATTGAACTCAGAGCCTCTCTCATGCTAAGCAGGTCCTCTACCCTGAAATTACAATCCCACTGACTTTTATTACCCTCTTATAAAATTAATAATCTTATTATGTGACCTATCCTAATGGCTTCATTTAACCCTAATTACCTCCTCCAAATGCAATCAGCATATATATGTTGGGGTTATATTTGTTGTTGGCACATGAACTTCGGAGAGCTAGATCCAAACCATGGCTGCACCTGTCACCCTAGAAGGTGTTAAGGAAGCTCTGATGTTAGTTAAAGGCCACCAGGTACCTCGCGGTCAGGGTCAGGAAAGGCTGAGTACTGCCCTTGAGTTCTCTGGATGGGGGCTGCGACTGAGGAAGGACACAAGGCTGTACTCGGTGAAGAGCCAAGGCGCTTGCAGTAGCAGAAAAGAGGCTATACTTCAGGTTTGAAGAGTGTTCTTGTTTGTGCCAGTCCTCAGCCACAGGCCTATTTTTATCTTCATCTGCCATGGCTGCAGAGTGGCCTTGTCTGACGGAGAGAGTGTGAAATTATTGTTCCACAGGAGACTACCCAGGATCACTGTGGATGCCCAGCCAGCTCCTAGCTCCAGGCTAGAACTGTCTGTCAGGCCCTAATAGCACTTGCACTTTCAGCTCACAGTCTGGCATGGAGCCCCTCAAGCTGTTGACTCACAGGGCTGGCCAATCAGTTGTCCTCCCTGGCAGCCCTCAGTTTAAGCATTCTCTCTCTCTCTCTCTCTCTCTCTCTCTCTCTCTCTCTCTCTCTCTCTCTCTCTCTCTCTGTGTGTGTGTGTTGTGGGGGGTGCTCATGAGAGTGCAGGAGCACATATAAGTCCCAGCAATCCTCCAGTCTCCTCCCTAGCTCTGCAATCATATATAAGGCTTAACACCACATCCTGGGGTCGCCAAAGTGTTGGGAATTAAAAACCCTGGTCCCTGTGTTTGAGTGGAAAGCACACTCACTGAGCTGTTTCCATGGCCCCTGGCTTCCAATCTTTTGTGTCTTTGTCAAACCTTCTTCAAATCCCCATCTCTCCATCTCTTTCCCTCCCTTCCTCCTACCGTTGTTGTCTGAGGAGAAAGCTGAGTGGCTACAGTGCACAGCACGCTTCGTTGAAGTCTGATCTAGCTCTCGGCTCTGTTGACTTCTCAGAAAATTGCTCTGTCGTGATGAGGTCTTCCTATCCCCAGGAAGGGACGCCTGATTCTCCGTGTTCAACACATCCCTTCCCTGATGAAATGGAGGAACTGTGAGACCACAGGCTGGTGCAACATGATGAAAGTTCCAGTTGCCTCATTTAATAAGAACTGTAGTTTTCTGAAGGCATTCTGCTTTCTGAGGCTGTGGCCAGCCAGTGGAGTCACATGGAGCCATTTGCTTTCCAAGGCGGGGTCCCATGGTTAAAAGACTTTGTCCCTTTCTCTCTGGCTCAGTAGACACCTTTGCTTCCTGCAAACTGTCCAGGCTTCTCATCTGTGGGGCTCAGTGTTTTTAATTAGCTCACCGGACAGCTACCCGTCTCCTTTACCTTTGCATTATTAATGGCCACAGGGAGGAGACATCCGTTTGATGCCATGATGAGCCTACACTGTCTGTCTCAGCAATTGGCTTCACTCAGTTGTACTCTGTGGAGAAATAATGGCTAGAATGCAGAGGAATCATCATTAGGACGCTGTCCTGGGGAGCCCAGGCTACTCTACCACAGCTATGATAACATGTGAAGAAAACATCACTTCCTAGACCCTCAGGAAGGAAGATGCCACTAAAATTGGAAAGGCTGGTTTGGGTTCTATACACACACATCCACACATACACTCACACACATAGGAAAACACATATATATTCACATATATACTCTCACACACTCAACACACACATATGCATATACTCACAGACACAAACACTCAACACACATGCACACTCACACACAGGCACACATATACACTCACACACACCACACACAAGCACACACACATACACTCATACACATACACGCTCATACACTCTCTTACACAGGCACACATACACACTCACACACAGGCACACATGCACACATCATACATGCCAAACATACACACACCCCCACCCCCACATATCACACACATGCCATACACACACATGCCACACATACCTTATTCTGCCAGGCATAGGAGCACAAGGCTGTAATCCCAGACGTGTTTAGAAGGCTGAGGCACAAGGATGGTTAAGATGAAGCCAGCCTGTGCTAGTGAGTTCTCAGGCCAGACTAGGCTAAACAGTGAGGCTCTCAGACAGACAGACACAGACAGACATCACACTCCTGTGTGTACTGTCATATTTTTGAGCTTCAGGTAGATGGAGATTTAGTCCTGGAATTAAGTGTAACCTCTGAGCAAGAGGCTATGGGCAGCAAATATTCTCAGTCACTAGTCACATAAGCACATGCTTTTCTGGGATTTTTAGGGCAGGCCTGTGTGCCAGATACAGGTCACACTTTACTTCACAACACTCACACCCTTTTCAACTTCAAGGAAAGGTGAGACAGGGCTGATGATGTGCCACACAGTTAGGGATTGATGATACCTGTGAGGACTCTGCTTACAATCTGTTGTGTGACTTTTCTTAAGGAAACTTGATAAACATCTGCAGATCTGGCACAAATGACAGAGCCACAAAACTACTGTAGTGAAGTAGAGCTGATGAGTTTTCTGTGGTTACTTACAGGAGTACAGGAGAGGGGTTATGTATAACAGTGATGCCTCTAAGGTAGCTGCATAACCAAAAAGCTCACCTCAGCATGGGTGACCTCTCAGGTAAGCTGCATTTGTAGACCTCCCTCCATGGTTTGTAGACATCTCCACAACCAGAGAATCTCTTCTTCCCAGCAGTCCTTGGGGCCAAGAGGCTTTGTGAATTTCCTAAGTTTCAGGAACTCACTGAGACTTGTAAGTTGTTTATGTCCTCGGTATAGACAGGCCTCTCTCCAGGATGAGATATTTATGTTCAGAAGAAATTGACACAAAATAGGGTCCCTTCTTCCAGGAGCTTTCTCTGCCACCACATGAACTTTACTGTGACACTTGCACCCCACTCAGGGGCTTGCTGTGGGACTTTGAAGAATATAATTTGTTCCTCATCTGTTTCTAGGCCTAGTGCCAAGCAGCCTCTGGATAAATTTCCCAAGCACACTCAAAGCCAGGTCACACCAACATACATATGGGAAAAACATTCAATACACATAAAGAATACATAAATAATCTATTTAAAATAAATCTTTAGAAAAGAATAATTGACTAAATTCTGTCTCTACAGTTAGCTTTGATAGGTTTGCCACTCCATCCACTCTATAAGGTCTCCCTTCAGTTGGAAGTAGAAGTGACAGTTGCAGGGTCAGGCTCTTACCACTTCTGTTTGACGGAAAAACAGGCATGTGAGTAGTGTGCAATCAGCAGGGCTTGTGGCATGGAGAGAGGGGAGGGCTACAGGACACTCTGGGTCTGAAGTAGTGAGTCAAGCCAACAGGTAAGTGATGGCTCAAGAAGAGCTCAGATGTTCTGCTCTGACAAAGAGCTCCTGAGCAGGAGGGCTAGAAATCTCTACGCCATAGAAGACTGCATCTGAAAGTGGGAAGGCAAAGTCTTGAACCCACAGCTGGACAACACTGTTATAAAAATAATATGGAAACACAAAGTGTCATGTTAGTAGAGGTTAATTCAGAATGGAGGATAAGAGATAGAGTCTACTTTGTCACAATTCTCTCTCTCCCCACCTCCTTCCCTCCTTCCTTTCCCTCCTTTTCCCTCTCCCACTTTCTAGACTGTCTGAAAGGTCTGCTATCACCCATAATGACTGGGATTTAAAAAAAATTTTGAGCTATGACCTTAAGAGGAGAAAGATGTAAGATGGAGCACCTTGCAAGACATCAAAATGACAAAAGTCATCACAGGAAACACTGGGTGAAGGACCAACTGGAAACTTGTGAAATTTCACTGCGAGAAAATATTTTACAATTCTTAAGACGTGTTGAAACCTAGGATAGTGATGACCATGTCAGCCTCTCAGATGTTAAGCATCACATAGAGCTCTTGGTGGTTCCCTCCGACCCAAGGCTTTCCCATGAGCCTTTGCTTGGTACCCTTCCTCACTCTCTTCCCATCTCTGCTTCAAAACTTAGGAGGCCACTAGGTAGAGAAAGGCAGCACTCCAGACTTGATCCCTTGGGTGTTCCTGTTTGTTGTATTTCTTCTGTCAGAACCCCATGCCCATGATAGCAGGGACCAGATCTGTTTGCACTGGTGCCATAGTCAGGCCTTAAACAACAGCTGTGGTGGGCACACGTGAGTAACTTGTCCAAGGAACAAATGAGTCAATGAATGAATGAGGTCAGTTAAAGTTTCAGTTTTGGTGCAAGCGTTATTTTTGGATGTTGGATAAATAGACTGGGTTGTTCACCTCAAGAACCCTCTGGGGATGATGGCTATGCTAGATACTCAAATCAGGGTTATTGGCCCCAACCTGCAATGTATTCTGTTCCCAGTGAGCTCTTCCTGATCAGCAGAAAGGGGCTTAAAGAAACCAGCCCTGAAGAACATAGCCTTATGGCCCATAAAGTCAAAAGTGAATCAGAAATCCTTATAGAAATGTCTGATTTCCTGTCTGGGTTGAAAGTGCACATGAGCAGCCGGAGACACCTCACCATGCTGACAACAAGGTGCACTCAAGTGCTACCAGAACCACGACAAGAGAAAGCTGCCGGGAGCCAGCTGGAAGAGGTTCCCGGTGCTGGCGATGAGCCATCTGAGTAGCGAGGGCGACTTCGAAACACATCAAATACATTACAATCCATGAGCTCATATTGATTCTTTAAAAAAAAAAAAAAAAAAAACCCAAAACAAAACAAAATTTAATTGGCCACCTTGGGAGATTGCAAGGCACAAAGTTATTATTCTGGAAGTGGATGAAAAGGAAGAGAAGAATTAAGTGTTTGTCCTGCTTTCCTTTATAGGCTGTGTCAAGATAACCAACCAAGAGGGGCTTTAGGCAGAAAGCCACTCAAGCTAGCAAATGAAGAAGCAACAGGAGAAACCACCATTGTGAAAGTCCCCCTGAGATAAAGGGTCTGAGTGGCAGTAATTAATGCTTGCTAACCATTAAGTAAAAGTCAATGGAAGATTCTATAATGGGTCAATTGGAGTGAACCTCCCACGGGGCAGAGTTACTACCAATAAAAGTAAGTATCTGAGCTTGTGTCACATGGGCTGATGCGTTGCAAGCACAGAGACTCACTTGGGAAATAATCCTGCATGTGTGAACATTTGCACACCCAGGAATACAATATACATGTACAAACACACGAATACACATATACACACATACACACATGCAAATACACACACACATACAAACACAGTGCACAAACACATATGCACAAACACACACGGACACGCATGTGAATATACATGCACACGTGCACACACAAATACACAATGTGCACACACATAAGCACACACGTACACACATACATACATGGAGACAAATGCACACATTTAAACACATACATGTGTATGCACATACACGTGCACATGGACATATAGGCATTCATACTCAAACACAGATGCACAGGGGACATACATGCATTCACATACACAGACATACACATATATTCATACACATCTACAGATGCACCCCACATCTGACTCTAAGCATGCCTCTCACTAACTCTGGGATAGAAGTTACTCAGGACGGAAGGACAACTTAACAACTAGGAGTCCCAGGAAGCAATAATCCAAGTGAAGAGATATAGAAGCTTTTGCCGGACAAAGGAGTCTGTTTCTTTACCTACATGACTGAAAACCAGAGAAGACAGGAGGCCTGAGAGATGGCCGAGCGGTTAGGAGCATTTGTTGCACAGGCACGAAGACCAGTTTGGACCCATCACCTGTGTGCTTGTGTGGTCCCACAGTCTGTATCCTCAGCACTGAGGGCCGAGGAGATGGGAGGATTCCTGGGGCTTCCCAGTGGCCAGCGCACAAGCTCCAGGCTCAGAGAAAGCTCTTACCACAAAAGAATAAGGCTTAGAGTGAAAGGGGAGGCACCCAGTATCCTCCCTACCCTGCGTGTACACAGGCTGTTTTCCTCCCACTACGTGTGCACATACGCCACAAACACACACACTATGCTCACACATGTACACACACAGAGGAGAGGGAATCCAGGTGTGCTGGGGCATAACCCCAGATCTCAGGAGGCAGACGGCAGGAAGGACCGGGGCTTTAAGGCCAGCCTTGGCTGTATAGTGAGTTTTAGGCAGCAGCAGCAGCAGCATGAGAGCTTGCCTCCGATGACTCAAAACATAACAAGCAAGAAGAGTGGCCTGAGCTGCTCCATCGAAGCAGACCTAAAACGGATCAGCAACTTGTGAGGTGCAGCTCTGTCTGCACGTGGCTTGAATGAGCCAATTTGAGCCACTGCAAAAATATGTTTGAGATAATCAGAGAAAAATGAATACATACCAAATATCAGATGCTATTAAGGATAATTTGTTGTTGGATGTGATGGTATTGAGTTATATCACCCCACTGCTGTGTTTAAAGCTATGCACTGGATTCTCTGAATGTAAAATTACATGATGTCTAGGATTTACTTTAAAAGACCCACCAAAAATATATAGGGGGGTGGTGGTAGCTGAAAGAATGTTGAAGGGTGAGGCTTTAGGGCTGGGGATAGTTTGGACAGTTAAGAGCCTGTTTGTAAGCATGGACCCAGGGTTCCATCCCCTGAGCCCCCAGGGTGTGCTTACACCCCAACACTGTGAGGGAGACACCCATCCCCAGGGTTTGTTGGCCGGACAGACTGGCCTCCTGGGAGAGCTCCAAGCCAGTGAGAGTCCCTCTGTCAAAAGGGCGGGGGGTGGGCTGGAGAGATGGCTCAGAGGTTAAGAGCACTGGTTGCTCTTCTAAAGGTCCTGAGTTCAATTCCGAGCAATCACATGGTGGCTCCCAACCATCTGTAATGTGATCTGATGCTCTCTTCTGGCCTGCAGGTGGACATTCAGGCAGAGCAATGTATACATAATAAATAAATCGTAAAAATAATTTTTTAAAAAGTTGACAGCTTCTGAGGTTGTTCTCTGCCACGGATACACACATACATACATGGGCACACCCACCCACACAAAGATAAATATGGGTACACATACATGGTACAAACATACACAGGCATACACAGACACATATACATATACATGTACACACACCAACATGCACATACATAGGGTGCACACACAGACACATACATGTACACACACGTAACTCATGCACATACATTGGGGACACACAGACACACACACAGACACACACACACTGGAGTTTGTAGAAGCTGCTATGGTCTCTGGTGGTTTTACAGCCATGTAGCCTCACACCTGTCTGGGAGAGAAGCTTACTTTTGTTGATCTCAGTTGCCAGTTGAGCAGAGTCCAGTACAATAACAAGTTGGTCATGGAAGATGTAAGCCCAAATATCTGATTGAATTCAACAGACATAAAATTATACACACCAGGAGATGAAGCCAGGGCTTTATGAATGCTAATGAGCTGTCTCCTGCTGAGTTACACCCTAGCCTCTTACCTCTTTTTATTTTGAGATAGGGTCACACTGAGTCGCCTAAGCAGCTTTGAATTCACTCTGTAATTCAGCCAGGCCTTGAGCTTGTGATCCTATCTCTGCCTCTCATGTGGCTGGAATCGCAAGCCTCCACCACCAGGCCTGGCTGCACAAGCATATTTTAATGAGAGGAATCAGAACAAATTACCATAGGCAAAAGGAAAAGAAATTTCAAAGCACATGCTTTTCGTTGACACTGGGATGAGTGTGAGAGCGACAGTTCCCGATGCTATTCTGTCATTCTGAGATCACAGGGGAGACTGAGTAAGGCAGCGAGTTCCATATTAAAGGACACTGCACAGCCCCAACCAAAACCAGGCCTATTGCTATTTCGGCTTCCAGTATGTCTGATGAGCTTCTTCTTACGAGCGATCTCGCCCAGTTACAGCAATAATGCTGCTGGCAGAAGAGCTGGTGCACCGGCCTCTCCTGCTTCAAGACTCTCCAAGACAGACCAGTCTCCCAGAGACATGTCGGGGATGAGGATGGGAGAGACCACAGAGCACTCACACAGATGTAGAAGGTTCGCTTTTAACATTTCACCAGCACAGAACAAATAACTTTCTGCTTCAAAACTCATCTTCAGCTCTTGGTTGATAATCATTAGTTCCTAATGTAGCCTGTAACTTGCATGTAAGTTGTCTAAATGTTTTGATGAAGGAAGCAGATTTCGGAGCCATAGATTTCTTGTGCACACATTACATTTTATTTATTTATTTATTTATTTTGACATAGGAGTCCCAATAGCCTTAGATGACCTGGAATTGCTGTCGAGACCAAGCTGGTCTTAAACTCATAGAGATATGCCTTTCTCTACCTGAGGGCTGAGAGTAAAGACATGTGTCACCATGACTGGCTATCTTCTGATCATTAATAAAATAGTATATGCACTGATTTTGTGTGTGCACACATGTGCGTGTATGTGCGTGCGTGCGTGCGTGCGTGCGTGCGTGCGTGTGTGTGTGTGTGTGTGTGTGTGTGTGTGTGTGTGTAGGTCAGAGGACAATTTTCAGGAGTCAGGTTTCTCCTACTGTGTGGATCCCAAGCATCAAATTCAGACCTTCAGGCTTGTTCGTGGGTGAGAAGATCTGGCAGCTCTGTTTGTAGCTCCCTTGAAGCATGAAGACCTGAGTTCCCCAGAAGAAGAAAAAACAAAACAAACTGGGTGGTGGTGGTGCTGGTGTTGCTGGTGGTGGTGGTGGTGGTGGTGGTGGTGCTGCTGCTGGGGGTACTGGTGGTGGTGCTGCTGCTGCTGCTGCTGCTGGTGGTGCTGGTGGTGCTGCTGCTGGTGGTGCTGCTGCTGGTGGTGGTGGTTCATGTCTTGCCTTTAATTTCAACAGTGGCAAGGAGGTAAAGGCAGGCAGATCTCTGTAAGTTCAAGGCCAGCCTTCTCTACACAACCACAAACATATACACACTTCCATGCACAGACACACAAATGCAGGTTTCCTAAGGTGACAAATTATCAAGAGTGGATGCTGACTTCAGATCTTTAAGCACTGGATCAAACTGATTTCTTATCTTACAGAGACACGAATTTGCTCCACATTTTAACTCCTGACAGAATTATTTTCCCAACAGCTGCTGGACCCCAGCATGAGATGAGACATCATGCTCCATTTCCACATTACACATAAAAGAAATCTATTCTCCTTTAATGCACTTGTCTTTATGTAATTCACAAGTTTTTAATCCACCACTGAATGCACAATTAGCTTATGTGACTGTTTTTCTTTTAGCAACAAGACTCTTCCAATGCAGGACACAGGGCATGGTCTAAATCATTGCTTCCCAACCTGTGGGTGTCAACCCCTTTGGGGGTGTGTGTAACACATCAGATCTCCTGCATATCCGATATTTACATTACTATTCATAACAGTAGCAAAATTACAGTAATGAAGTAGAGGTGAAATAATTTTATGGCTGGCGGTCACCACAACATGAGGCACTGTGTTAAAGGGTCGCAGCTTTAGGAAGGTTGAGGACCACTGCTCTACATCCTGTCATGAACTCCTTCATCCAGTGCCTGTGGAAAGTTCATCCATCGGGGCTGGAGAGATGGTTCAGAGGTTAAGGACACTGTCTGCTCTTCCAAAGGTCCTGAGTTCAATTCCCAGCAACCACATGGTGGCTCACAACCATCTATAATGTGATCTGATGCCCTCTTCTGGCCTGCAGGTGTACGTGCAGCCACAGCACTGCATACATAATAGTAAGTAAATACTAAAAAAAAAAAAAAAGAAAGAAAGTTCACCCATCATTGTTCCTGTCATCAGAGCACTCTCCTCCACAGAAATTATGCTCCTAACTGCACTTGTTACCAATGTAGCCTTCCACAGTTTCATATAGTTCCCTGCTAGTTGTGCTAATTAGAAATAATGCTAAAAAGAAACCTTCGTATGCCACACTTCAAACTGCACGCGTGCTGTGTGTGCTTGCTGAACGTTCCATAAGCTGCAATAGAAGCATTTTTACTGGATGCGTTTGTTCTTTGGGGTGCTTTTCTGTGTCACCAGGCAGTTCCTGAACACATCCAGTTACGTCACTGAAATCTTGGGTTAGAATAACGTAGGGATAGAAATAGTCTGGTCATTACCTCCCAAATTTGACTAATGACTTGCTAAAGTAAAAACGATGTAGCTCAGTCAGGAGAGAGCTTGCCTCGCATGCGTGAAGCCCCGAGTTCAAGCCTCGGCACCACATAAATTGGCTATGGTGGCACATGCCTTTAATCTCAGGACTCGTGGGGTGCTAGTAAGAAGGATCAGAAATTTGAGGCCATCGTCCTCAGCTATGTAGCTTGACTGAGAACAGCCTGGATTGCCTGAGACTCTGTCTCAACAACAACAACAACAACAACATAAATAAGATTTAACAGAACAAAATAAGATTTAATAAAAAATTAAAAATAGGTTATAAAAATACTTTCGTTTCTCACATTTTTATATGCTTTGGGGGCTTCAGTCATCAGCTAAGCTTAAAGCCACACATGTCATAACACACAACCAGCAAACACTGTCACGTGAGCACAGCCAATGAAAAGTTGTCTTCATTTGCTGACCAAACCCTTAGAGACTGTGGCAAGGTCGACCTGCTACGGAAGTGTCTCCGTGTTCACTCGGTTTCTGTGCACAGTTCCCCGGCACAGAGGCTGTGGGTGTTGTGGGTCTGTGGCTCACACACTGAGTACTAGCACTTTTCTCTTTTCTCTGCTTTTAGGTGTCCACACATTTCCTAGTAGTCTGTAAAGAAGCACCGCCGTGTAGCAGAGCAGAACAGCCCGCTCCGCTCGGATTCTCTCCCAGTTCCCACAGGCTAGGAGTGCCAACACTTCCCTGCGTCTTCTACTCGCCAGGCGGCTGTGGAGGTGTCAGCAGGGCAGCATGCCCGCCTGGAGGACCAGCTTGGGTAGAATGTGTCTTCAAGTTCACTCGGCAGCCTGGAAGTGGTCAGGTCGGTTCCTGCAGTCCACCACTCTCCCACTTTAGAGTGTAGCTGAGTCGCTATGGCCAGTAGAAGAAAACAGGATGCATGCTGGGAGTCTCCTCAAAGACATGGCGGGGTCCTGGGGAACTTTCTTCCTGGTTTGCAGACACCATTTTTCTCTGTTCCCTTGTGGCAGTGAGAGAAAGACACTCCTCTCTTTTTCTGTTTTTATTTTCTTTCTGAGAGTCTCCCTAAACTGCGCAGGTTAGCCTTCAATTCCCTGGACCCAAAGACACCTCCAACTTCATCTTCTTTACCAGCCGAGACCGGAGAAACACCACCACACCAGAAACTGCCTCCTCCTAGAAAGCCATCCACCAGCCTTCTCAGTTCAGGAACCACACTTACTGACTCACTTAACCATAATTATTTCCTAAAGGCCACATTTCCAGTCACATTAGGGGTTTGAACATGAACGTCAGAATCTTGGAGGGATGGAATTCGACCACAGATGTTAAGCCCACCTCGAACTCCCAAGGCACATTCTATTTGGTCATGGTACATAATCTGAGTGTGTGTGTTTTAGAATCCAACAAAATGCTTGAGCATATAATTTTTCGAAGGGGAATAAGGGGACTATGGGATGGTTCTGGGGCTAAAGTGTTTGTCATGCCAGCATAAGAACTGGAATTTGAATTCTCAGAATCCACACGAAACAATACATAAATGTGACAGATCTTCCTGTAATTTCTAGCCTCAGAGGTAGCAACAGAGAATTCCCAGAGCAAACTGGCTAGTGAGATTAGCCCTATCGGTGAGCTCTGGGTTTGACTAAGAGACCCTGACTCAGTAAATAAAATAGAAGAGCCCCATCAAAGATGATTCCTAACATCAACCTTGGAGCTCCACATGCATGCTCACACACATGCCTACACACATGCAAACATGTTATGCACACACATACACTGTTGGCCTTCCTGCTCGGGTGGGAAGGTGTCCAGGAAACTCACAACCCTGCAGCCTGGAAACCACACAGCTCTGAGGTGGGACAGTGTCGCAAGAGAAGGGTCTCCTGAGACGCAGGCACCCAGGAACCACACAGCTCTTAGACGAGGCCTCCTCGGCAGAGGTGTCGCAGTCTCCAACCACATCAGCGCTGAGGAGCTCGGGAGCCTAAGCCTGGCTCCTTCTTTCTTTCTTCTGAGCTTCTTGGCTTCTTCCGGTGAGAGAGTCACAGCAGGCAGCAAATCTCTTAAAAGAGACGGATCCAGGAATGGCTGCCTCTGCTCCCAGAAGACAGAGAACCGAGCAAACACAGGCAGCCTTCATACAGGATTTTTTAGGGGACAGAGCTTTCTAGGGCAGAGCTTTCCAGAGTAAGGATTCGTGGGATTTTAAGTCCCAAGCTTGGGGGGTGGGGGGAGCTCAGGGATTTGTAGGGTTTTGTTCAGACTTTTCACCTAAAATTAGCATAAATCTGATAGGGATCCCACTGGAGATGACCTTTGTGATTGTTAGAGACTGGAAACACCATTATGACAGTTACAGAGGTGTTGGGGAGGGACCTATTACCTCATGCCTCAAGGGGTTTATACAGTCTTAAACTCTAAGCTAAACAAAACAACTTTCCTCAACTTAAAGTATGAACTTATACTAAGGGGTCAGATTCCTGGTCCTGGTCCCTGGATGACAGGGCCAACCCAGGCGAAGCTCCCTGCTTCAGGATACCGACAACAGAGCTCACAGACCAGCCCCAGCTGGACTCGCCTCCCTCCCCAGAGAGTTTGCTGTCAGCAGCAGCCTGTAGCTGAGGCTTCCGGTGCTGCTGCTTTCCCTGTGGCCTTCAGCATCTCAGTTTCTCCAGGCATCTGATCTCAGGCCCCCCGGGGTCGTGGAGATTTCGCCCCAGCTGCTCTGGAGTCCGGAGCTGTAGAGAGGCCCGCAGCACAGGCTGAAGACCCAGCACTCCTCTCAGGGACCACAGAAGATGGCACCTGGGAAGCTGAAGAGCTGAAGAGAGGGCACCCAGGGAAAGATGTAGGGGGGACCCAGGGGCAAAACTTGAAGCAACTGTCTCAACTCCACCTATCTCTCCTCCACCCTCCGCCCCAAAAAAAGAAACACAAAACTTGAAGCAACCTGGCCACTTTCCTGCAAAGTAGACAGAGTTTACAAAATACACAAAGTTGGCACAAAACACATGAAAATGGAGAAGATGGAAAAAGAAGGACCTTTCTCTCCTCCCCTCCGTAGCCACAACCAGTATTGATATATGGAGTTGGATTGCCCTCTAATCCTGCGTGGCTTATGGGTCTTCAGCATCTTCCACTTGGCTTTGCTATGGTGTGATGGAGGCTTTCATGAGCCCTGGCTTGCCTGGAGGGATAGCACTGGCTAAGAAACACTGGCTCCTCAATATAGTCTTTTGCTCAGATTAACCGGTTCCGTGACTGGAAATGGCCTGGTACTACACCTACTGTGCAGCCTACCCGAGTGAGCAGCTCAGCACACAGACGACCCACACCACAGCCACGATGGCCTCCCTCCCTCCGCCCAGAGCTTTCTAACTTGCAAGGAGGACTTTTGAAGATCCAAGACGATGTGGCGTTTTCAATCTCAAGCTCATTATTGTCAGACTGATACAGCCCTAATTCTGTCGGATGCTACGGTGTCCTTGGAATGCTCAGCGTTTTGGGCCGATTGCCACTGCCGTCTTCAGCATTTTTAAAGGCTGTATTTTTTTTTTTTTTTTAATAATGATTCATTTCTAAAGTTTTTATGAATATTCAGACTTCAAATGACGCTCAAGACTGAGTACGTGCCTAGGCCAAAGACTAGCTAGCCCAAACCACCCCCCCCACCCCCGCACATATTACCTGTGCGCAGGAATATTTCCAACAGTTGCCTTCAACATGTGACCTAGGTTCTTGAACCCTGGTAGCAAGGAGGGTGCTGCCAGATTTAGGAGTGAAGAGTAAAAGGGCAGGAGGCAGAAAGAGACAAGAGTCGGACCTCAACAGATGATGAGCCTGTTTATTTCAAACAGCAAAAGACAGACACTCTCCCAGGAAACGGAGGGCCTGTGAGGGAAGAAAGCTGTCTGAGACCTTTGGAAGAGGTGGGTGAGGAGTTTGGGAATGAGGAAGTTGGTGTAGCTTAGGGGGCGTACGAGCAGGTCTGGGGTCTCTCTTTCCTGAAGTTATTTGCTCAGGCAAGACAGATCATCTTGGGAGACAGGCTATCTAAGCAAATAGCCCTCTTTGAGACTGACTGATAAAGGTTGGGCGAGGCCAGTTATAATGTTGTAGGAACTCTGCTGTTACAACCAAGGCAATCTTTCTGCATTACAAACACTAAACATTTAAAATCTGCCTGCTAATCTCTCCCTTGGTCTCTCTGCCATTGCTGCCTCTTTCTTGGCCCCTGCAGCTCATCCACTGACTTCTTCCCCTGCCTTCTTCTATCAGGAAGAGGGACCATATTGGTCCAGAAGGAGTCTGGTCAGGATGCAGGGACTGGCCCACGTCTGCTGCTGAACAGCCACCTTCAGTTGTGCATGATGGAGATGTAGCATCTTTTTTACTGCTATTATCCGTTTTCACACATATGTGTTATTGCACACATATGTGTTATTGCACACATATGTGTTATTGCACTTTGCTGGTGTCCACTTTCTCTCGTTGTCCTCCTGTGCCAGCTGCTTGTCTTGTTTTGTCGAGCAAATACCTGACAAGAAGCAACTGAAAGGAGGGGGTGTTAGGGTCTCGAGAAATTCCCAGTGGTTAAGAGCACTGGCTGCTCTTCCAGAGGGCCTGGGTTCAGTTTCCAGCACCCACATGGCAACACAGAATCATCTGTAATTCCAATGCCAGGGGGATCTGATGCCTTCATCTGGCTTACAGAGGTACTGCATGCACACGGGGCACAGACATACACACAGGCAAAGCACAACAACATACATAAACTAAAAATAAAGCAATGTTTTTTTACTAAGAGGAAGGGATTATTTAGCTCAGGGCTGAGGAATATGACCCGTGGTGCTGGATGGCTCCAGCTCAGGGCTGAGGAATATGACCCGTGATGCTGGATGGCTCCAAGGCAACAGGACTGTGCTATAGTAGCTGGCACACACTGCAACAGACAGAAAAACTGGACAAGGACAGGCAACAGTACCTGGCTGTAAATGTCAAGACGCTGCCTCCCACACCTTCCAGCCAGTTCCCACTGTCTAAGGTTTCACAGCACCCATAACAGCTTCACGTCTGGGGACCAAGTATTAAAACATTCAAGGGAAGTATGAGAGATGACTCTCAAACCATAACACTTTCCCCTGCACTCCTCCCCCACTCTCCTTTCAACCTCCGAATGGCACCCCCTTTTCTCCTTGTCTTTCATAAATACACAATAATATAGATTCTGAGTGTAAGAGAAAAGTAATTATCTTTTCTCTATCACCCCCTATTTTTCCTCCCTTATCTCCCTTTAGGTCCATTCCCCCCCTATATACTATCCTAGTTAGTTTTCGTCAACTTGATACAACTGTAGTCATTTTGGAAGAGGGAACCTCAGTTGTGAAAATGACCCCACCAGATTGGCCTATGGGCAAGCCTGTGGTGCGTTTTCTGGATTGGTGATTGATGTGCGAGGGTCATGCCATGCCTGGGCAGGTGGTCCTGGGTGCTAGAAGAAAGTAGGATGAGCAAGCTACCAAAAGCAAGGCAGCAGGTACCAGTTCTCCATCGCTGCCATTTCAGTTTCTGCCTCCAGGTTTCTGCCTTGAGTTCTTATCCTGACTTGCCTCAGTGGACTGTAATCCACAAGGTGAAATAAACTCTTTTCTCCCCAAGTTGCTTTTAGTCATGGTCTTTATCACAGCAATAGAAACCCCGAGACATTTGTGTCTTATGTGTGTATGTACCTCTGTGTGTGTGTCCAAGCAGGAGAGAGAATATATATTTTTTTCCTGGCTTTAACCCAATAACTTCCAGCTCTACCCACTTTCCTGCAAATGACATAATTTTGGCCGAGTGTGGTGGTGCACACCTTTAATCCCAGCACTTGGGGAGGCAAAGGCAGGCAGATATCTGTGAGTTCAAGGCCAGCCTGGTGTACAAAGTGAGTCCAGGACAGCCAGGGCTACAAAGAGAAACACTGTCTCAAAACAACCCTGATTCGAAAAACAAAACAAAAACCCAAAACAAATGACATAATCTTATTCTTTTTCCTGGTTGAAAGAAACTGTGTATCTATGCCACATTGTCAATCTAGTCACATGTTATGGTATCATATTTTCAAAGGATACTGTGATCTCAAACAGGTTGTTTTGTGAGCCAGATAGTGAGTCTCTCTCACCATACACCGATGGACCGCCTAAGAGCAGCCTGACACTCTGCTCAGGGAAAGGCACTGACAGAACGTGTTCCCTGGGGGATGAAACGTCCCGCCTTCCCTACACCAGTGTTAATGAGCTCAAGCCTGTTGGGTTGAATATTGTAATGAATAGTCATGTCAACAGATGTCATCAAGATGTCCTAGAGTAATTCAATCAATGGTGTTTATTGCTACGGATGCTGCTTGTTAACACTGCTTGAGAGTTGCAGCAGCTGTTTATTTGCACAAGAAACGGGAAAGTGCCCTTTCAACAAAAAGAAGAGGCAGAGAACTTTGCAGAAGTAGTAGAGCAATGATGTCATGGGAATTTCTCCATCATGCTGGCTGCCAGAGAATGCAGCCAGACATCAGCCATGAGGTCATTGAGGGATGAAATTAACACTGAGGGCAAGGTGAGGCCAATGAGTACCTTTGCCTCCAGCACAGCTATATGCCTGCCCTCTGTTGGTCAACGCTGTTAATGCTATTAATGAGCTCCCCAAATTAAGACTTCAGGACCATCTTTGATCTTGTCACATTTTCCTCCAAAAGTGTTCTATTTTCTTTCTTTCTGTTCTTTCCTTAAAAACAAGCAAGATTTATTTATTTATTTATTACTTATACAATATTTGGCCTGCATGTGCACCTGCATGTCAGAAGAAGGCACCAGATCTCATTACAGATGGTTGTGAGCCACCATGTGGTTACTGGGAATTGAACTCAGGACCTCTGAGCCATCTCTCCAGCCTCAAACACTTTATTTTTTCTAATAAAACAAATCAGAGAAAAATAGACAAAGTGATAGCAAGCATAATCAAGTCTTAGAACTCTCCTGGGGGTCTGAAATGCCCAGTTACAATGAAAGTGACTAATTGGCACAGCACAGGAGTCAGAATTTATAGCATCACGCCGAGCCACTTATAAGTCGTGGGTGAGGGTCAGGCTGAAAGAATTCTTGTGCAGGAAAGAATGGCTCTCTCAGCCAATGCCAGGCTCAATGACAACCCAGAGTGTGATGTGACAGATACAGAACCAAGTCCACCTGGGTCTGCACTAACCCTTTCAGGAGAGCAGGAAGTCTGGGCTGTACTGGAGTCCCGTGGGTCACCATGGTGAGGTGTACTGTTTCACAGCGTCTCCCTGTCTTCACAGCACCATGCCTTTACCTTCCTCCTTCATAGCTAATGCCTTCATTGTGGGTGGTGGGTCCACTTTTGTATCCCTAAGTTCCACCCTTCTGAGAAGGCCCAGTACTCCCCAAGTCAGATGCAAAGCCTTGGCTCCATAGTCCAAGCATGTCGCCAGCCTGCCCCCATTACTTGCTTCTTTCTTTCCATGTTGTCTTACACATTCCTGCCAAAGCCGAGGACTTACCATTCCCATAACTACATCCCTACATTCTGCAGCCTCTCTCACGAGACAGTCTCCCTCCAGCCTCCTGGCTGCTGCGTTTATCCAAGGCTCTCATTCGGCTCCATCTTTCACCTCGAAACCTCAGCCCTGTACATCTCACCGCTAAAACGCCATGATTGCTCTTGCTGTCATCTCAGGTCTTTTCTTTTTCTTTTTCTTTTCTTTTTTTTTCCGGTACTGAAGAATGAGGCCAGGGATGATGGACGCTAAGGAGGCTCTGTATCCCTCTCATCTGTATCCCCAGCCCTCTAATGGACTTTTAAACCGTGTCTAACATGCAAATCTTAGCGTTTTAGGTAGAGTTCTGTGCTGAAATGATATTGGGCATAGGGTCCTAAGAATGCTCATAGCACGTGTCTCCTCCCCCCACCCCATTGGGGATTCATACGGAATCCATTTGTAGGCAATAAATAACAAGACAGTGATAAGATACTATTATTACATTTAAGCCAGCGCTCTAGATCCATGACGTTTGTTGTTGTTCTAATTCACTGGAAGATTAAACAAGTCTCTTCTCGCCCTCACCTCCAGAGCACAGACAGGCAACAGGTGTAAATAGATGGGTTGCTTTCAGAGTAGACACTTGAGGCAAAAATGGCTAACTGGCCTCCCACAAGCTTCCACACTGTGCAGGATGACAGTCAGTTCTGGGTATGGGAAGAGCAGAACACAGGTTGAGTGACAAGCTTGGGGTTTAAGGCTCCAAGAATACAGGGAGCAGCCTGTAGCATCCAGCACCTCAGAGAAAAGGTCATCCGAGGCTGCCTTGAGTCAGCCACAGTAGGTAGGAGTCGTCACAAGTGGGTGAGGGTGGAGTACAACGTGGCCAGATGGCTGTACATCCCACAGTCACAATTAACCCCTATGCTCGCTTGCACAGTGTCCAACTTCTGACAGTGCAATGTGATGCCACATTCAAGCTGTCCTGGAACACATATGTCCCAAGGACCATGGCCTGAACACAGCTGCTAGAGAAAGACTGCAGTGGTGAAGTGTGGAGACAGGGCACGGAGGGTTCTATTCCCACGTAGAAACTCTTGGAGGGCAAAGATATTGGTGTTTATAGTTATATGTGTGTGTGTGTGTGTGTGTGTGTGTGTGTGTGTGTGTGTGTGTGTGTGTGTGTGTGTGTGCATGCCATGATGTGTACATGGAGATCAGAGGATAAGCTATGGTAGTCAGTTCTTTCCTTCCACCACATTGGGCCCTAATAATCAAACTCGAGTCATCTGGCTTTGCAGCTAGTATCTTTATACCCTAAGCCATTTTGCCGGCCCTTCATCTGTTTTTTAATGTACATTTGGTGTTGGCCTACAGGAATGTCCATGTAAGGGAGTCAGATCTGCTGGATCTTGAGTTACAGACAGTCGTGAGCTGCCCTGAGGGTGCTGGGAATTGAACTCGGGTCCTTTGTAAGAGCAGCCAGTGCTCTTACCTGCTGAGCCACCTCTCCAGTCCCCCCCCCCCCGCAATTTTCTGTTTTTAATAGCAATTCTAGCAGGTAGTAGTGTGTACACACCCACAATTTAATTTGTGATTTATACTTAAAAACTGGTGTGGGCAAGTTTGAGTCGGCCCAGGACTGGTAGCTACACTGTAGAAAGATTTGGAAATACATACATACTAGGAGCAGCCTTGGGGGATCGGGGTCATTTCTGGGGATGAGAAAAGCAGGACAGGACTGAAGATTGAGTGAGGAGCAGGCTTAGGAGTTGAGCCTCCAACAGCCGGTGGGAGCTGCCACCGTCACCAGCACCTAGGAGGAAAGGGGACTTGGAAGCTGCCTGAGCTCAGGATAGCACAAACAGGAGTCCAGCAAACAGTCTGGGAACTAGTCTCAAGAGCTCCCAAATCTGAGCCTGAGGACGCTGACTCTGTGCAATTGCAGACAGAAATAAGGGCTGGTAAGGCAAAAACATTTAAACCCTGATTTACATTTTTTAAAATCCCATTTTAAAAAGAGACACAAGCAACCCTGGTTCTTTTCTCTGTGTAGACCAGAGCAGCCCCGCACTGCCTTTCAATTAATCTGAATAATCTATGTTGTCATTAGGCTTTGGGAATACTGGGGTCTAGCAAGGTTACGTTCTGAAATCATTGATAACCAGACTACAATGAATCCAGATAAATATATATATATATTCCCTCTGAAAGCTCAAGCTTGTCTGGTTTGAAGCTGGAAGCTCACTTCATTTCTAAGATGTAACTGGCATTTGAGAGGGACTCTCTGCACAGGGCACCGGTGAAAGGTCAGGCTGCACCGGTTTTCATTTTCTTCTATCAAAGGCTCTGTTGCAAAATTAACAAATCCGAAACAGTTCGGGACAAGCGACAGCCCCTGTAAGTTTCAGTACATGAGCTAATAAAAACCACATTCTGAAGCCAAAGAGAATGGCATGTATTTATAATTTTACAACTGGCTGAGCGCTATTTTAATTAATGCAGTGAACTTGTGAATTCGGTCAATTTAATTATAGAGGAAATAACTGCATTTGGTTTATTGCCTATTTAGTGCGATAAAAATTTACTGGAGAAAAAAAAAATCATGCATGAGCAGTATTTTAACATTTTTCTAAATGCCTGGGTGACATTTGGTGCACAAAAATGAACTCTTATTTTCTACCTCACATTGAATTATATTTTGTGATCACAAGCTGAGCTAGATTTGGTCAGAAGCAGCCTGCAGTTAATCAGCTGCTGTTGCTATAATTCTCCAGAATAAAAATTATGGAAAGATTGTTTATTAACTCCAGCCCTTCTAAAGAAGTCATCTGCTATGACTTTATTTCATACTTTCATTCCATCTTAATGCTTTTGCCATCATAAGCATGCCAGTCCTCGCTCTTAGTATTTCATATTCATGTGTCAAAGTGAGCGTACAGGACACTGTGGACTGTTGCCTGAGACTTGGTTGATACGGGAATCAACTCAAACACATATCATAGGCCAAATGATAAGTCTATTTGTGTGTGTGTGTGTGTGTGTAAAATATGTGTTCATGTGTGGTATATGCACATGTGTGTAGTGCATGTGGAGACCAGAGGTCAATGTCACCTGTCTTCCTCATTTGCTCCCCACCTTACGTTTTGAGGCAGGGTCTTTCACTGAACTTGGAACTCACTTATTGAGCAAGACTAGTTGGCCAGCAAGCTCTAGGCATCCTCCTGTCCCTGCCTCCCCAGCACTAGGGTTCCAGGCAAGCCCCACCCCCACTAGCTTTTTACGTGGGCGCTTGCCATCAGAACCAGGTCCTCATGCGTGTGTGCCAAACACCTTACACGTGAACAATCTCCCAAGCCACAATAAACCCATCAAAAACCTTAGAGTATTTTGGTGGTTTGAATGGGAAATGTCCCCAACTTGGGTCCCTAGCTGATGGTACTGTTTAGGAAGGTTACCTTTAGGAAGTAAAACCTTGCTGGAGGAAGTATTATCATTGGGGTTACATTCTGTAGGTTTATGGGCTCACCCTACATCTTCCTTTCTGCTTCTTGTGTGTGGAGCACAGTGTGATCAGCCAGCTTCCTGCTTCTGTCACCATGGTTTCCCAGCAACGTTTCCTGTGCCATGGTAGACTCAATCTGTCTGGACCCATAACCCAAAATAACTAATTTTTTAAAAGTAAGAGTATTTTATTACAGCAACAAAAAGTAACTAGTACAATCATATTCTACATGGCACGCCTATCCTGGATAGACAATGAAGACCATAGTCCTGGCTGTGGAGGCCAACAGTGCAAAATGGTGGAGGCACACAGCACAAGCTCACGGCAACAGGACATCCCACAGTATCATTAGCTGAACTGAACACCTTAAACCAAAATAAGCCTTTTATTCTTATAAGTTGATTACCTCGGGCATTTACTTGTAGTAATAGATAGCTGACCAACATTGGCACAGTCACAAAATAGTTTTGTCTTTATCTTACTTAATCAAGGTTTTGTGTCCAGATCTCAAAATCCCTAAAGACTACCAGGAGTCCAAAGTCATCCACAAAAGCCAAGAGCCTTTATTCAGACTTGAGCTCAAGGGCCCTCGAACCTACCTGACACAGCAGATCAGTAGCGAGAGCCGCAGTTTGTCATTAGGCAGGATTTTTATTGTGGTTACAGCAAGGAACAGTAATTTTTTTTTTTTTAGCAAGAATGGGGTAGGGAAATGGGATAGGTCAAGCCTGATTGTAAAAGCTTAAGCAATTTATTGGTAACATCTGGGGACATTAGGTACTTTCCCACTGCCCCTGATTGGCTCAGACCTAGAGTGGTTTTTTTCCCCATGGAACAGTTTGTGGTTTTTCCAGTAACTGGGGTGAGCTTGAGGACAGGCCTAAGATGGAGTCTAGTGACAAGATGGAGCCAGCATGGCTCGGGTTCCACAAGGTGAAACCTTGGCTTTGTCTAGCTACTACTTGTATACTGTGAAATTATGTTTTACATACTTCATGTAGTAGTTTGGATGAGAAATAGCCTCCAGCTGGGCGGTGGTGGCGCACGCCTTTAATCCCAGCACTTGGGAGGCAGAAGCAGAGGCAGGTGGATGGCTGTGAGTTTGAGGCCAGCCTGGTCTACAAAGTGAGTCCAGGATAGTCAAGGCTACATAGAGAAACCCTGTCTCAAAAAACAAAACAAAACAAGATAGCCTCCATAGGTTCTTAAATTTGAATGCTTAGCTGTCAGGGTGCAGCACTATTTGAAAAGATTAGAGAGATTAGGTTGGCCTTGGAGGAAGTATGTCACGCGGGTGGGTTTTGAGGTTTCAAAAGCCCATTCTCCCCCCCCCTCTTCTCTCTCTCTCCTCTCTCTCTCTCTCTGTCTTTCTCTGTCTCTGTGTGTGTCTCTCTCTTTCTCCCCCTCTCTCTCTGTCTCTCTCTCTCTCCCTCTCTCTCTCTGTCTCTGTCTCTCTCTGCCTATTGATCAGGATGTAGAGATCTCAGGTATTTCTCCAGCACTGTACCTGCCTGTGTGATGCCATGTTCCCCACCATGGTGATTTGAGACTGTAGCAAGCCTCTAACTTAAATGCTTTCTTTTATAAGAGTTGCCTTGGTGATGGTCATGGTAATTTTTTTAAAGCTCCATTTCTCTACTCTTATACAAACTAGAATCTCCTAATTAGGGAATGGTGCTACCCACAGTGCGCAGGTCTTCCCATCTCAATAAACATAAGATAATCTCCCACAGACATACCCAGAGGCCCAACTCCCAGGAAACTCTGGATTTTGTCAAGTTAACAACACTGCTCATCACAGAGTGGTTTTTAATTCAGCAATAGATAACTGGTACAGTTTCTGTGGTTTATTCCTCTTTCACTACTGTGACTGCTTGTGAGAGAAGCATAAAAGGAGGATGGACGGGCTGGTAGGATGGTTCAGTAGGTAAAGACACTTGCCACCAGGCCTGACAACCTGAGTTCAGTCCCTGTGATCTACATAGCAGGAGAGAACCAACTCCAGAAATTTGTCCTCTGACCTCCACATGCACAGTGACATGTTAGTGTACACAGTTGTACACACACACACACACACACACACACACACACACACGTGTGTGTGTGTGTATATGCATGCAAATAAATAAAGAAATGGAAACATAAACAAAAATAAGGAAGGAAAGCTGGGAGCTGTGGTGATTTGAATGAAAATGGCTCATATAGGCTCATAGTGAGTGGCACCACTAGAACTTGGTGTAGATGTGGCCTCGTTGGAGAAAATATGTCACTAGGGGGTGGGTTTTGAGGTTTCAGATGCTCAAGCCAGTGCCAGCATGTCTCTCTCTTCCTGATGCCTGCCAATGTGGGTGCAGAGCTCTCAGCTCCTTCTCCAGCACCGTGTCTGCCTGCACGCTGCCATGCTTCCCGCCGTGACAACGGACTAACCCTCTGAACTGGAAGCCGGCCCCAGTTAAACGATATCCTTTATAAAAGTTCTCATGGGCATGGTGTCTCTTCACAGCAATAGAAACGCTAACTAAGACAGGAGCTAAGCATTTAAAACACAAGCCAACAATTCGTATTCAACCACGACAACCAGTACATACACAGAGAAGGGCTCCCAGACCGTGACAGACGACAGGAAAAGGTCTGTTCAGCCACCTCCTCTTTGAGCCTCTCAGGTGTTCTCTGAGGAGATGCTCTCCTTTCTTTCCAGCCCATCCCCCAGCTAGGCTCCACTCTAGGCTGTGTGACATCAGGGCCCCTAGCACCTCTTCCTTAACGTCTTAACAGACACAGAGAGGCCCATGATGCAGTGTGCCGGAGTAACCCATTTGGGTCACGTAGCCTCTGTGGATTCAACTAGCGAACTGTCTGGTAGCCTATTTCTTAGTAGATGGAACACCTGCCTTTGCTGGGGTTGGGAGGGCGCTGACCCACTTCCAAGCGTCATAAGAGTCAATAATAGCTCCTGGTTATTTTTGTTCTTTGAAGGGCCCATAAGCCAAGGATGAACTCTCATGCTTTTTGGCCAGGTGCTTTGAGCTTAAATCACTGTCAACCAGGCCTGGGTCACCATCTCCTGAGGACAGGTAGGGCTCTTCAGCTACTTCTCGACCCAAAACTTTAAGCGAAGTCAGAGAAGAGAAACTACGGTGTGTGTCTCCTTCTCCTCTTGTGAATGCTGAACGGTTGCTTCCTTGGACAGTTTTTAAATGGACTCAAACATAAGCACGTTCTGGAAGGCTTTCCCTCCCTCCTTCAGCTACAAGAATGCTTCGCTGTCAAAGCCGAGGATGGCTCTTACCAGAACCTGCCAGCGTTGGGGGCAGAAAGAGCAAGATGACTGAAAAACCACCCCTACTGACTTCACAGAGAGAAAGTGAACCTCAGAGGGAATACTGGGGTATCTCCCTGTCAGACACTGAGGCGTGCATGCTTTTTTTTTTTTTTTTTTTTTTTTTTTTTTTTTTTTAAGGCTGTTGAATTTATATTTTATGTTTACTAGTCTCAGGGGATGTTTGCATTTCAATGGACCCTTCTTTCCTTTCTGTTCTCAAAACAGCAGAGAGACAACCCAAGTGAGAAAACTGCAGCCAGGTATAACCGTACAGCCAGCCACGGGGCTCGGAGTGTAGCCCAGTGAGAGCTTCACATGCACAAAGCCCAGGGTTCCACCTCAAGCACCCCCAAAACTGGGCATAGACACTCAGGAGGTGGAAGTTCAGGGTCATCCTCATCTACATTGCAAACCTTTGCAGGGTTTCTACGGGGAAAACGCCTGCTTTACCTATCACAACCAATAGGTGCGCATAGAACAATTCTTTATTAAGCCTTGGAAGAATTTGTGACAGTTGGTGTATCCACCACCACAGGCATGTCTGTGGGGAGAAGGGGGTGCTTCTCCAGACACACGACTGGCACCTTGCTCTCTGGTTCTCATCAATCCATGGCCTTCTCCACAGTTGACCACGGCTCAGGATTCTGGGACGGCCCTCCACCTTACAGTGCCACTTGGACAGGTGTAGAACCCGTGGGGTGCTTCCTCTCAGTCCCCTATGACTGTCCCAGGCGCACAGATGTCACACATCTGTGTGACAGCACATAGACGTCTCAGAGGCAGGGGCAAAGCTTCTGCTGCGCTAGGGGAGAAGGCCTTTGCACGGTCCTTCTCGTCATTGTCTCGAGCAGCAGCTAAGCCCTTGTTCATCCTCCTCAATTCAGAGCATGCGCGGGATACGCCCTTATCCATCAGCTGAGAGCCGCAGCAGGGATCAAGGCCGTGAAGGCAAAATTATTTCCCTTGGGCCAGAGGGGAGTTTTAGGAAAGCGACACCCGCTCCTCACTTCTCTACTTCCCTGATCCACGAGGACCCAAAGAAAGATTGGTGGTCCCTGTGGATTTCTCTCAATCTCTCTCCTTCTCCCTCCCTCTCTCTCTCTCTCCCCCTGCTGCTGCGTGTTACTTTTCTTTTTTAAAGCAAAGGACGCACCGTTTATTATTTGAGAAAGTTTCATCAAAGGAAAGTTATTGTAAGAAACAATAGAACCATCCAGAATGTAGTCTATGAGGATGCTGAGGCCACGTAATGAATCCATCCCAACAGTTGCTTCTGCATTTTGAAAGGAGGGAGAAAAAAAAAAAAAAAAAAAAAAAAAGCCACAGCGGCTGTCATCCTTACCAGAGAGGATATTGAAGGTGTTTTATAATTAGCTCCACTCCTCTGACAAAAGGAACGAAAGAACTAGAATATCTCAATTCCTCCTTCAGAGCATCAGAAAGCAGTCCCGCGGTAATGCCGAGGCAGCCACCTCCACGAGCACCTGCCAGATCCAATACGGACGTTTTTCTCCTGCCAACGACTCTCCATTTCCCCCATCGCCAGACAACTGGCCGAGTTCTCTCCTTTGAACACAATCTTTCTGTTATTACTTTATGACAAAGCACAAGAACTATGGTGTCAAACAGTAGCAGGTAGAGAAACACACAGGACACAGGCTTCAGGATTTTGCTTGATGTCCCGAACACATGGGACCCCAGGGTGACAGGTCCAATCTACCTCATCATCGTGTGTTGTTCTTTTCCTCACCACCCCGCACCTCAGTGTGCTCCCCAGAGACCCCAGTGCTCCCTAGTTTCCACAGCATCCATCTGTCAAGATGGTTTGAAGAAGCTGTGTGTTTCTAGGATCCAACTTTTCCCTACTGAACACTAGATAGGACTTGGGGCTTGGTTCCCAGCAGATGATAGCATAAGAATTCCTTTGGCATGACCTCCTTGTGCTGGGCTCACACTCTGGGGCAGGAGGCAGTCCCTACCATCTAAGGGACTAGTGTCCTCACTGTCATGACATAACACGCTAACAGGTAATCTCTGAAATCATTACAGAGATATTGAAGAGCAAAGAAGGGAGCCATGGCTTTCTTGTTTCTGAGACAGGCACTGGGGGAGCAGACAGGAGTCTTTCTTCTTTGTCTGGGCTGCAGTTTCTGCAAAGTCCTTGGTAGGAGGCCATCTTTGATGGAGGAGTATGAATTGAATGCAAGGAATTGATTGGGCATTTGGGTGATGGGAAAATAGAGGGCTTAAGGCTCAAGGGGAAAGGCAGACATTTAAAGCAGCAGAAAGCTACCATGCCAGGGCCCATGAGACCAGAGGAACAGACAGTGCAGCTAGGACCCTAAATCACAGATTCTGAACCAGTTGTGCCCCCTGGTGGAGAGCTGGAACCCTAGGAGTTGGACAGAGCCATGATACAGACAGTCCCTATTGAAGTACAGAGGCAGAGCAGGAAGGGGGGGGCGCCCTTCATCCCTCTGGTTTTCTACAAGGTTTCCAATGGCCACGCCCACTTGAAATGTCAGGGGGGAAACCTGTAGCCAAAAGAGCCGCCCGTCATAAACTGGGTCTTAGCTTTCTTCCCCCTGGAAAGAAGATTAAGAATGGTCAGATGTGGAAACGAAAGAAGATTCCAGGAGGCATTTGGAACCCTAAAAGCTGAGACGGCAAAGTGTCGGTTTGCTTGGGTGTGGCTCCCAAGGAAGGGTGAATGCTGAGCGTTGCAGTCTCAGAAGGTAGCAGAAATGTAAACTTCCACATTCCACTAGGAAACCTGGGCTAGGGGTGGCCTGTGATGAAGCCAAGGGAGAGAAATTAGACTGCAGCCTCCAGCTGTATAAAGGTATTTTTAAGCCATCTAACATGCTTGCATTAGACAAATCACATGCCTTTGAACTGTTAATGCTTTGTGCTAGAGCACAATTGTCTTTGCATCTCATAAGGCTGAGGTAGGTAGGTGTATCACTGATGATTATAAGCCTAGCCAAGCCTGGGCTAGAAGTCCAAGGCCACTTCCTATCCTGGCCAGTGAAACAGTTCCTCTTCCTTCTATCTCAGAGAGTTGCTATGGGGGTCACGTGGGACAAGGAAGCAGCTGGTAAACAGCCTGACCCCACCACCACCACCCCAAGTTCTCAAATAAGGACCTTACAGGGCAGAGGGTCCTCTCGTGGTCTGGGCGGGGCCACTCATCTCCAACGACTCTCGGGTGCTTCTTTTCTCGACTGAGCTAATGAGCCAGTGCAGTGGGGAAATGGTTCCCTCTCATCTGGTCTTACAGATGGACAAGAAAGGAGCCCAGGGCACATCTGGAGCAAAGGTGGCAAATTGCTTTCCCAGATTGTGGGTCTTTATCCCAAGAAATGTCCCCAATAAATCACAAGGTGTCAAGACAGACCAGAAGCAAAAGGAGATCAGTGGAAAAAATACATTGTCTGGCAAAATTTACAGCCTTCCAGTTGCCCATGAGAGTCCTGAGGTGCTGTGTGTATTCTCCTCAGTTTAGCAGTGTATTTATTACTGTGAGAATACTGTGTTTTGTTCTGTGGTGGGGGAAGAGAAAGACCCTGAGGGGGATAAAAAAATATAGTGTGCTGTCCCCACTGTCTGAAAAGCTGACTATGAACCCAGCTCTCTGGGGGCTGTAGAGTTGCTAGGAGAGGTGAGACAACAATCTAAGGGCCTGCAGAAATGGGTAGATGCCTCTAGCCAAATCGGATCCCCTCTATGGTTTCTGTAAGCAACAAAGAAACTGGCGGTACTTCCCTAAACTGAAGTGACAGTGTTGGGGGGGTGGGGGATGAGGCGATGGGGGTCAGCTGAGAATCTGTTGACTGCATTATGATAGGGCATGGAGGCAAAATGGTGTCACACAGAGACTGAGACAGGAGGGGAATACATGAGAGGAGGCTAGAGCCTCCAGAATCAAGAGCTGGAGATGAATCAAACAATGACAATGAAAGCGATAGTGAGAAAATTGGGGTCCCCTCTTGGGGTCCTTAATTTCATTCATAAGAGAATTTAAAATAAGGTTAGGAATTATTCTGATCCAAGATTCATGACTTCACTAGCACATAATCGTGTAGTGGACTAGGTTTCCTGTACCAGGCATGATTTGCCTCTTGTTGAGTGGGCCTTAAGACCCACTAGAGAGCGGTTGGTTACCATCAAGACATGGGTGTCACTACTGGGAACATCTCAGAAGAGGGGGATTGTAAAAGCCAGAGGAACTGGAAATCTGCTGTTCAAATCCCTCTATAGCCAGGAAGACTCAACAACATGGCTGTGTAAACAAGATCCAAACAATACTAACAAGGGAGGGGAAGGCCAACTTTGTCTTGTAGACAAAGAACTATAGGCAACTAAGGAATGCTGAGAGTGGGAGGAACAACCTTCCCCAGGGAAAAGCTCCCCAATGGGCTATCCAATGCCAAAAGATCAGCCCCAAAACATACATTGTGTAATAGTAACATTACGCAGATTGAGCCAGCTGTATTTCTATATTAAGGTGTGTGTGTGTGTGTGTGTGTGCAGTTAAGAAAGGGAGGCAAGATTTGCCTTAAGCCATTCTAAAGTAAATTGCCTTAAGCCAATTGGAGAAAGAAGGGTGGAGGAATACAGGAAAGGTTAGAAGAAGGAGAGGGAAAATGATGTAATTATATTTTAACTTCAAAAAAAAAGTAAATAAAATAATTGAAGGATGGACTCAAATGGAAGCTCGGTGTCAACTATATTAAAAGTTTAAAGGAAAAGGATAGGCATGCTGACACTCTCAGCAGCTGGAGGGTAGGCAGGGCGGAGGGGGCATGGAAGAGGGAAGAAAAAAGTTTTGCTGCTTGAGTTAGGCAGCATGTAGGTCAACCACATGTTGCCAGGCAGCCACATAGTTGGGAAAAGGGCTCTAAAGAAAGACTGAGGAAGTACAAAGTGCCAAGAAAAGCCTACTTAGCTCAGAGATTACAGCACTTGTTGCTTTTGCAGAGTCCTTGGGTTTGATTCTCCACATTATAACCAACCATAAATTCCAGTTTCAGGGGATATGACACTCTTCTCTGGCTTCTTCTACAAGCAGCAGACATGCACATGGTATGCAAACATATATGCAGGTAAAACAGTCATACATATAAATATATATATATACATATAAAATTATATATATATATATATATATTTCCTGCTTCAGTCTGCCTACCTGTGATGTCACTGCCTAGCTGTCATGGGGACATAGCCCTGCCCAGTATATAAAAGGACAGACCCACCTGAGCCCTCTCTCTTATTTCCTTTCTCTTTCATCTCTCTTTCACGGTCTTCCTCCTCTCTTCCTCTGTCTCTGTCTCTTTCTCTGGGGTACCCCTCCCCCCTTTCCTTCTCTCCCCATGCTCATTTAATAAATCTCTATATAATATCTGTTGCCTGGCATCTCACATATATATATTTATAATTTATATAAATATATACAGATGTTTAGGATCCAGATAGTATCTGAAAGTGTTATGGGTCTGGGGTCATTCAGAGACTCACCAGTCTGACCATGAATAAGTTTTAGTAAGTAAGAGGCTTATAAAACACCAACCTGCACCATGGAAACCGGCCAGGTCTGTATCTGAGACTCATGTTCTGAACATGACCCCAAGTTACACTAGTCAAGAGCTTATAAAGATAAAATTCACAAGGCTTTGTACTTCCTGTTTTTGTCCAATGAGGGGCAAACGTACATCCTGATGTATCTCCCACCTATGTGTGATCAAGCGTACATCCTGTTTAGTTGGGGCAACCAGGCTTGTTTATAGAAGCAAAACACACTTGGCTTGTTATGTTACATGAACAACAGCCCCTTTGGTCAAGTGGGGCTTACAGATTCGAGGCATTGTTGTTTTATGAATCTCTTAAGCACAGTAATTAAAACTTAAACCATACCTTAGCCATCACAAAAGAGAGAATAAAGAGAAAATTGGGTGGCTCCAGGACTTCCAGGCTGCTCAGCTTACAGAGACTGTACTGGGGGTGGGGATTTTGGGAAGAAAAAGTACAGTATCTCATTAAAGGGATAATTATTCCAATTGTCTCTTTAGCATGGCTAAGGCAAAAGACGGTCCTTTCGCCGGATGGCTGCTCCAGCCTGACTGGAGTGGTAGGGCACCACCAGGCCAAAGATCCTATTCTCTCAGCCAGATGTTTTCCATTCAATAGGCCTTTGTTTCCACTGAACAAAAGTGCTGGGCAGGATGAGCACTTTACCCTTAATACCCTGTTCAGTGGATGTGGTGGGAGAAGGAGGGTGATTCTGTGAGTCACATGAACATCTTGTTCCATGAGGGACTTGGTTGGGGCTCTGGTCTAAGGATGATGGGACAAGTTGGAGGCTGAGTGTTTTTGTGGGAGACTTGCAGCCTAGCAAAGGGCCGAGACAGGACCACAGGGTTCCCTTTGGAGAATTAGTGGCTCTGGTGTGTTAGGTCAGCACGCTAGAGCACCTCTTTCATCAGCTACAAGGTGCTGAGTTAACACTGTGGGGGAACTAAGCAAGTTCATGCTTCATCAGTAATTAACTTCATTGAATTTGAGAGCCTCAGGGAATAGCTTCATTTGACAAAAATCAACAATTTAATGTTGGTTTTCAGGCATTCTCTGTGAAGCTCTTCACTTGTGGCCTAGTATAGGAGGACCAAGAGAGCAGGTAGAGCTTTAAGGGTTCAAAAATCGCTGAAGGAAGAACCCGAACTCAAATAGTATGTAAAACCAAAGAGCATTTATTCCAGATGCAGGGTTGACCATTCATACAAAATGGCGACAACGTCCCCACCCCAAGATGCACAGGCCTCTTTATAGGGAACTAGGAGACTTCTAAGAAGATGTGCTATCTTCTGATTTGATTGGGTGGACTAAAGAGCAACCACAGGGGCCGTAAGCAGATAGGCTGGAGCTGAATGGCAGATCACCTGAGTTACAGTCCAGAGACATTAGGCCATATATGATCACATTAGTGGGCTGATTGGCTCAGATCCCCTCTGCCCAAGACTCCACCTGGCATAGGCTGGTGCTGGCAGTGCCTGTGGAGGCTATATGACTCCATCATGGCGCCATAGGCCTAGGGCAAAGTGACTTCTGTCATGGGCCCCCTGGTAATGTCCGATCCTCTCAAAGCCTGACTCTGTGAAGACTACCAGCCTCCCTGCCTTTGCCCTTCCAGGCTGCACTGCTCAGAGTGGGGTCACTTCTATAGGTGTGATAGAGACCTCCACATAATACAGCCTTTATATGTGGAAGAATGTTCACACCTGCTCCTGGCACAGAAGCACCACTGCAGGCAAACCTGTCTCCACAGGTACTCACTCCAAACTGAGCTGTGGCACTGAGAATACATTCTGTATCATACAAATGCTAAAAATGCACCGAAGTAATATACAGACATAAACACAGGCTTTAGGAAAAGGATGAAGCCTAATTTAAATGTTGAGAGCACTTGAATCCATTCAGGGTGAGGAAGACATCCAGATGAAGCTGCACCCAGGCTGGGGTTGCAGAATCTTGGTAGTTGAGGAGGCATCTGCTTGGGAGGAAGCACAGGAGAGGAGGTGAGCTACACACACACACACACACACACACACACACAGCGGGATTAGTCAAATGAGTGCATATGCTAATTCGAGCCAGGTTTCCCACTGAGAAAGGAGAAGAGGAAAGTAGTGCCAGCCTGGGGAGCTGGGAGGAATTGAAGTGTCTGAATGCTGGGGAGAGAGAGAGAGAGAGAGAGAGAGAGAGAGAGAGAGAGAGAGAGAAAGAGAGAGAGAGAGAGAGAGAGGGAGGGAGGGGGAGGGAGGGGGAGGGAAGGGAGGGAGCGGGAGGAAGGGAGGAAGGGAGGGAAATAGATACAAAGATTTTTCCACACACAAATGTGTACAGATGTTTTGTTTTGGTTTTGGTTTTGGTTTTAGCTGTGAGAGCACATTTAGCACCCAGATATTGGCTTTCTGAGAACAGAACCCAAAGTTTTGAGCCCACTGAGCACACACTCTTTCTAATGGTCTGTACCTTCATTTCCCAGATTGTGGCTTTAAGCACCATTCTTCATTTAAAAGAGCCCAGGATCACCTAGAGAAATGCCTCATGGCAGGAAGGATAATGTAACAAAGCAAGACAGTGCAGAGATTCCTCCATCCTGTATTCTTGCTGCAGCCAGCTTTGGTTTGACAAGAATTTGACCTTCTTGATGGAAAATCCGGTGGAAAAATTGCCCAGCTCTATTTTGGGAACCTGAGGCCAAGATGCTCCAAACTAAATTATCTTGGCTTCTGTTAAACTGCCTGCTTGGGCAAACCTCTCCCTCCACTAACTGCTTATCTTAGCTTCTGCTAAACTGCTTGCTTTAGTAAAACCCCTGCAGCTGCTGAGAAAAATAACAGGGTGTGGGTTTTGCCTTTAAAAGCCTTGGGTCCCAAATACCTGAGAGTAGTCCCAACTGGGTGGAATAAATACTTTCAATAGGCTATAAACTGTGTCTGAGTGGTTTTCTGTGGTGAGTTCCCAATAACAGCAGGAACATGCAGCAGGCCCCTGGAGCATCTCAGGCAGCAAGTAAGAGAGCTCTCAAAGGACAACAGGAGGGGGTTAAAAGGACTTTGACCTGTAGGCTGAATCTAGGACAAATTGACCTTAAAACCAAACTACCGGATAAATGTCCATGCTGGAACCAGTTTCGGTCTTTACCCCATGATTCAGGAAGAGCAAAAGGGGTCTCGGAGGCAGCTGTGGAAGGAGAAAGCTCTTATGGGCATGGCTTTGCTGGGAGGGCTTGAAGACCATCCAAGGACACAGGGTTCACCTGGGATTAGACCCTGTCTGAAAGTGGGGGCAATCCCATGATTGGATCTCTCAATCACAGAGTAGGATTGTAAACAGAGCAAGGGACAGAGACAGACACCCCACTGCACTGTCACCAGCAGCAGCTGGAGGAACTGTTCTCAGAGGCCTCCGTTCAGGTAGAAGAACCAGGTTTTGTGGATTCAACAAAGAAAGCTGTCTCAGGGCAAGCCAATAAGAAGCACAGCTGGAGAGATAGCTCAGAGGTTAAGGGCACTGACTGCTCTTCCAGAGGTCCTGAGTTCAATTCCCAGCAACCACACAGTGGCTCACAGCCATCTATAATGTGACCTGATGCCCTCTTCTGGCCTGCAGGTGTATATGCAGGCAGAACACTGTGTACATAATAATAAATCTGAAGAAGAAGAGGAGGAGGAGGAGGAGGAGGAGGAAGAGGAGGAGGAGGAGGAGGAGGAAGAGGAGGAGGAAGAGGAGGAGGAAGAGGAGGAGGAAGAAGAAGAGGAAGAAGAAGAAGAAGAAGAGTACTCTAAAACAGAAAGGATGGTGCTCAAGGGAGGAAAAAGACTCTGGAATTCTTGTTTCTCAGCTGGCCAGTGAGGCTTCAACCAGACTCAGGCTGAGTGCTCCTTTGCCTGCTCATGTCACTGTGATTTCCATCTTCTCAATCAGCATGGGGAAGAACGGGGCCTGGCTGAGGCATGGGAGGAAAGCAGCACAGTCCTCTGATAGCTGAGGCGGCTGCACTTGGTATGTGATGGATGCCATCTTGATTTTGTGCTTAGATAAAATTATGATGCGTCCTAACTGTATCTAAGTTCCCTGATCTTGCAGTGACCTGTCCTGTAATGCTGTGTAAGTGTTGTAAAAGGCTCCGTGGGCCAGCTCCTGACAATACGGAGGCCTGGCTAAGAACAGGAGAGTCAGCCCCCAGTGCCCAGAGGCTACCCTTTCTTCCCCAGTCAGAATGGGTCGTAAGCCACAGGACAAAACAAGAGCCCTTTGGTGCTTTGAATAAATGGCCCCCATAGATCCACGGAGAGTGACACTATTAGGATGAATGGCTTTCTTGGAGCGAGTGTGTTACTGGGGACGGGCTTTGAGGTCTCAGATGCCCAAGCCAGGCCCGTGTCTCACTCTCTGCTGCCTTCCCATCAGATGTAAAACTCTCAGCTGTCTCTCCAGCACCAAGCTCACCTGCATACACTTCTCACCATTGATGACGGGCAACTAAACCTCTGAACTGTAAGCCAGCCCCAAGTCAATGCTTTCCTTTGTAAGTGTTGCTGTGGTCAGTGGTGTCTCCTCACAGCAGTAGAAACCCTAAGACAAGCCCACATGCCTTTTCAGATCTGGTTACTAGTTAACTGGGAGGGTGAGAAGGGAGTTTTCTACAATGCGTTATTGATCCGTGTATAATGCAATAGGATTCATTATGACACTTTCGCATGTGTGTGTCTTATTCTGTGCTGTCACTCAGCCCCTCCCCCAGCTGCCCTCTGTAATAGATGAGCAGCAGTGGCCAGTCAGAGAGAAGGTGGACACAATTCCCCTCTTTGATATTCAGTAAAACACAAGGGCCTTAAGGCTGTGTCTGGGCCTTGAGGTGGGAGGAAGGGCCTTAGACAGACAGGATGGATGCCACACATGAGCTTTTGTTTGTTTTAGAAAAATTTTTGTGTTCTTTATGTTAGGTTATTGTTCTGTTTTTTTTTTTTTTTTTTTTTTACTAGTTTTGTTTTTTTTTGTTTTGTTTTTAATGTGTATGTATGTTGTGTGCATGCAGGGTGTTTTGTTTTGTTTGGGATTTTGTTTTTGAACAGGATCTCACTGTACAGCCGGGCTGTCCTGGAACTCCCTCTTTAAACCAGGTTTGGGCTGAATGCCCAGAGATCCATCTGCCTCTGCCTCCTGAGTGCTGGGATTAAAGGTGTGCATCACTGTGCCTGCTTTGTTAAATTTTGTGGCCAGAAATCAACTCAAATCTTGCCCTTCTGGCACAATTCACCTTTTTAAATGTATACCATCTCACTGGCCTAGAGCTCACAAAGCAGGCGAGGCTGGTTACTTCGCCAGCACTGAGATTACAAACGTGTGCCCCATGCCTAGATTTAAAAAAAAAAAAAAGGTTGAACTCAGGTATTTAAACTTGTAAGGCAAGCATTTTACAAACTGTGCTGTGTTCTTAGCCCCATAACACCTGTTTTTGAAAAATAAAAGTTGAAAAAAAAAATTAAAAATGCAAAAGTCATTTTGGGGCCATTCAATAGATACATACCTGGGGCAGGGGAGGTGAGAAATAACCAAGTGAAAACTATTAGGGACAAGAGAATGTTAGCAAAGGGACTTTTAAAATAACAAAGGTAATAGCTGTCCTACATGTAACAATAACCAGCAAACATAACAGAATAAAAGATTCCACTTTAAAACGACACAAAGGGAAAAACAAAACTGCTAGACATAAGACTATTAAAGTGTACAGAACGAAGGAAAAATTTACACTCAGTTGACAAAACTGAAAGGGCTTTAAAGTAAGTGGAGACACAGTTTGTCCAAGATAGGAAAATCTGCTGTAAAAAGCTACCAATTTGTTCTAATTTTACCTCCAAACATAATGGGATCCCAGTGAAAATAGCATCAATTCAACATCCCAATAATGGGAATTTCAAAACTAAAAAAACGAGAAAATGAGATGAAAAAAATTATCAGAGAAATAGTGCCATTTCTCAAGCAAAACATTTGAGATTAACACTGTTCAGTTTAGTCAATGAAGAAGTGGGACGGGGGCTGGAGAGATGGCTCGGAGGTTAAGAGCACCATCTGTTCTTCCGAAGGTCCCGAGTTCAATTCCCAGCACCACATGGTGGCTCACAACCACCTGTAATGAGATCTGGTGCCTTCTTGTGGTGGGCAGGCACACGTGTGGGCAGAATACTGTATAAATAATAAATAAATCTTTAAAAAAAAAAAAAAGAAGTGGGACGGGCTGCCCTGCCCAGGGCTATGAGTAAGTAAAGTGGAAGAGAGAAACCCTGTTTCAAAACAACAACAACAACAACAACAAACAAAACAAAACAAAACAAAACAAAAAAGAAACGTGGAAGAAATGTAACAAGAGAGCTTTTGTAAAGGGGGGCAGGATGGAAGGCTGTGTGCCACCCAGATCGGCACACAGACAAGCCCTGCATGTTTCCAGAGTGAGTCCTCTGAGTTGGAAGACAGTGATGGGAAAACCCTGCAAACATTGGAGGAGCAAAAAGCCACTCTATCCCAAGGGGCCATATCCAGCTGCCACTGTGCTTTCATTGGTGATGATAGTGGTGGTAGCTTGTTTTCTTGTTTTTATTTTTGTTCTTTTTTCCTTCACATTTGTGGATTTAAATCCTGATTTATTGTAGAAAAACCTCAAATACTTACAAGGTAGCGATGTCTTTTTAGCTCTCAGGTCCCTAACACCAGCCTCAATGGTTATCAATTCTCAATCTATCTTCATGCTGACCTCACTCCCCCCTCCTGTCAATGTATTTCTCTAAAAGATAAGGGCCTGAGAATACAGTACTATGCCTTTATTCCACCTGAACTAAAATGAGACAGTATCAAGCCAGCAGGATGGCCTAGCAGGTAGGGTGGTTGCCGGCAAGCTTAACACCTGAGTTCAGTTCCTGGAACCCACGAGGTAAAGGGAGAATTGACACCTAACAAGTTGTTCTCTCATCTGCACACAGATGCCATGGCACGTGTGGGCTTGCACACCTACACCCACCCACCCCACACATACATCTCTATATATCCTACCCACAAATACCCCCACTGCTATATACACAAATACCTACACACACACACACACACCTATACACACATAACTACGCACATACACTTACACACGCACTAATAAATGTTTTTAAATTTTTAAACAGTGTCATCAAAATCTAGTGTTCCAATTTCTAACTGTCTCATTAATGTCACAGATTTTTTTTTTTTTTTAAAGCGTACTCTATGTGTCTCTGTGTGGCCCATACATTGTTGGCTTTCTGAAGTCTTTTAATCCAGAGTTATCTCCCTACCCGTTTCACTACAAATTATCTTTTCAGGAGTGCTCCTGTTCCTCGACATGTATTTGGTGAAGAAAGAGGGTGTGTGACCCACCACGGGCCTCTGCTCTAGATTACTTGGCTGGCTGTATTTCTCCGTCTGCTCAATTTCCTGCACAGTGTACAATTTCCTGCACACTGCTGCAGAGCAGAGAATAAGAACTTCTCTCAGTGCCTTTCTCAGCAGCTAATGAGGGTGTGTTCCACTGAAACGGTGGGGGCGGGGGAGGGCGGACCAACGACCTGCAGCCCAGCTCATGAGAGAGGCAGGAAGTTTCCTGGGATGGTGTGGAGAGGAGAGCTTGGCTGACACTGTGTGGCTGATGGGGGGAGTGGAGGAGTACTGGTCAGAGCAGAATGGAAGAAGGTCCAAAGACAGCATCTTTAAGGCAAACACTCAAACTGACAAGTCACAGGACAGTGAAGCTTAAGGTTGAATTGGTCATAACCAGATAGAAAACTAAGACATGTTTAAAAAGCAACCATTGATCAAAAAAGGAAAAGCAAAGCACAGTTCACTTCTGGTTCACCTGTGGACGATATGTATCAGTCGTCATACTGAGTTTGTGTAATGGGGCGGTATAACTGGACTCCAAAGAGTACAGGTGTGCAGGCTGGGAGGGGTGGGACTGCAGAGCCCAACACTCCTCCTCCATAGGAAATCATCCAGTGAACCCCAGTATGGTTCGGAAGAAGCACGTGTGTTAACTGAGTTCTGACTCCCCAGATGTCCAGGTGCTTGCCTCTGGAGTCTGCGCATACTAGTAAAATGACCAAAGAGATAGCTAGGTAAATTCCAATCCTTAAAATATGGATTTTCTTGGATTATCCCTAAATGTCCCTAAATGAACTCTATTACAATTGTCTGTGTGTGTGTGTGTGTGTGTGTGTCGTTGTGGGTGGAAGCAAATGGCAATTTGGATTTGATGAAGGAGAAGAAGATTGCAAATGTCTCAAAGGTGGAGACAGTGATAGAACAGACTGAAAAGACTGGTGGGCAGCTTCTCTGTGCAGACGAGGTGAAGAAGGGGTGTGTGGGATTGGGGAGCCGGGGCTCAGGAAGAACAGCTCGGCCAGCGTTTTGGCCACAGTCCTTCCTGACTCAGACTTCAGCTCCAGCAGAGGAGCACATTATTAATAAGTGTGTGTTTCTGTAAGACACTGGGCTTGCGGTATTTTGTTACAGGCGAAAGCTAATACAGCACAACGCTCAGGTCTGAGTGGAAATGTGCAAAGCAGCAGCTGAAGTATTAGACAAAGGATGACTCCAGAAAAGGATGGGCAAGATTGGAGGCGAGTGGGTTTTTATTACAAGTGGAACCATCTGATTTTTTAAAAAATATGCACATATATTATACTACGATTAAAAAAATGAAAATGCAACTTAAAAATATACCCAAACCAAGTGATTTTTAACGAGTGGGTTATAGCAGACACCAAGAAAAAAGCAACCAGTTCTGGAGAGTGAAAGCCCGCTTCCTTCCACAAGCTCAGGGAGGTGGGAGCAACTGTGCTGGTAACCGCACAGAGCAGCGGAAGAGAGAAATCACGGACAAATTCACCATGGAACAAACAGGCATGGAGCTGAATACAGTACAGACAATGAGTATGAAATGTTGATGATAATGTACATTTGCTTTCTTTCTTTAATTAATTAATTAAAATTTTCCAGACAAAGTTTCTCTATGTAGCCCTGAATGTCCTGGCATTTACTCTGTAGACCAGACTGGCCTCAAACTCGCAGAGATCTGTCTCCCTCCCGAGTTCTGAGATTAAATTCACGTGCCGCCAGCCACTGCCCAGTGCATTTGTTTTTCTTTTGATGCCATAACATATTAGCAAAAGCAGAGGCTTAAGACCCTCACCACCTTCCATTTCTGTAGGTCTCAAGGCTAGTGCATTTCCACCAAATTACAGTCAAGGCATCTGCAGGACCCATTCCTGTTTGGAAGCTCTAGAAGAAAATCCCCCTCCAGGTCTGCGGTGGTTTGAAAGAAAATGCGCCCTCCCCACCCTACCCCCGCCCCCGCCCCCGCCCCCGCCCCCGTAGGCTCACAGGGCGGAGCACTATTAGGAGGCGTGGCCTTCCTGGAGTAGGTGTGGCTTTATTGGAGGAAGTGTGTCACAGTCTCTTCCTGCTGCTCATGGATCCAGATGTGGAACTGTCAGCTATCTCTCTAGCACGGTGTCTGCCTACATGCCGCTGTGTTTCCCACCATGATGATAATGGACTAAACCCTTGAACTGTAAGCCAGCTCCAATGAAATATTTTGCTTTCTAAGAGATGCTGTGGTCGCCGGGCAGTGGTGGCACATGCCTTTAATCCCAGCACTCGGAAGGCAGAGGCAGGCGGATTTCCGTGAGTTCGAGGCCAGCCTGGTCTGCAGAGTGAGTCCAGGACAGCCAAGGCTACACAGAGAAACCCTGTCTTGAAAAACCAAAAAAAAAAAAAAAAAAAAAAAGAGAGAGAGAGAGAGAGACAGACAGACAGACAGACAGAGAGATGCTGTGGTCATGGTGTCTCTTCACAACAACAGAAACTAAAACAAGGTCCCTCCGGTGGTTTGAAGAATTCAGTCCTTTACATATGTGTGGTGGGGGATCTGTGTTGCTGTCTGTCAGCTGCGGTCTGTTGCCACCAACACCCCCTGATGGAGAGCCTCTTTCCACCTTCAAAGCCAGCAACCTCAGACTGCATCTTGCTCATGCATTACTTTGAGCCATGCTTCTGCCCTCCTTCTCTGGTTTTAAGGGCTCTTTATTATTTGGACCCATTCCAGCTTGTTTCCACAGGAAAGTTTCTGCCGATACGTAAAGTAGTGCTTTCATAGGCCCCATGGATTGAGGTCCCAGTGTCGCTGGGAACCGCTATTCAGCCTGCCACATTTACATCACGATCAAATAAAATTTTATCACAATAGTACTAGTGAGAATGGCTTCTGGTGATTTAAAATTAGAAAATCTATTACTATAATGTCATATTAACAGATAAAAAAGAAAAATAAATGCAATATCGTTTTAATAAATTCAGAAAAAAACCACTTGATAATGTCCAACACACACTCATGATAAATATTCTAATTAAAATAAGAATTAGAAGAATTCCTAACTGTGGAATATGATAATAACCTAACATCTTTTAATTTTGAAGCTGTATTTTAATGTGTTTAACGTATTTAACGCTTAATCTATTTAATGTATCAATGTGTTTAATGTGTTAAGTACATTTAGTTCCATGTATATATGGGGGGGGCACTATGGGCACATGTGGATACAGATGCCCTCAGAGTGCGGAAAAGGCTGTGAGCTCCTCTGGAACTGGAATTGCAGTCAGATGTGAGCTGCCGTGTGGACGCCGGGAAGCAAACTCAGGTCTTCATCAAGAGCAGCCAGCACCCTTAGCCATTGTGAGGGCAGTTCATGGTTGTCAACTTGGCTATATCGGAAACCAACTAGAACCTGAAAGTGAAGGATATACCTGCGAGGGATTTTGCCTAGTTTGTAGTAGGAAGATCTACTTCCAATCCAGATCCTTCAGGTAACAAGACACACTTTTAATTCAGATCTTTTGAGCTAGGAAAAGACAGGCCTTTAATCCAGATCCTGAGGTGGGAAGACACACCTCTAATCTGGCCTACACCTTCTGCTGGAAGCCTATAGAAGGCCATAGAAGGAGGAAGCTTTTTGTTCTTTGCCTGCTTGCTGGCTCAAAGTCGTCTCTTAGCTGACCGATTGAATCTGGCTTCTCTCTTAGCCTCTGAGTGAATTGCTCTGCTTGGCCTCAAACTAACTTCAGCAATCTGTTCTGGTCTTCTGTCTGCTTCTCATTCTCTGGCTTGTTCTGTCTTCACCTGTCTCTGTAAAACTCCCTTGGTAAACCTGCCTCTGAGTTCCACGAACTGAACTGCCACAAACTCCACTCCACTGCACTGCCTCTGAACTCACTCTCAACCAAACTGCCTGAACAGCACTGACTAGAACTAGAGATCTGCATACCTCTGTCTCCTGAGTACTGGGATTAAAAGCATGTACCACCACGCCTGGAACTAAGCTTTTCTTTACCTGAAACTTGCTCTGTACCAGTCTGGCCTTGAGCTCAGAGATCTGCTTGCCTCTGTCTCATGGAATTAAAGGCATGTCTGTATCTTCGCCAGATCACAAAGACCTAGAAGGTCTTTGGATGTGATCTCTTGCTAGAACCGCATGTTCTAGATTAAAATTCCTCTACATCTTCGCTGTTTGTGCTTAAGCTAAAAATTCTACAGTTTAACTTTTACGATAGAAACAATTATCAACCCCATAAACGTAATGGTCTGAATGTCCTTATGAATATCCATTGATGGGATGATCTTTCATAATTGCAGTCCTAATACTCTGTCCTTCAGCAAATGTCCACTTTATCACCAAGGTTTTCCAGTTGGACAATCTGATGGACGATCTGTCCCCCTTCAGCTGGATTGTCGAGCTGTCTCCGTGCAGAGGGGACCAGCTTTCTACACCATCTGCATTGTTGTCTTTCTTCGAAGCGTCCTTGAGTTGTGTCTTTCATGGCGAAGATTCTCTTTTTCAGCTCAGATCTTTATCAAGTCTGACGCAACCCGTTGCCTTTCATCATCTGTGGAAATATAGGCAGAACCTCTTGCACAATGTAACATGTACTCTGACCTCCATTCTGAAGGTAAAACGTCTTTAGAGTATACAGGTTGATTGAATTCATCAGATTTTTTTTTCTACTATCTAGTGTCTTTCAGCGTATCTTATTCCCCTTTTCTGCTTATCAAGGTACAGGTAGATCTTTATAAATCCACATATAAACTAGACACGTAAGCACTCACATTCCATGCCAGTTCCACACCAAGGAGCTGGGCTCCCTGCCAGTGAGCCAGGCTGCTGCTGTTGCTTCTTCTCCTCCTCCTCCTCCTCCTTCTTCTTCTTCCTCTTCTTCTTCTTTTGTTTTTTTGTTTTGTTTTTCAAGGCAAGGTTTCTTTGTGTATCCCTGGCTGTCCTGGACTCACATTGTAGACCAGGCTGGTCTCGACCTCACAGCAATCCTCCTGCCTCTGCCTCCCAAGTGCTGGGATTAAAGGCGTGCGCCACCACCGGCCGCCGAGCCAGGCTTCTTATCCATTGTCAATGTGTTGTCTGTCTTGATCCCCAATTTCATTAGGTACCATAGGTTCACAATTAAGCATTTCCTCTTCTTTCACTTCTGTTTCTCGTCTCTCAAGCTTTTGTATTATTGTAGCTAATTTTTCTTGTTGTACAGCTATTTTCTCAACCTTCTTTGAGAGGAAAATATAATGATTGCAATTGAAAGTATGGAGGGGTTTACTCTGTTGGTCACAATTGCAGTAAGTACTGCAATAGGTTTTTCTATCCCTCTTCAGGGATCTGGAGTGGAGTTTTCCATTATTTAATGCAGGAAGAGCCTTTCTATATAATTAAAATTGTCTTCTGGTGTGGCTTGCTATGATTCCCTGTCTCGGAAGGCTACTGTGTCATTCCTTGCTCTGGCCTCAAGGCTCCTACTGCTCTGGGGTCTCCCGAGACTCTCCCGGTTTATAACCATAATGGAGGAACTGATGCTTCCTGTGGAGATGATCCCAGGTGAATTTCTCCTCGCCGACTTCCTGTCAGATGTCTCCTGTCCCCTGCTTTCTGCAACATGGATGGGCTTTCTTCTTTAATCACGTTGTTTTTCTTCCAACCCCATTGAGCGCCAGATGGAAAAGTAACTTTTATTTACCTGCTATAATTGTTGTCTCAGAGGCTTACTTCCTCCATCTGCTAACCTAGGCTTAGTCCTGGAAGCTTCTAGCCTCTGTACAATCTAATCTAGGTCTAGAATGTTTTCATCCTCGGTCTCCTGCGTGCTTGTATTAGAGGCGTGTACTACCATGCCTGGAACTAAGCTTTTCTTTACCTGCAACTTGCTCAGTACCAGGCTGGCCTTGAACTCAGAGATCTGCTTGCTTCTATTTCATGGATTTAAAGACATGTCTGTATCCTAGCCAGATCACAAAGACCTAGAAGTTTTTTTTTTGGATGTGATCTCTTGCCAGAGCAGCCATATTTTGAATTAAAACTTCTCTGTAGAGTCCTACTACTGTTTCCCATATTCGTGTATGGATATAGGGCTACCTACAGCATGGACAATCTATCAGGGTCCCGCTCCTGAAGAAAGAGGACTTTCTCTCTCCTCTTGCTGTCTACTGCTTGTAGCTTGTCAACTAGGAGTGGGGCCTTGCGAGGCCCTCCCACTCATGCTGAGACGTTGACCAGATTTATCTTGTGTGGGTCTTGTGTAAGCAACTCCAGCTGTTGAAAGCTCATGAGTGCAATTGTTTATCCTGTCCAGAAAATACTGTTACCATCAGTCTTTCCCCCTTTGTCAGCAGTATTCCCTGAGCCTTGTGAGGAGTGTGGTATAAAGGTTCCATTTGGGGATGAACAGTCCACAGTCACTTTGATCATTTGTGGTTCTTCGTATTAATCTCTGTCCAGTGCAAAAGGTGAAATGCTGTGGGTGAAAGTTGTGCTAGTCTCTGGCTACAGGGATAAGCATTTAGACAGCAGTTGGATACTCTATTTAGCAAAATGATAGTGGCAGGTCCTCTTCTAGGATCTATGACCCCTCTAGCCATGGGTCTTTGGCCACATTTACTACTGGCCAAGGCATGAGTTCCTTCCTGTTAAATCTAACCTGACAGCTAGTGGTCAGTTACCTTGCAAGCCAGCTGTGCCACTGTTACATTAATGGGCATAGCTTGCCAGGTGAGCTGTCTTTGTAGTAGGTGAGTTTCACAACTTCGTAAAACAGCCTTTCCTGTACCCTGCCAAACATCCTGTGACACTATGACAGCTGGCCATCAGGGAGGAGGTTTCCAGTAGCCGTCTGATTTCTCCAAGTCCTGTGAGGAAAGAAAGCACATCCCCCTGAGAGAGCACATGAATGAAGGTGCGTGAGAATTCTGCATGCTTGGAAGAAAACTCCCAGAAAACAGGACGAGTCTTGAGAGCTCAGTCCTCCAAGGTACAGGACGGTTCTTGGACTGTGATTTTGTGCCCCGTCCCAGGTGCAGTAGATAGGAGTGGTTTTGTTTCAGATCACCCTTCGCCACTTATTAGTTATTCAGCCACATACAGCATGTCCTTGTGATTGTATACAGCTTGGACTCATATACACTTTGCTCATATGACCTTGCTTAACCCTTCAAATGTAAGTTGTCTGACGCTCTAGATGAAGTTGGCTATTGCAGGAGACTGTGGTCCACCTCATGCATTTGCTCCTTTCTCCCAGGTCTCATTGCATCTAGAGTGGTGACAACCCTCTATTAACAGTTAAGCTAACATTGTGCCAGCCTTTGTAGCCAGTACAAGGAGACCAAGAAAATCAGTACAAGTCACAGAGGGGTCAAGATGATCATTGTCCTTAAGAAATGTGATTATCTGCAGGAACCCCCATGAGAACCAACAGACTATGAGAAATAATAAGAGAATTCAGCAGTATTGTTCAATTCAAGACCAACACAAAATTCCTATGCATTAACAATAATCTGCATATGTATATTAATGCATGTTCTCTCTCTCTCTCTGTCTCTTTGTCTCTCTCTATATATATATATTATACATATACATTCACACATATATAATATACATAACATTTTGAATGACAAGAAAAGCTATGAGAAAATCTGTCTCCCTGGAGAAAAGTTTAGACTTCACTGAAGAGTATAACAAAGAATCTAAAAAGAGAGAGACGGTACCCTTGGAGGAAGGATCACGTCAACACTCAAGCAACTCAAAGTTAGTATAACGGTAATCAGATCTCCACCAGATGTTGCCAAGTGTGTTAGCAGGTAGATTGCTGTATTTATTTGTTCAAATGCATCTCTGTGTATATAGAGGCCAGAGATCAACCTCAGGTGTCATTCCTCAGGAGTTTTCCATCTTGTTTTGTGAGGCAGGGTCTCTCACTAGGTCCTTGAGCTCCCTGGCTTGGCTATCTGACAAGAGTCCCTGGGATCCACCTGTCTTTGCTGGCCCAGTGCTGGGGTTACAAGCACACTCCGCCAAGGTCATCTTTTCTGTGGGTGCTGGGAATGAAACCCAGGCCTTGCTGTTTGCACGGCAAACACTCTACTGTCTGAACCATCTGCTCATCTACCTATAGGTTTCCTTATGGCATCTTCCAAGCCAAATTGAAAAGCAAAGGGTCAGGGGCTGGAGAGATGGCTCAGTGGTTAAGAGTGCCGCCTATTCTTCCAGAGGTCCTGAGTTTAATTCCCAGCAACCACATAGTGGCTCACAACCATCTATTATGTGATCTGATACCCTCTTCTGCAGATAAAGCACTCATATGCAATAAATAAAATAAATAAATCTTTAGAAAAGAAAAGAAAAGGGTCCAGAATAACCAAGGCACCTCAGAAAAAACTAGAAGGCCTGCCCTTCCTAGAGACGGGAAAGGAGGAAACAATGAGCAGAGCATACTGTGACTGTGACAGTTTGTGAGTATATTTCTGACCATGAAAATTCCTTATTGGCTGCTATTTCTCCTGGAATGTGAAGAGAGTTTGATAGGTTTGTTCATATGACAATCAGCCTCACTCTTTTTCATCACATGTCTTCTGTGACTGGTTCTCCTGGCCCACAGACACTAGGTCTCCCTGTCCTGGTCTGGAGAACTCCTCACCATGTTCCATGGACCACATGGGGTCTTGTGTCCCCTGGTGACTGTCCTCTGGGAAGCACACTTTTCCCAGTGGCCAGACTCCACTACGAATATGCTCTTACTGGCCTGCAGTGCCTACACCAGCAGTAGCTACCAGCCTCTCATCTCTGCTGGCTTTTTACAAATTACTTCATATGTACGTGTGTGAAGAATGCTTGTTATAGACTGCGATGGAGCTTGATGAAAAGATTCTTCCTGCTTTTCATTTTCCTTTATGTCAGTATTGAATATAGCCATTCTCATAAATAGCAGGTAAGAGTGAGATTTGTTATCTTTCATTCCATTCTTTGCACTCCTTTCAATTTCATGCCACATATCACAAGTACGTATACACAAGGTGACTGAATTGTCAAATTTCCTGAGATTATAATACCCCAAATATTAAACAATTTCTTCTGGTTGATTTAAGAATTGTTATTAACAGTATGTGTTTATCTCAGTTTCTTTTTCTGCTTTTGTGGTAAAATACTGTATAGATCCAACTTACAGTGGAAAGAGTTTATTTGAGCTCACAGTTCAAGGTACAGCCCTTCATGGCCGAGAAGTCAAGGCTGCAGGAGCTTGAAGCAGCTGGTCACACAACACTCACAGTCAGAAAAGAGCAAGGACTGAAAGCCCATGTGCTGATGCCTGGATTTCTTCCTCCACTTACACAGCCCAGGTCCCACCTACAGTTAGGAGGGTCTTCTCAACTAATAAAATCAAGATGTAACTTTACAGGCAATGCCCAGAAGCCCATCTAGTGATTGACGTTCCTTTGAAGGTGAAGGTCATCATTACTCATCATAGTGCTTGCTGAGATGGTATATGTTTTCATATATATTTTTTTTCCATGAAGAGTCTCACTGTATATCCTAGGCTCTCCTAGAACTGCTATGTAACCCAACCTTGCCTTTTTAGCCTGATGTAGCGCACACTTAATGACAGTGCTCTAGGAGCAGAATTAGGAAGACCTGTGTGAGTTCAAGGCCATCCTTGTCTAGGTGGTAAATTCCAGAACAGTCAGGACTACACAGTGAGGCCTTGTCTCAAAATAAAATAAAATAAAATAAATATAAGACTTAAACCTTCAAAGTGCTACTTGCAAGTATTACCCTTCAAAGAAAGTGAAACATGTTTTATGGTCATAATTTTTTTATAAAGTTTCATTTCAATTTTTATAGATATTATTTATTACAGATAAGTCTTAGGGTTGATGAATTGTAGGTCAGAGAGAATGGAATAGAGACACTGAGGACTTAAGCTTAGAGCTAAAAACCAGAGACTAAGAGTTGTGCTTTGAGGGTAGAAATCCAAAGCTCGGGACTTGGGATCCAAGGATGTCCCCCCCTTTTTAAATCATTTTTAAAATTTAATTTATTCAGATTACATCTCAATTTTTATCACCTTGATTGTCTCTTTCCATTCCTCCCTCCCCCTCTCTTTCACCCTGTTTCCATCCCCTAGGTCTGTGACAGAGGGGACCTCCTCTCCCATCATATGTTCACAGCTTATCAAGTCTCATCTTGGTAGCCTTCCTATTCTGTCTCTGAGTGCTACCAGGCCTCCCCACCAAGGGGAAGTGGTCAAATATGGGGCACCAGAGTCCATATCAGAGTCAGTCCCCGCTCTCCACATGACTGTGAATAATGTCCTGTCCCTTGGCTAAATCTGAGTAGGGGTTCAATATTTACTGCATGTATTGTCTTTGGTTAGTGCAGTTGCTTGAGCAGACCCCCTGGGTCCAGATCCGACCATCATGATGTTCTTCTTGTGGGTTTCTAGGACCCTCTGGATCCTTCTATTTCCCCAATTCTCCCATACTTCTCTCACCTAGAGTAGTATAGTTGGGTCTTGAGGTAACTTATTCCCAGTATTCTGAGAAAGTGTCAGATTGATTTCCAAAGTGGTTGTACAAGTTTGCATTTCCACCAGCAATGAAGGAGTGTTCCCCTTTCTTCACAGAGGATGTCCCCTTTTTATACCTACTTTCTTACCCAGAACAACAGGTCTCTGTTTTGGCTTTTTTTTAAATGTTTCTTGAGAGCAGACACTGTTATCTCCTTTATTTCACATAATTTTTCAATGCTTCTATATTCTTCTATTTTTCCTTCCAAACTCTCAGTCAACTGGCAATCACAAGAAGCCTACTGCCCTCCAAACACTGCTTGGGAAAACGTCATCTATGAGATGATTGTCTTTACCCATCTGCTCTACCAGAACTCTAACCCAGACCAGGTGTTTTGAGAGTCCAAGGTCAGGTCTCCTGAAATCCTCAACACAAAGGATCTGGAATGGGCCTGTCTTAGTCACTGTTCCATTGCTGTGAAGAGACACCATGACCAGGGTAGCGTATAAAAGACAGCATTTAATTAGTGGCTTGCTTCCAGTTAAGAGGGGAAAAACTGTAAGCGGGGTTTGTGGGTTACAGGAATATCGACCTTTAGGCAGCTTGGGGGAGGCTAGACCACAAGGGGAAGTTGTGGGTCACAGAAGTGTTGACCTTCAGGTGGGTTGTGTGGAGGCTGAATCTCCAGGGAAGTTTTGAGTCACAGAAATGTTGACCTTCAGGCGAATTGAGTGGAGGCTGAGTCTCGAAGGGAAGCTGTTTTTTTTTTTAATTATTATCTCAAAGGAACATTGGATATTAATTGTATCTAATCACTCAGGCAGAATTTCTGGAGACTGCTGGCAGGTGCAGTTTACAGCAGGACGTGGTCATTCCCAGAATGCAGGGAGAAGGGTCACCTAGAGGACAAGTTCTCACAGAAAATACAGACCATGGCATACAGAACACGGCATTAGTTTGGTCCTTACATTCTTTCCTCTGACAGGTTCATTGAAGACCCAATCATGGGTTTTCCTGGAACGTATTCCTCTGAGTTGGCCTGTTGTAGGGCCAGGTACTGCACCCTACTGACTATTATCCGGATGGTGCCCAATCTTTGCTTGATATAAGGGGGGCATAAAACATGACTGGTTTAAACAAAACTAAGAGTCTATTTTCTTATAGCTATTTGTCCCTCATGCTAGAGAGTTGCCCTTGACTTAGCATTTCAGCCTATAAAGTGGGAAAGTGGACGAGGTCTTTCTCTTCTGTAACTTCTTCCTGCTGACATTAGGGGTGCTGTTATCAGGGCCTAGAAAGGCTGAAAAGGTAGTCAAAGGCCAGGGATTGGGGCACTTATCAAAAGCATCTGTTTAACTGATCCAGTTGAAGAGACAGGGATTAGTCATATCTGCAGGAGTGGTATACACCAACTTCCTGCAGGTTCAGATCTCAGCAGCTCTGGATGTAGTCTGTTAGCCAGCTAAAAATCTTCTGAGACAAGTACAGAATAGGGACAGAAGTTAAAATTTTGTCTATAAGACAGCTGGAGTAGACTTATGCCTTTGAAATTCAGTAAAAGCATGAACTTTTTTTTTTCAGTCCAGAGGACTTAATATACAGATTGGACAGACTCATTTTTAGCATGATAAGAAGGACCCTTAAGTCTATATTCAGAATACAACCAAAGGGAAATTAAAATCTTGAGCTTGGGACTGATTAATAAGCAGCCAGCACTCTACCAGCTTATTATAACTCCATTGATCTCATTTGAAATCTGCAACTTGCATTTATGTACCTTAAAACTTCTCTTAAGATCCTTTAACTATTATAACTTGCACTTACCAACATTTAAACAATTTTTTAGATCCTCATATGTTTTGTTTATAACTTGCATTTATCAACCCTTAAACCCTTTCTCAGACCCTCAAATACTTGCATTTATCAACTTGAAACACTTTCTTAGGCCCTCTAACATTAATACAACCTTAAAACACCTTCTCAGAACACTTTCTTAGACCTTCTAACATTCTTATCTTGCATGTATCAACCTTTAAACACTTTCTCAAATTCTCAAATACTTTAGATTCGCCTAACATAAACTTTCATAACCTCAGACCTTATATAAACCACACCTTTTTTCTATCCAGTTATTCACCAAGAGACACAGGCAGCTGAGTTACACTAAAAACTGTTTACCATTCAACATGAAGCCTGTGAGCAAGGCAAGCCTGTTTGCCTTTTTGAGTAAGAGAAGAGACCTAATATCTAGTAGTTTTAACTAGCTAATAAATTGACTAATCTACTAACAGTGGGTCTAACTCTTCTCTAGCTGTCAAGCTACATTAGCTCAGCCATCAATGGAATCGGAGACCTGAGAAGGATAAATTATAAGCTAGACGATTTTATATGCCAATCAAAATGACGGAGATGACTAGCCATATCCTGGTACCTATACAGCTGTCTCTTGTGGTAACATGGCACCATGGGCAGAGACAGTCTGGCCATCAGGCACAGAGGCAGAGAAGATGAGAGGCTGTTTCTGTGGAAGGTAAACATGGAAGAGACTGATCTCACCTTGTATTCAGCAACGTGAGACATGACTGTCCAGCTGTCCAGTCCAGTTGTCCACAGGCTGATCCACAGCAGACATTGGGTGCAGTTTTGCTCAGTGGCTAGAAACCACAATCCAGGGAGTCATTTGCCATGCCAAAACTTCTCAGAGACCTTGAGAGTTAATGCTAGGATGTAGGATTCTCTGTCATAATTAGCTTAAATATATTTAATGCCATATTCTGCAGATCTTTGACAAGCTTGAGGGTCAGCATATCTGTGCTCAAATCTTGTATGTCTTTAGCTATGTGCTCTAAACTACATCTTACAAACATAAAACAGAATTTATAATCTATAATCTGCAGATAAGTGTTAAAGGGCCACATCTGTCTAATTTTAGTATGTCTGAATTGCTTGTTTTAGCTATATATTGGCTTATTATTTTAGAAAACACCTGTGATTAACAGAACTAGTACATAACAAAACTATACGCTTTAATTATCCTAAACAGTTTGTGATAGTAGCTTTTTAAAAAGAATGGAACTGCACATAGCATTTTTAAGAATTACATAGGCTCAATATTTTAAAAGAGTTGATATATAGTATGCTGTAATCAAAATATGACCTTAATTTTGTATCAATATACAAAGATTTAAACAACCGAAAACCATCTACCCCACCTAGGGAATGAGGCATCATTCTCTTGGAATTGTTTCATTAACTATCAGGCAACTGATTCACTGATATAGCTGACCATAAACTGCATCAGTTATTAGTATGATTTTAAATATATTTCTGAACTAATATCAAAGAAACTTTAATCATAGATATGGTTCATTGATGAACTGGAAATCTTGCTGATTCTGCCATATTTCATCATTAAGACTGAACATCAAAAGCTAGCTTAAAGGACAGAGGTTTCCTTTGGTGCTAAGCAAGGTAACTGAATACAGTTGGCAGCATTCAATAGAGAGATTTGAGTCTCCCACAACCAAAATGTCTGCCAGTCATGTAGCTGCCCTTAGCCAAGATGGTGGAGAGGCAATGGCCCCACACTTTTTATCACTGAATCAACATGGCGGCCAGGCAAGTGGTGTTAGAGGCCGTGGTAGGCAATTTAAAAACATAGCCATATTCAGAAAACAAAGCCAAACATATTCCTAAGGCAATGATTTCTACCTTTTTGAGAACATAATAACCATAAATTTAGAAGAAAACCCAAATTTTAACAGTGTAAACAATTGAATATCTCTAAAATTAATTTTTTTGTTGTTTTTTTGTTTTTTGAGACAGGTTTTCTCTGTGTAGCCTTGGCTATCCTGGACTCCTTTTGTAGACAAGGCTGGCCTTGAACTCACAGCAATCCTGCCTCTGCCTCCCAAGTGCTGGGATTAAAGGCATGTGCCACCACCACTTGGCTAAAAATATTATTTTAACTTAATAGTATCTTTTAGAATTACCCATTCCCAAAGCATGCAATATAGCAGTCTTTTAATCTGAATTAACCTTTATAACAAACAGAGAGCTCATTAGGACCAAGAGGCTCTAAAATTGTTACCTTATGCCATGTAACTATTTCCAGATGATGGAGTCATAGGGCATGCTACAGATCACATGGTCCACATAGTTGCTATTTAAAAACATCTGTGTTACAAATACATATATGTCAGGAGCCATAGGACCTTGCCTGACCTGCCCCAGTGGCTGAGAGGCCCTGCTGGCTGAAAACCACAGCTGTCTGCATACTTGAGATAATTATTCTGCCTGGCAACCACAAAGATCCAGCCTGACCTTGAGAAAGAGAACATTTGGTGTATCGCGACTTCTGAATAATCGCCCCACTCCACACCTGCTGCCCTTGGGCCTGGCCCAGAAGATTTTGTAACTTTCCACTGCATTCCTTCCTACCCCCCCCCCCCCCCGCCCTCTCAGAAGCTTACTTTAAATTTGGATACCCCCTTACAATAAACGGCCCTCGATAAAGTCTAGTTTTAAATACAGGACAATAATTACACAAAAACCTTAATTTAAAAGTAACTGCTTATAGAATGGCTCCACTCTAACTTACAAGTTCAAGTTAACCTTTTTGTTAAAAATATTAATGATTTTAACTATCTTCCATAACCAATAATTTATAAGCAAGGTGTACAGAACACAATAAATGTATATATTTAAATTAAACAAGTTAAATCAAACATATAGTGGCCACATACATTAATACATTTCAAGATAGACAGACAAAACTTTCTCTAGATGTAATTTCCAAGGAAAAGTACTTTGTCACCTGTTGAACCCAATCAATACAGGCAAGAGCTGGGACTTTCCGGTGGTGTCTCGGATCAGGTGATGAGTATACCATACTTGGGGAGGGGGGACATGCTTTTGACCAAACTGCAAACTGGAAAAAGCTTTTACCAAAGCCAAACAGCAGCCGCCCCAAAAGCCCTGCAGTTCCTGTGTCCTCCTGGTGCTTGTTCAGCGTAAGTGATAGGACATTTTAAAAGATAAGGAGGGAGTAGGCAGACCTTAGCAATCCTGTTTAACCCCTCTCCAAACGCTGCATGCTCAGGTGTCTCATATCAGCAAGGATCCAAAATGCCCCATATTTGTGACTGGGATTTTTGGAGGGCGCCCCCTCCATGCTTGGGAAGACCCCTCAACCCAGGATTCAGCAGCAACCAAGTGTACAAACAGGAAGTGGGAGGCACTAGGCTCAGGCCGCCATACTTGAGACCTGGCCCATTTCTGGAACTGAGACGGTTACAAGCAAGCAGAAACACAAAACAACTATATGAACAGAAATGTACTGGTACGACAAGAGAAACGAACCAAAATTCAGAACAACAACTGTCCTGAGAGCCAGTGGGATCCATGACATTCTGCCAGAAACCAAACTCAAATCAGCCTACCCTGTAACCAGGCTCTGCCTGAATCAGAAAAATGGACCTGATATGGAAATTCTACAAAAGACTCTCAAGAATCACACAAAGGCAAAAATGGAAAAAGCACAAACCAACAAAATCAGACTTCCTGGAGCACACAGGTAATAAGATATTGGCATCTTGCCATACCGCGGGAGCGACCCGCTTTGTCTCCCAAATTTGAGGTTGTTTGTCTCCTCCTTCTGTCCGTCAAAGTCTCAATCAATAGCACACACACAAAGTCTCAATCAACACTATACACATACACAAAACAGTCGGACAAACAAACACGGTCAGCTCGCTGATTTGAAAGGAAACGAAAGTACCGACTCAGCCACCCAAGAGAGCGTTCAGTAGCTGGATCTGGTAATAAACAGATGTGAGGTTCTAAGTCCTCCTGATGGGGGTCAGAGACCCCCTCCTGATGGGGACGGAAGCCCCTGCCTGATGGCGACCAAAGGCCCCCCAATGAGGCTTTTAAGCCTCCCTGGTGGGGGTCAGATACCCACCTCTTGGTGGAGATAGATGCCCCCCTCGATGAAGACCAAAGTCCCCCCCGATGAGGCTCTAAGGCTTCCCTGTCGGCGGTCAGAGACCTCCTCCTGATGGGGACCGAAGTCCCCCTGATGGGGACCAAAGCCTCCCTGATGGGGACCGAAGTCACCCCGATGGGGTCTGAAACATCATCTAGACTCCTGCAGTTCCAGACCACCGCAGCCATGACTATACAGCACGTCTGCTAAGTCATTCCTGTCTGCTACAGATACGGAAGTCCTGGGACGCTTGAAAACACAGAGCCGCAACACAGACACATAGACAGACAATACACTTACACAGACACACATTTATTGGCCGCTGTAGGACCCTCGGTTCTGGGTCCTGGGGGTTCTGAGGAAGCCTCCAAATGTAAGACCCAGATCGCCCAGATTGCAAGACTCCCCAAAAGACCACCAGGGCTCAATACCGATGCAACACACACAGGGTCCTGTATTACAGGCTTGAGCTTGGGTCACAATCCTTCCTGATGCAACAGGATAGGAGAGTGGCACGGAGCTTCAAGGGCAATAGGTTTATAAAAGGGAAAAGCTGTAAGCGGAGGTTGTGGGTCACAGTAATATCGACCTTTAGGCAGCTTGGGTGGAGGCTGGACCACAAGGGGAAGTTGTGGGTCACAGGAATGTTGACCTTCAGGCGAATTGAGTGGAGGCTGAGTCTCGAGAAGAAAATTTTAATCTCAGAGGAACATTGGATGCTGATTGTATCTAATTGCTCAGGTGGAGTTTCTGGAGACTGCTGGCAGGTGCAGTTCACAGCAGTACGTGGTCACTCCCAGAATGCAGGGAGAAGGGCCACCTACAGGACAAATTCTCACAGAAAGTACAGACCACGGCGTACAGAACACGGCATTAGTTTGGTCCTTCAAGTCCATTTATCACCATGGTGAGAAGCATGGCAGCATGCAGGCAGACATGGTGCTGGAGAAGGAGCTGAGAGCTCTACATCTTGATCTGCAGGCAGCAAAAGAAATCTGTGCTTCACACTGGGCAGAGCTGCGACCCTGAAGCCTGTTTCCACAGTGACACGCTTCCTCCAACAAGGCCACACCTCCTAATAGCGGCACTCACTGCGGGCCACACATTCTCACACTTGAGTCTGTAGGGGCCATTTCGGTTCAAACCACCACCTTCCACTCCCTGGCCCCCTTAGGCTTGTAGCCATAACCTAAGGCAAAATACATCTACTCCAACTCCAGAAGTCCCCATAGTTTATCACAATCTCAACAATGTTTAAGCATCCAAAGTTCAAAGTCTCTTCTGAAATGAATCCCTTATAAAATCAAAATTAAAAAAAAAAAAAAAAAAACCCACACACTTCTAATATATCATAGCACAGGATATACATTACTATTCCAAAATGTAGGGAAGGGAATACAGTGAGAAAATATTGGATGAAAGCAAGATCAAAACCCAGCTGGGCAAACTCCAAACTCTGCATTTCCATGTCTGATGTCAAAACAGTCTTCAGATCTCCAACTCCTTTCATCTTTGCTGACGGCAACACATTTCTTTCTCTTGGACTGCTTCCACTCGCCATTAGCAGCTCTCCTTGGCAGGTATCTCATGGCTCTGGCATCTCCAACATCTTGGGGTCTCCAAGGCAATCCAGGTTTCACCTACCCAGCTCTCAAGGCCTCTCCGCAGGGACATCCTGCATGACCCATTCATGGCCTCAGCAGCTTTTTTTAGGTGCTGAGGGAGATTTCCTCCTTGATTCTAAAGCCAGAATCATGTGGCCAAAGCTGCCAAGTTCTTTTGCTTGCAGGGGCTGGAACATGGTCCCCTCACTCAATTACATCTTCACCAGCTTTTTATTTTCCAGTTTCCTTCACTGCCTACGCTTGGATGTCCTGGAACTTGCTCTGTAGACCAGGCTGACCTTGATCTCAGAGGTCTGCATGCCTCTGTCTCCTGAATGCTAAGATTAAAGGTGTGTGTCATCTCGCCTGGACCTAAACCATTGTCTAATTCCTTTAATGGTAGCTAAACTGAGTGGCTTCTTCCCCTGAGTTCACTGCTTCCTTAAATCCATTTAATATCTTTAATCCATTTGTTTCCTTGAATACAGGACTTAGCTCCATTCCACTTCTGGAGCTGCTTTAATCCTTGAACCATACATTTTATGTTGTTTTCCTTCTCAGCTGGCTCCTTTTCATCAAAACACTCTTTATAAGAGTGAACTACAAGACAGAGTCTATACTAGCCTGTCTTGAGATTTCCTTTGCCATCGCAATTAAGCGAAATCTCTTCACCTTAGCTTCAAGCAGACTGTTCAGACAAGGGCAAAATGCAGCCACATTCTTGACTAAAATATCACAAGGGTGATCCCTAGGCAACATACTAAAGTTCTTCTCTGAAACCTCTTGAGCCAGGCCCACATTCCTCCAAACAAAAGCATGGTCAGGCCTATCACAGCAATATTCCAGTCCCTGGTACAAATATTCTGGTTTTGTTGTTGTTGTTTGTTTCTTTTTAGGGCTTTATTGCTGTAAAGGGACAGCATGATGAAGGCAACTCTTATACAGGCAACATTTTAATTGGAGCTGGCTTACAGTTTCAAAGGTTTAGTCCATTATCACTGTGGTGGGAAGCATGGCAGCATGCAGGCAGACCAGAGTCTACACTGGCGAGAGCTTAAGCATATATATGACCTCAAAGCAGTGACAGAGTTCCCCCAACAAGGCCACACCTCCTAATAGTGCCACTCTCTATGGCCAAGCATTCAAACCTGTGAATCTAAGGGAGGCCAAACCTATTTAAACCACCACAGAACCCTTTCTTCTTGTACTCTGCATTTTAGTTTCATTTTGGCCAACTGCAGAAAAGAGTTCCCAGCATGGAAACCTCAACAGAAAATACTTATTCTGTTCTGGTGTAGTGTATGTATCAGAGCCAATGAATGTACACCCCTGTTCAACCAATGGCTTGGGCCTGCATCCCATACCTACCTTCTAGAAATCCAGAACACGAAATTGTCCTTGTTAAGAACCACCCACATTCCAGAACCAGGTTCCTCCTGCCTTCAAAGACTCAGGACCAATACTACTTCATCACTAAAGGCCAATATGACACATTTCCACATCAACACTATATTCATGCTCCATATCATCACCATCACAGCCTGCCTGCTCTCTCTCTCTCTCTCTCTCTCTCTCTCTCTCTCTCTCTCTTTCTCTCTCTCTCTCTCTCTCTCTCTCTCTCTCTCTCTCTCTCTCTCTCTCTCTCTTGCTCTCTCTCTCTCTCATCTCCACTAAGAGATAGTCTTTTCTTCTCTCCCTAGTAAATCTCTTGCATGAGGTCTGTTTGGTGGTGTGATCGGTGCAGCACTCCTTGGCCCTCCAATTGCTGCAAAACCGTTACATTGGTGCCCTGACCTGAATAGGTTATCTGGCGCCTGCCCTCTCCTTCAGGGGTCTGAGCTGTACTGGGATCCTATTTCTTATCTCCAGTCTGCCCACAACAAACACATCTTCCAGCCCACGGACCATTTGGCCCTCCATTCATCACTGGCAGTTGGTGAATGGTCCCTCTCAGTGGGTGTAAATGTTTCTATGAGCCTCTGGTGTTCTTGGAGTCGGAGGTACCCTACATTTTAGGCTTATGGCTTCCTCTCTCCCTCACCGATGAGACTGGTGTTGTCCATACCTTCTGGTTCCTCCTTGGCATGCCTCTTAGAAAACCTCCAGCCTCTCCACCCAACACCTGACCTGATGGGCCCCAAATTTACCCACTTTTGCAATAAAATATGCCATCGATATCCCTTAGAGAATAAATCCAAATGTGGCCTACTAGCAGCCCCCTAGATCCCAACATTTTGTAACCCTTTCTCCTCTTGACTAAAACAGCTTGGCCTCAGTACAGATAAACGGGAGGGGAAAAAATGGCACACTTGATTTGCAAATTCTCACAAATTGTAACAACTGCTGTTACACAAACAAATGATCCCTAAATATTTTATATCTAAACTTGTCCCACTCTACACCTTCTCCATTTTCTTCCTTTAAAAATCTTTTTTCTCTATGATTTCTCTGTGCTCTGCTCTAAAATAAATCTCTTAAGACTATGCTATAAATTATCAGGATTTGTAAGTTTATTGGGCATGGTTTTAAAAATCTATAAAATCTGCAATGAAATTTGGCTTTAAACTTATAACTAAAGGCCTATAATTAAAACTCTATGCACAGATAACCTTAATTTGCTGCAGCATATTATATATGATTCAACTCTTGTTTAGGATGGGTGTGTGTGTATAATTTGGATTCAATCTTCATTGAAAAAGAAAAAGCTCTACTAGAAAAACATGTTTTTAAATAACAACCATGTTGTTCTCCTCCACCTTGGCTGATGACCTCATCAGGATGTAAGCAGCCACAGGTTGGAAGCTATCTTTACTAAGGTTAAAGAGTTCATGCCATGTGACTTTACCTCCATCTGCAGATGACCATGTTGCATTAAATAACAACTGTAAAACCTCTCTTACTGAGTCTTACTGAGCTCTTTGTTTGTCATTGTACCTCTTTTTAGACTATAAAGCAACAAGTCTCCTAAGTATTTTGGATTGGAAAAGATATGAATTTTTATATGGTGATAAAAATTTAAGGTTATATTTGCTATAACATACTGTATATATGATTCAACTCTGATTTATAATATACTTTATATGATAATAGAAATTAGCAAAAGCTGAATTTTTTGAAGTTTACATCTAATTACTTATGACTACTACCTGTGCAACACAAGGCTTCTAAAAAATTTAGATAAGTAACAATATACATTTGATAAATAAGATATATTTGATAATCAAGGTTTATACATTCTTAAGGCCTAATCAGGTTCACAGTAATATTTGTGTAACTTCTTCATTTTGCTCACTTTGTTAAACTTTAACTATTTGGCTAAACTGAACCATACAAAAAAAACTGTAATACTCTATAATGGTGCATTACAAAAGGAAAGTTTCCTCTGCTTATGGTTTATTTTGATGCTAAAGTATCTTCAATTAACTCTTCAACTCAAATTTTAAGGCTCAAATTTAACAGGGATAAAGTTGTAAAAACCCTAATCTTATAAAAGCCACTAACTAATTGTAAACTAACTGTTAAGGATAATTAAGACATGCAAGCTAATTGTTAGTCACCTTACAAACTCACAAAACGGGTTTCAATGTATTTTTAAAAATTATTCCTTTATTTAAGGAACTTTCTTTGCAATGACTGCTGTCAGTAATTAACCAGCTGTGTCTCAGAGTAAATGATTGGATAGAAAAAAAACCATAAAGTTTATGTAAGGTCTGACGATATAAAAGCTTAAGTAAGTTGTAAGGATCTGAGGTGTCTTAAGATATGAAAACACATGTTATAAAGGTCTAAGAAAGTGTTTTAAGGTGTATAAATGTGATTTGTAAAAGTATTAAAAAGTGATTTAAGGCATATGTAAAAAAAATGTTTCTGATTTCTTTCCCTCTTTATGCTATTGTTATATTAAGACTTCAAAATTTCAGAGTGTTAACATTAACCAGTGGCATTCTGATAAGTCATTACTCTAGCTCTGGTAAAACCCTGACTACTATTACAGTCACAAGCTCAGGATTTTAGCTTTCCTTCGGTTGTCTTCTACGTATATACTTGTTTTTTTCTGAGCTAAAACATCTCTGTTGAATCTATACACCCAGCCCTCTGGAAAGAGTGCTCAAACTTTTAACCCAGAGTGATTCTTGGGTTCTCAAGCCTCTAATATGACTCAAAGGCGTGAGTCTACTGTCTTTTCTATAACACGGATTTCAGTACAGATTACAAACAGTAGTAATGCTAGCACATCCAAAACTTATTTCTTTTTGTAATCTTAAAGAAAAATTCTTGCAAGCTGGGCACAATGGCGCATGCCTGTAATCCCAGCGCTCAGGGAGGCAGAGGCAGAGAGATCGCTGTGAGTTTGAGGCTGCCTGGTCTACAAAGTGAATCCAGGACAGCCAAAGCTAAAAAAAAAAATCTTGCAAGAGGCAGTAGAGATCGCTTAGTGGTTAGGCACACTGGCTACTTTTCCAAAAGACCCAGGTTCAATTTTCAGCTCCCACATGGAAGTTCATGTCTATAACTCTGTAACCACTTCCAGCGGATCTGACACTGTCACACACATACAAACAGGCAGAACACCAATGTACATTGAAAAAAAAAAAAAAAAAAAAAGAGTACTAGCTGTTCTTTCGGAGGACCTGGGTTCAATTCCTAGCACCCACACGGCAGCTCACAATTGTCTGTAACTCCACTTCCAGGTGATCCAACACCCTCACACAGACATACACACAGTCAGGCAAAACACCAATGCACATTAATTAAGTAAATGAGTAAATAAATCATTAAAAAAATAATTCTTACAAGCTTCGGGGGATCCATTCCTTGCAGGTCAAATGGACTCCAGATAAGTACTGTCAATTAACAACTTGTTTCCCCACCTGCCTATTCTTCCTATTCCTGAGGGAAGGATTCCCCCACTTTGCCTGGTCTTGGGCGTACCCTACTCTACCTACCAGGACCATGGGTCTAAAAGTTTCAAATGTACACCTAAGAAAAATAAAATTTCCCCTAAACTCCTTAGCTTTACAGTCTGTCATATCAATCAACTAAAGACTGTAAACTTCTCCAATGCAGCCTACAGATCGTCCCACAGGGCACGGACAGTGAGTGAAACAGTCTGTTCTTCCCGGCCTTGGCCAGCATTCCAGCTTTTTTGTGTCCTTAAATACGTCAACACCCCCAGACAGCAGGAAGCAGTCTAAAGAACATGGCGCTCTCCTCATTCCTATCTCACCAGTCACACCTTCCTATTTCCTTGTCTTTTTATAATAAACAAAAGGGAGGAATGTTAGAAACTGTCCCCATCTCAGAAGAAGACTCCTCCCACCTTCAATTGAGAGAGAGAATTTTTAATTAGCATTAAAGCAACCAGAACAGCAGAGCTCTCAGCTCTCTAACTCATAAGTGCAGGTCGGCAGGTATGCTAGCCCAAGGTCCCAGATGATAAGTCACAAAGAATGCGGAGCTAAGAGACAAAGGCCTATTGAGTGTTCCAGGGACCGGCTGGCCGTAAAAGGTAGGGAGGGTACACAAGGACAAATTCCTGAGAGAAACAGGTACCGGGCATGGTCGTGTGAGTAATGAGCCAAGACCCCTCATCCGATCTTATGGTGTTTGCTTAATCCCCCCTTGAGGCCCACACACAATGTTCTAGGGTTGAGTTTAGCCAGATGTGGTGTTAGCTCAGATAAGCATCTACCCTCAGGTTCCGAGAAAAACAGGAACCAAGGACTGTTCCCATGTGATTAAGTCTGACCTTACCCCAGATCTGCCTACGCAATTTGCTGATGTTCAAATGTTTGAAACAACCAATCGTGTGTGGCCACGCCAAAACTTCCCACTCCCCCCGACCTTTGTTCATATAAACCCCAAACCCCTGGGCTTCTGGGTCAACCCCTCTGTCTCCTGCGTGAGATACATGTCGACCCGGAGCTCTGCCAATAAACTGCCTCACGTGTTTACAGCAAGATGGTCGTTTGTGTGTTTTTGGGTGCGCGCCATCCCGAGGCTTGAGTGAGGGTCTCCCTTCGGGGGGTCTTTCACAATGACTCAGTGCCAACACATGTCATCACAAAAGACCAATGTGTAACATCATGACTAAGGGCCGTGTGACATCATTAGTAAAGGCCAATGCAACGTGTTTTTGTTAACACTATACTTCATCCCACCCCATAAAGCCAGCACCATCACAGACTGATCTGTCTCTCACCTCTGTTCAGAAGTGGCCCCTTAGGCCACTAAATCTCTTGTGTAGATCTGTTGCATATTATGGTCTTTTCAGCATTCCTTGGCCCACAAAATCCTTACAGAGATGGTCAAAATAGAAAATGGCTCTACTAACCTCAACCCTTTTTCCTGTTGTTCCCCATGTGTCAGTTCTCAAGCAATGCCAGATTCCAGTAGGCAGAGTGGTACCTGAGGAAGTGGTTTTTGTTGTTGTTGTTGTTTTTTTTTTTTTTTTTTTTAATCCTTGCACTTGTTAAGGTAAGGAAAACTTAATTCAAGATGATTACAATAAAACTATGTTGGGGCGGTGGGGAGGATCAACTTAGAATACCATGAAGACAAGCAGGAAGGCAAAGCTGTAGGAAACCATATATGCTCCCCAAAATGTGCCTTTTGGCATAAGCATCATTTTGAGCTGATTATTTTGAGAAACTGCAGACACAGGAAAAGCTCTGAAAACAGAGTGGGAGTTCCTCTTTTGTAGGGGAAATTTACATCTGTAAAGGAAATCTCCATTTGTAAGGGCGTCTTCCTCCTGTACCAAGAGTGAAGATGATTAAGTCTCTAAATGGAGAAGCTCCCACTTAATTCTGCATGACAAGCCTTACCCTTGTTCAGGAGCTGTTTCTGTTCAATTCCCATAACCTTTCTTTCTTTCTTTGTTTCCTGCAAATGATGATTTGTAAGCCAGATGGTGCCAGCAAAGCCACTTCTTGGAAACATACTCATTTCTCTGTGTATGTTCTATGTATACATGAGGTTTATAGTTTATTAAACCTTTATCTTTTGGTAATCTGTGCTGTTAAAAGGGGCATCACCTAAGAAGTAAAAAAAAAAAAAAAAAAAAAAAGGAGAGAAAAATGAAAATTTTTCCTCCTCTACATAGCCATGGAACAGATTAAGAGAGTCATAGAAAATTACTAAGCAGATTCTAGCTAAACACCAGTCAAAACCATTAGATATTCAAGGTCAAAGATGAGGGACTTGGCCAACACATTCCCAAATGAGGTGTGCTTTGCTCACTGGGCAGTAGGTTAGTCACTGAAGTGATGCATTTTGCCTGTTAATCCCACAGAGGAGAGGAAAAAGACCATTAGCCTAAACCATAGCCAAATTAATTAAAACACGCTTTATTCGTGTACATGGACTGGCTTCCCCTGAGCTGGGACTCAAAAGGTCAGTACTGAACATAAGAAAGATAGGCTCTTATAGCTCAGGGGTAGGAGGTTTCCAAATGGGGCATTTGCCAGCAAATAGGTGGGGTCACAGGAAGAGAACATAAGTATAGCAAGTTGGTCATAACAACCTCCTGAAACAAGACATGGTACAAGGTGGTCATAACAAGGTAGTTATAACAATGGGGTTATTAACTAGATGGTCATAAAAATCTTTTGAAACAAAGGCATGGTTGTTGTTTCCTGAAACAGGCAATACAGAAACATTTGTAGCTAAGGCTATTGGTGGGGCATAACCCAATTTTTGAGAAACAGAATTCATCACAAACAAGAATGAGCCTAGTTTGTCTTTACTATAAGATAGCTTTCAAGCCCAAGATGGAGGCAAGCTAATTTATCATTGTCAACAGGACCAAGCTGAAGCCTCAAACATGGAATGTGTCTCCTTGTAGATGGGATTTAGGGTGAGGCATGGAGAAAAGAATCAAGGTGATCTAAGGTTATGAAAGGTGATTGAAAGCAAGGAAAGAGTGTAAGAGGACAAAAATCACTGAAGGAAACTCCCAGTCTCAAACAGTATGTAAAAATAAAGAGTGTTTATTCTGCAGAAACAGCCAGCATGCAGGGGTCAATCATCCATACAAAATGGGTGGAGACCCTGGCTAATGGCATGAAAGCCTTTTAATAGGGAACTAGGGGACTTCTAAGAGGGTGAGCTATCTTCTAATTTGATTGAGTAGGCTAACAAGCAGTCACAGGGACCCAATGAGTTACAATCCAGAGACATCAGGCCATATATGGTCGCATTAGTGGCTGATTGGCTCAGATCTTTGCTGAGACCAAGATCATCCTGTTATGTGATTCCAACTGGGACTGACTGGTGCTGGCCAGTGCCTGTGGGGGCCATGTGACTTCTGTCATAGACCCCTGGTGATGTCCGGTCTTGTCAAGATAATATGACCAGTACACTCTGTGCCTCTATACTGAAACTTATAGGCTCTTATGCAGGGCCGTGCCATTTTGCAAAGCTCTTCCATTATGGAGGAACTATGAAAATTCCCGTAACGGCAGTAACTTAGTTCGTAGGACTAAAATGACTTGTTTCTTTAGATTCTTCCCTGACCTCCTGGATCATGCCCAAGTAGGAAGACAGAGTTTAGGGGTATGCATAGCATATAGGTTATGAAAGGCATTTCCAGGTGTTGTCATATGATGGGAACTAGTCATCCCTAGGCTGGTCATTCTAAAGAGTAGATAAGAAACAGAGAATGTTCTAGGGAGGAAGAGGCATCCAGGCAGGTTATCTCTCAGAGCATGGAAGGAGATAGGCCACAAAAAGGTCAACAGCCATGGCAACCAGGCCAAATCCTAAAGCCAATGGCGGTCGTGCAATAATGAAGTCATGGCTTGTGGTCTGCAAGAGGTTAGATCTGGGGAATTGAAGTATTGCTGCTACAAAATACATCTGTAACTTTTTCCTTTTTATCCCTTAAACTAGGATTCCAGAATTCAAGAGTATGAAGTTTTAAAAAAAGAAAAGAAGATGAAGTTGATCTAGGCATAGTGGCACACAGTTTTAATCTCAGCTATAAGAGAATTTGTGAATTCAAGGTCTAGCCTGGTCTACATGGTAAGACCCTGTCTAAAACAACAACAACATAGAGTATGAACTGGATGTTCTAGAAAGATGATGGGTGGGTAACTGCCATTCCAGTAACGTTGGCAGCTCTGTCACCCGAGTTTCATGTAGAAAAATCTTCTCTATGTAGAGATTTCTCTGCTGCTGCTGTGGCCCCAGCCAGACCAAAGCCACTCCTGCTGTAGCAGAGAGAGCTGAGTCTACCACCACCACCACCCCTCTCCCACCAAGGCGGAAGCTGTGGTGCCCTGCCTCAAGCCTTGGCATGGGACAACGACAGTAGTCTGCCCCAAAGCTGTGGCAGTTCGTCCCCAAGCCACAGCAGCTCACCTCCAAGCTGGGGTGGCCTGCTGCTATCCACTGCTCCACCCACCCCCAAGCCCTATGATACAATACCCTCCCCAAGCTTCGGGGAGCCCACTCCCCTCCACCCCCACCCCAGTCCTTCGGCCCACTGTATCATCAAGGGCTATGCCTGGCTCTTGAGCAGCCAGCCACTAAAATTTAAAGTGTCTCATTGGCAGTCCTCAGCCCCCTTCTTCCCACCCTGGGACTGTGGAGACTGGAGACAAAATGGCAGTGGCTCCTGTCAGCACCTCAACGGAAGCAGTCCATGGTGACCATTCCTGCTTCAGCCTACTGCCTTTGTAAGACTTAGGGGGCTAGGTCCTACTTCCCAGAGCCCAATGAGACACCAGAGTCCAGTCTGATGCAAACAGCAAGGGATGCTTTATTGATCCATCGCAATGGGGTCTACCTAGCTCAATTGAGTTGGAGACCCCGAATAAGTAAAGCTTGGGTCTTTTATACTCTTACAGAAGCAAAACTTAGTACAAACATGATTGGTTAGTTGACCTTTAAAATGATTGGTTACTAGTTATTTTATCCCTGAGGGGGCAAGAGCTCAGCTTGGGACATCATGTGCTGTCAGGTGTTCGGGACAGGTATGAAGGTATGATTTTTCTTGAAAAGCATAGAACAGCCCTGAGCCCATCTCAGAAGGTACCGAGTGGCCAGGGTTGAAAAACAACTTTTCTATCTTTTCACCTTCACAATGGATTCTTTGTAAATTTTGGACGCACTGAAAACTGTATTACCTCTCAAGGCAGAAAATTGGCCCAACCTCTGCCTAAGAAAGTTCTAGCCCCCCCCCCCCACACACACACCCCAGACCTCTGTAACTGTGATCTTCAGCCCCTTAGTAGGACTCATTCCAGATTATGCTAATTTGGCATGTGACATCTGGATTAAAAAACTCATCAGTCCCTGAGCTTCCCCCAGCTCAGGCTTGAAATCCCACCAATCCACACTCTGGAAATCCCTGCCCCAGAAAGCTCTGCCCCCTAAGAAACCCTATAGAAAAGCTATGTCTGCCCAGATCTCTGCTGTCTCCTCCTGGAAGCAGAAGCAGCCACTCCTGGATTTATACCTCTAATAAATCTCTTTTAAGAGATGTACTGCCTGCTGTGCCTCATTTGTCAGAACAAGAAATGAAGAAGAGAAGAAAGAAGAAATGAAGAAGGTGTAGAGTTCAGGCTCAAAATCTCCTTAGTTCCTCAGGGTTCGGGGCAACCCTCCCCTGGGAGCTGCAATGTCTCTGTTGTTGTTAAATTACTAATATGCCCTAATAATGTTTATTATCAGGCCTATAATTATTATTGTGGCAGTATTTTCTAACCCTCTAGCAACCAATAAAGACACACAGACACCTGTTATATTTTAAAATAGCCTTAGTTAATCTGGGGCAGGGCAGATATTAATCCTCTAGACTACTTCCCATGCCCCACTCCCATGCCATCTGGCTCTAATAATTTCTATTGAGCAGCTCTGTCCCATCCATAATCCCAAATACTTGCTAATGTTCTTCATCTGGGCCAGATCTCCATCCACACCAGACACGTGCCTCTCCACCACCTAACCCATGGCTCCCTTCCTTCTTCTTTCTTCCGGTCTCTCTTCTTCCCAAGATTCCCTCTGTCTCCCCACACCCAGGAACCTTAGCCACACCTGGGAACCTTAGCCACACCAATCTCATTTGCCCTGCCCAGGTGTGACAGCCTTTTATTAATTAGCATCAAAATACATCAGACCAACACTCTGCAGAGGAGGCCTCCTCTCAGAGCTGTGAGGTTCCTAGGCTCCCGTGCCTCAGGATACCCTTGGGACACTGGCCCACCTCAGGGCTGGAATACCTTCCCAGCTTTCAGAGTTGTGAACACTGTTCCACCCAAATAGCAGAAGGCAGGCCACCCACACCCACACTAACAAACACCCACACCCACACTAACACCCACACAACAACATTCTAACCATAAAAAGTTCCATGGGGCATTCGATAACATCAGAGATCAGTGAGGAAGGAGCTGGGGCTTCATTGGGTGGGCAGGAAAAGGTAAGAACCAGGGTTAAGAATGTGGCTCTAAGGAGATTGAGATAGTTGTGAGGACGTCCTATTGGGACTCTAGGTGAGAGAAGTGTGGGATAATGGGAAAATAGAAGGATCCAGAGGGTCCTAGAAACCTACAAGAAGGTCATCATGACGGGCGGATCTGGGCCCAGGGGTTCTGCTCAAGCAACTGCACCAACCAAGGACAATACATGCAGTAAATATTGAACCCCTACTCAGACCTAGCCAATGGACAGGGCATTCTCCACAGTTGTGTGGAGAGCGGGGACTGACTCTGACATGAAATCTGGTGCCCCATATTTGGCCACTTCTTTGTGGTGGGGAGGCCTAGTGGCACTCAGGGAAAGAATAAGCAGGCTACCAAGATGAAGCTTGATAGCCTATGACCATATAGTGGAGGAGGAGGTCCCCCTCAGTCACAGACATAGGGGAGGGGAATAGGGTGAAAGCAGGAGGAAGGGAGGAACAGGAGGATAGAAGGGATAGGATAACAATTGAGTTATAATCTGAATAAATTAATTAAAATTTTAAAATGTGGCTCTATTAGTGTGAAACCCCTGGTTCTGATGGCTCTAATACCTTGTTTTCTATGGAAATTCGCCACCATACACAAACCACACACACACACACACACACACACACACACAAATCATTTTGTATGTTTATTTCTTTGAGAAAGTCATACAACCAGTTCTGATCATCTTTACTTCCTCCCATTTCTACCCACCCAACTTTGGTTTTTGTTTGTTTGGTTGGTTTGGTTTGGTTTGTTTTGGTTTTTCGAGACAGGGTTTCTCTATGTAGCCCTGGCTGTCCTAGACTCACTTTGTAGACCAGGCTGGCCTTGAACTCACAGGGATCTGCCTGCCTCTGCCTCCCAAGTCAACTTTGTATGTTTTTTTTTGTTTCTACACATCAAATCCAATTTGCGCTCTCCATATATTCACAGATGTGTGGTCACCCACTGGAGTGTGGCCAATCTGCCAGTTCTAAGACTCTTAGAAAAATTGATTCTTCTGCCCCTCTCATCATCTGTCAATAGCCAATGGCTCCTTGGTCAAGGATGGGCCTTCCTGTCCATCTCCCCTCTACATGCTGAAATTTGGTCTGGCTGGAGCTTGCATAGGGCCTGTGCACGCTATGTAACTGCTGTCAATTCACACGTGCGGTTACTGCATCATACCAGAGGCCTTGTTAGGGGACCCTGAAGTGAGAGGAGCTTCACTAAGACAGATAGCCACCACATACAGCATCATACAAAAGGAAGCTTTCAAACCCCACAGAGTGAATGGACACGCTTCACACCACACGGCCTAGTATTGCCCAGCCTAAGTGATCCCGGTGCCAGGCAGTCACTAGCTGTAAGGCCACCCTGCAGGGCTTCTTATGATCTCAGTGTCAGAGAGAGCTGTTGGAGGATGGTCTTGTGTGCTATGTATTCAGATGCTGATATCTATGCCCAGGGATCTGTTTGCAGTCAATGGGCACTGCCATTTCTTTGAAGAATCTACTGTCTCGATGTTGTGTAAAAGTTGTTCTTCATCGGCTCTAATTGGTTAATAAAGAAGCTGGTCAGCCTATGGCTGGGCAAGAGAGGACAGGAGGTGGGACTTCCATTCCCAGACAGGGGATCTCAGGGAGGGACCAGAGGAAGAAAAAAAGAGGAAGGTTGTCCCAGCCTGCGGCGTCTTCAACGGGTACCTGTGGATGGGCCAGATGAGTGGGGGGACAGGAGACACGAAGGAGAGCAAGTCTGGGTTCTGATCAAGCTCTCAAACTTTATTTTTCACATAATAGTTTATAAAGGGTAAGCAATGAGGAAATGAGGAGATCTTCGTAAATGAGTTGTCATGGCAGTTTAACCGCAGGCTGTCTCAAGGCACCAGGTGTCTCAAGTAATTTCCTGTGACCCATGTGGTGATCTTATCTCAACCTCCTGTTTCTCAAGGCAGCAGGCCAAGAGCTGGGTTCTGGTAATTATCCACAGACCTTTGGCCCCTGGAATCTCTCCCTTCCCTATAAATTTAAAAGGAAGCCTAAAATTTGCAAACATTTCTTGGAAGAAGGAAGTCCCCAAAGGGAGTGGGCTTTAACCAGAGGCGGGAAGTATTGACCTGATCCTCCAAAGGCATTCACGGCCTGAAGGGTGTCTTTTAGAGGAGGAGAGGAACATTCCAACCTGGTATCTGAGGACATCCCCAGCAGACCAGAGTCAAGAATAATCGGACACCAACCTCTATGCAATCATGTTTGCTTCTCGGGGGACTCAGAAGCGGACAATTGGGTCCTCCCCCTGTGGTACTTAGTCCCACACCCCTTGCAGGTGCCCATGCCCCATTAGACAAGCAATGTCTGAGTATCATGCTGTTCTCATGAGAGCGATATGTGAACAATCAAATGAGATCTACGCAATGGGACCTAAGACAAGTCTTTGCAAGACTCTGCCAAGCCTTGGTCAGCCAAATCATGTTTGTGATAGTGAACCTGTATGGGTTGAGATGCCAAGGAGTCAAATTGTTGTTTAACAAAGTCGGTGAGCTTCCTAAAGGACCAGGGACCAAAGGCCACAAGGAGAAGAAGGCCTACCACAGGTCCCAGTATTGATGGGAGAAGGGTAGTGAGCCAGGGAGATGCAGAAAACCAATTTTGAAACCAACTTTTCTCTTGCTTCCTCTGTTTTTTCCTTTTTTCTAATCCTTCTCTAACTTTAGCCATGCTATCCTTTATAACCCCAGAACGGTTCATATATAAACAGCATTCTTCCTTAAGGGCAGCAGCACAGAGCCCTCCCTGTTGGAGGAAAAGTAGATCCAGTCCTTTTCTATTCTGCAAAACTACTTCAGCCAATGAGGAGAGAAATTTCTCCAGGTGTGAAAGGGCAGTCTCCAGTCATTCAAGATCCTCATCGATTGACAGGCGAAGGTCAGAATCATGCTTGTTGGACAGAACAAGAGAGGTTATGCCCACCCCAGTGCCCGTGGCACCCAGGCCAAGGAGATTAGCCAGGGTAATTGCTATTATAGGTTCTCTTTTAGATCTTAACAGAGCATGATCATTAACAGGATTCAAAGCTCAAGCAAACTCGTCCTCAGTATAATATACGAGACGTGGGATCAATTGGATAAGGATGCAGAAGTTGGTTACATTTCCCTTGAGATGAGGGGCATATATACAGGGGGGGGGGTGAGACTGTCACTACAGGCCCACCAAGTATTATTACTAGGAAGAGTATAATCAGAGAGGGAGGATATCTCAGTGATGGTCATATTACAGAGATGTTTGTAAGAAGGAGGGATTCTTCTGCCCATGCACAATCCATGGCCAGAGACAGAACTTAAGGTTAACTTGGCATCCCTCTGTTGAGGCCATCAGCACTTAAGAATGGTCTGAGGCACTAGAGATGTTTTCTATCACTGTGATTCCCTCATTAAAAGGGGAGATGGAATCATAACACAGCCAGCATGATTTTGTTAACTCAGAGCGAGAATGATTTAAAGTCAAATAAGTATGGTTAATAATATCAAGAACCAGATTTTTAGTAATGCCCATAGCAATATCTGGAGGGGAAGAAGTAGAAGGGAGTGCGAGAATTTGGTTGGAGGCCAGGACTGGGTTGGGTCCTATGGCCACCAGTGCAAGAGCCAATTCCTTTTTGAGGGATATTGTAATAATAGCGCCAGGGTCTGCAGTAGGCTAGACCCTGTATAGTCGCAGTCCCCAACTTAAACTTTTCCCCCAAGGAATGCCATTGTTTTTTCCAGACTCCATGAAGGAGAGTTTTAAGGTAGGAATGTGATTACATCCAAGGTAGCAAGAGAAATTCCAATGGTTAGGATGAAGATTGAGATCATTGATAGTAAGTGAAACATAATCATCCGTGGCAGATAGAGGTCCCCATGGCCATCCCTTTGTGGTGGCCGAAGTCTTGCAGCCCCAGGCAGCACAGTAACATGCCTCGGCTCCACCACAGCCTCTGACCCTTTTATGCCGTGGACAAACATAAAAGGCAGTGTCCATTTTCCATTGGACACACTCAAAGAGTGACCCTGAGTAAAAATACATGTCTGGGAACCAAGCAGTCTGAGATGTAATAAGGGTCTGTGTATGCGATATTTTTCCATACTGGTCAGCTATTCTTCAGGTAAATTTGTTGGGTTGATGAATGTTGTCCTTCTGCTCGGAGAGCACTTCCTGGCTTCTCAGCAGCATCCCAAAGGGTATTATCCAGAAGAGCTCCATCTGTAAAAGAAAAAGAAGAATCTCAGGGGGACTCTCCACCCTGGATATCTTGATCATTCACAGGCTGATCTATTTCTTTAGGATGGTTGGGAAGAGAGGCATCTATTTATTTGACGAGCCTCTTAGGCAACCATCTGGCTGCTCTTTCCTTGGTATCAAATAGACATACAGACCTTCTGCCCCAGATGAGTACTGGGCTGAGTCATTCCATTGGTAGGTAAGAGGACCCTTCCACATGACTGTGGCATAATTGTTGTTGGTGCTGGTATGCTAAAAGCAATCAGCAGTAGATTTGCCATGAATGTCCAGGGTCAAGAAATTAAGAACAAACAAAGCATGATGAAGAATATTTCTTGGAGAGCCCTTCATGGGATATAAATCTCCCGTTTTTAATTTCTGAAAGGTATGTTTAATAGTTTGGTGGGCCCGTTCAACAATCCCTTGGCCTTGGGCATTATATGGGATGCCTGTAACATGTTTAATTTGTAATTGGTGACAGACCTCTTGGAAATATTTCCCAGGATATCCAGGACCATTGTCAGTTTTTATCAATTTAGGTCTGCCCATGACTGAGAGGCAAGTTAAAACATGAGCTATAACATTCTTTGAGGCTTCTCCAGCATGTAAACTGGCATAAATGAATCCTCTGAAAGTGTCTATAGTCACATTAAGATATTTAAGATTGCCAAATTCAGGAATGTGAGTAAAATCCATTTGCCAAATGTCATTTGGAACAAGACCCCTGGGATTAATTCCTAAATGGGGAGTGGGCAATAGGGTAATACAGGCTGGGCATTGTTTAACAATTTGTCGTGCCTGTTCCTGGGTAATTTTAAAGAGCAGCTGGAGTGTCTGGGCATTTAGATGATATAAGGCGTGGCTCTTTTTAGCTTGTTCAATAGGATCAGTTAGAGCAAGGAAAACCAAGCATGTAGCAGCATCGGTGCAAACATTTCCTGCAGAGAGAGGGCCAGGAAGGTCTGAATGGGTGTGAAGGTGCCCAAGGTAAAAGGGGTGACATCTGGAGTTAATCGATTCCTGGAGCTCAACAAAAAGGGGAACAGCATTCGTAGAATGTCTAATGTAAGGAACTGTTTCAAGAAGCAGAACAGAATGCGCAATGTAGGTACTGTCAGTACACAGATTAAAGGGATGATCCACCAAGATTTGAAAAACCTGGACCACCTCAAAGAGCTCCACACATTGCACTGATTTAAAAGGGGACTGAATGGAAGTGGTCTGTCCATTTATTGTGTATGCAGCGATCCCATTAGAGGAGCTGTCAGTAAACACTAAATAGGCTTCTTGTAGCTGCTAGAGGGAAGTAACCTTAGGAAAAATGAAGGGATGAGTTTTTATAAGTTGTAGTAGTCTGTTAGCAGGATAATGATTATCGATTGTCCCAGGAAAGGAGAAACAAACAATAGGCCAATCATCGGTAGTTTGCGTAAGTCAATCTAACTGATCCTTGGAGCAGGGCAAAATGATTTTGTCAGGATCTTTACCAAAAAACTTTTGACTTTGTTCACGCCCCAAAAGGATAAGTTCAGCAGCCAGAGCAATATAAGTGGCAAGGATTTCGGTGCGAGAGGCAGGGAGATGAGTCCACAAAAGGGGACTCTGTTGCCAGAACACTCAGTGGGGGTATGACACGTGGCTCAAGCAACAAAAAGAAGGGGATCATCATAGGAAATGGATGTGACTCCTTGTTTCTGAATAGCCATCTCCACAGCCCGTAGGGTGTGAGCTGCGGCAGGAGTCAAGGAGCGATGGGAGGAGGGACTAGGATCCCCCTTGAGAATTTCAAAGAGGGGTTTGAGTTGTCCAGTAGTGAGCTTAAGATAGGGCCAGATCCAATTAATATCCCCCCAGGAGCTTTTGGAAATCATTTAAAGTTCTTAAATGGTTAGTTTTCAACTGGATTTTTTTATGAAGTAATGTTCGGACGATGGAGCTCAAATCCCAAATAAAAATACGGATCTTTTAATTGAGTTTTGTCTGGCGCAATTTGGAGGCCATTATCTGTTAATTTTTGTGATAGTATCTGACAACAAAGGAGTAATTGGGAGCCATCAGGTCCCACCAAGAGAATATCATTCATATAGTGTATTATAGAGAGAGACGGCCAAAGCGCTCTAAAAGGATCAAAAATCTGGGCCACAAACTTCTGACACATGGTTGGGCTATTGGCCATGCCCTGAGGCAAAACCTTCCATTGAAATTAGGGCATCAGCCCTTTAAAATTTATCATGGGCAAGCTGAAGGCAAAGCGCTTTTTATCCTCAGGATGCAAGGGGGGGTGGTGAAAAAGCAATCTTTAAGATCTATTACTATTTTATAAAACCCAGCCGGGATGGCCACAGGAGTGGGCAATCCTGGCTGCAAGGCACCCATAGTAAGCATAGTCCTGTTAATTTCTCTTAAGTCTTGTAATAGTCTCCATTTGCCAGATTTCTTTTTTTTTTTTAGTAACAAAAATAGGGGTATTCCAAGGGGAGGTGGTGGGCTCAACGTGACCTGCAGCAAGTTGTTCCTATACTAATGCTGTAGCCGCGGCCAATTTCTCTGAAGTTAATGGCCATTGATCAACCCATGCAACTTTTTCCAAGTGATTTTGTCCACATGGGGTAGAGGAATGTTAACGGCCATTAGGATAAATTTTTCATGCATAAACCCAAGCGGTCAAATTTTTCTTTTTTCTTTCTTTAAATATTTTATTAATTTATTCATATTACATCTCAATTATTAGCCCGCGGTCAAATTTTTCAATCACCTGGATGAACTCTTTAGTGCCTTGTAAATTTTTACTCAACCCTCATCCTGGGTGGAAACCCTGTTTCAGCATTTGTTTGGCAACAATTTCATTAGGGCTGCCCATGATAAGATTCAGCTGGGCGAGGATATCCCGACCCCAAAGGTTAACGGGCAGGCCAGGCACAATGTTAGGCTGAACAATACCGGAATTCCTCATCTGTCCATGTGAGGACCTTGGAACCCTGTTGGGGATTAGACGTCTGCCTTTGAGATGAGTCAGGGAAGCCATGACGGGTCAGGAGGAAGGCCAATCCTTGTCAGAAATTACCGTGGCATTAACGCCAGTATCCACAAGCCCCTCAAAGCACTTTCCATCCAATTTTTAATTTAAGGAGGGATCGATCTTGGGTTAGTCTTTGGACCCAGTAAGCATCTGAGGAGCCAAAATTATTGATACTCCTGGATTCCTGAGAGCAGTTTCGGTTAGGATGAGTAGCAGCTGGGCAATTCGTTGTCCCTGTGCTAAGGTCAAGTGGATGAGGCCAAAATGTTTATTTCTCCTGTATAATCATTATCAATTACTCCAGGAGAAACATGTAATCCCTGGAGAGTGGAGCCAGCATGACCAAGAAGGAGTCCAAAGGTGCCAGGAGACAGGGGGCCAAAAACCCCCATATGCAGGACCTGAATTCCCATCTCAGGTGTTAATACTGTGCTGGTGGAGGAACAGAGGTCCAGTCCTGCTCTGCCAGCGGTTGCTCGGTGGAGAGAGGTGACACCCGAGCCTGAGGGGGTTGATGTTTGGGGGACAAACCTGATAGCCCAGGGGTTTGTCTCATGTTCGGGGCCAGGGGCTGGCCCCTCAAGAAGTTTCCCTGTTTCGGGGGTAGGGAATGTCCCTGAATAGCTATCTTAGAGCGACACTCTGAGGGCCAGTGCGTCCCTCTCTTGCACCGCGGACACAGGGATGAAGGGAGCGGACTCTCAGCCTTAAGGGCCTTGCATTCTTTGGCAAAGTGTCCTGGTTGTTTACAGTTAAAGCAAGTTTTTGGGCAGGAACCCTGAGTGAAATCCTTAAGGGCAGCTCCGATGGCGAGGCGGAGAGAACGGGCCGAGCCTATTCCAGCACAGTATCTGATGTAATCAGAAATGTCCTTGCCGCTACAGTGCGGCCATATAGCTGCCTGGCAGGCAGGGTTGGCATTTTCGAAAGCAAGGTGTTTTATAAATTCGCTTTCATTTTCATCTTTGCTGACAAGCCTTTCTGCCACATCAGTGAGGTAAAATCGCTATAGGGCTCATCCGGACCCTGTCTTATTTTAGCCAGGGAGGTGCTTGCAGACCCTTTAGGAGGCAGCTGCTTCCATGCCTTAAGTCCTGCATTTTGTATTTGAGAAAAAAGACCGGGAGGAAATTTGGCTTGTTTCTCATTGGTGCCATAAGGATTACTTCCAAGTAACTTTTGCAAGGTCCAATGTTTGGATACACCGCCAGCTGCCAAGTTATGGCCTGCGGTCTCCTTATAATTCTCAATAAATTCTGACTTCCAGAGGCTATAATCACCCCCAGACATGAGGGCACTTGCCAAAAGATACCAGTCATTGGGTGTGAGCCATTAGTCACGCAGAGTTTCGATCATGGACAGGGTAAAAGGGGCAACTGGGCCGTAGAGCATCACCACAGTTTTCAACTTTAAACCCAAGGCGGCAATACTGTTGTCTAATAATCTCTTCTTCTCCTTCCCTGCCTGAGTCAGCGGGAGCTTCGTCCTCAGAGGCGTCCTCTCCAGAGGCAGGATTATCTTCACCATCTGGGTCAGTCGCCCCTCCCTCAAGTAAAAGTCTTGGATGATGGCGGCGTGTCATCAGGGGAAGGTCGGACAGGAGCCTGCACCCTAATGCGAAAGACGGGGAAGGCATGCAAGGTCTTAGGGGGTCTTTTCCTTAGATTTGGTCACAAGAGCGCCAGCATCTGAAAGGGGAACGGTTAGTTCGAGATCCAGAGCCCGAAGTTCTCTAACCAGGGCCAAATGTTCCCTTTTCTTTTGAAGTAATTCTTTGAGGGTTTTAACCTCTTGGCAAAGTTTAGCCTTAGCATGCTCAGTAGCATCTTCCAATTCTGGGGCAAAGTGCAAGGCAGGAGCCCAGAAAGGGGGTCCAGAATCATAAGGCGGTGGCTGTGAAACAGAGGAGGACTTGAGGGGTGGCCAATCGGGATCATGATTTTTCACAGACATTTCCTCAAGGTCAGCAGCCTCTTGCAGGGAAAGGTGGTCATCAGGACCGTCCTGGACCAGGACTTAAGGACTGCAATGGAGGAATAAAGGGACCGAAGTGGGTGATGAGATGCTGGAGCCTCTGAAAGCGGCACGGGAATAGTAACCGAATCACAAATAGAAGGGGCCCGGGAGGGCTGGGGAATGGACTCAGCCAAGTCCTGACCTAATTCAAGGGATTTTCGCCTACCTCGAAGATCTTCCTTGAGGAATTTTTCTCCCTCAGAGACCACCTTGGCCACATCGGACTGGAAATGCCTGACCTTAAGAATATCATTAATGAAATTCCAATAGGCAAAGGCTTGAACAGGTACTTTCTCTTGACCAAAAGAATTATAAAAATCTTTTAAGCAATTTCCTACTCTTGCCCATTGCTTCTCATCAATCGTGCCTTCTTGAGGAAACCATACACACGTGTCATCAATGAAGTATAAAAATTTAACCACTTCCTTCTTTTTTACCCGAGTTCCCTGTATCTTGAGGGACTGTTTGAGTCCCAGTAAGAAAAACGCATGCTTACTTAATGCCTGTCCCATGAATGCGCCGCTTTATCTTACCTCAACAGATCAATCTCACAGATGGGTGGCTCTGCAGCAATCAATGTGTGGGCCCACGGAGTGGGCATTTCTCCACGGACCCTCTGTGAAAGGGCAGCTGCAGCTGGAGAGCGGCGCTAGTCAGGACTCCCCCCATTCCACAAGACCACTTTGGGCACCAATTGCCCTGGCCCACGGGGTCTTCAACCGGTACCTGTGGACAGGGCAGACGAGTGGGGGGACAGGAGACACGAAGAAGGAGAGCAAGTCTGGGTTCTGAGCAAGCTCTCAAACTTTATTTTTCACATAATAGTTTATAAAGGGTAAGCAATGAGGAGCTCTGCGGAGCGGGTTGTCATGGCAGTTTAACCACAGGCTGTCTCAAGGCACCAGGTGTCTCAAGTCATTTCCTGTAACCCATCTGGTGACCTTATCTCAACATCCTGTTTCTCAAGGTAGCAGGCCAAGAGCTGGGTTCTGGTAATTATTCACAGACCTTGGGCCCCTGGCAGAAGGTAGAGGATGAGGAGGTTGCTGTGAGGAGTTCCCACAAGGACAAAGATGGAGCAGAAACAGCCAAGGCTATACTAAGATGGCAGGTAGCATGGGGCACGTGCCTGGAAAGTAGCCAGGCTAATATAATCATGCTAGAATAGATCAACATCTGCCCAGCTGTGGTGCTTTAAAGTTTATTAATAAATCTAATTGGTCTCTGTATGATTATGTGGGAGCTAGAACAGGTCGTAGAAAAACCCATATATTATTTTACAGAGAGCTGCAGTGGGTGTAGCCTGGTTTTTGGGAAAAGGACAGAAGCAGCCGCAGGGTCTGTGCTCTAACGTGTAGGACGCTCCACAACAGCACCAACGCTGGGCAAACCTGGCTTAGCTTGACCTTTCCCCTTGTGGCAGCATTGCCCACGACAGTGCACATTAGGAGCAGATTAGGAAAAAGCAGAGCACAGTTCTTGGTGCAGAGTCTCATGTCACCCTGACTCCATCTTAAACTTCAATTAAAGCAGCAAGGAACTGGATCCATATGCAACTTTTTTTTTTTTCTTTCTGGAGCATGTGCCTTTTCTAGAAGGAAGGTGTATTTCTTCTGTTTCTTCACTTCTTCACTTTACTTCAGTGCTTAGCTCATTCTCAGGTCTCTTCCATTGTGGATAAGGCATCAAAAAGTGCTTTTTTCTTTCTTTCTTTCTTAAAATAATTCATTCAGATTACATCCTGATTGTTATCCCCTCACTTGTATCTTCCCATTCCCCCATCCCTCCCTCTTTCACCCTATTCCCCTCCCCTAGACCTGTGACAGAAGGGGACCTCCTCCCTCACCATATAATCACAGCCTATATAGTCTCTTCCTGGTAGCCTGCTTACTCTTCCTCTGAGTTGTCACCAGGTCTCTCCATCAAGGGGAAGTGGTCAAATAGGGGGCACCAGAGTTCATGTCAGAGGCTGTCCTACTCTCCTCACAGTTGTGGAGAATGTGCTGTCCATTGGCTAGATCTGAACAGGGGGTCTAGGTTTACTGGATGCATTGTCTTTGGTTGGTACAGCAGTTTGTGCAGTGCCCCCCTGGGTCCAGTTCCGCCAGCCCTGATGGTCTTCTTGTGGGGCTTCTGGACCTTCTGGGTCCTTCTATCTCCCCATTCTTCCATACCCCTCTCACCTGTAGTCCAATGGTAAGTCCCAGCATCTGTCTCAATTCCCCACTAAGTGAAGACTCTCAGAGGACAGCCATGTTGAGCTAATATTCAATTATAAGTGAATATATACCATGTGTGTCTTTCTGAGTCTGGGTTAATCTCACTCAGGATGATCATTTCTAGTTCCATCTACTGCCTGCAAATTTCAAGATTTCCTTGTTTTTAATAGATGAGTAGCATCCACAGTATAAATGTACCACAGTTTCTTTATCCATTCTTTGACTGAGGGACATGTAGGTTGTTTCCAGATTTTGGCTATTACGAATAAGACCGCTATGAACATAGTTGAGCAAATGTCCTTGTTGTGTGGTGAAGCATCCTTTGGGTATATGCCAAGGAGTGGAATAGCTGGGTCTTGAAGTAGCCCTATACCCAATTTTCTGAGAAAGTGCCAGATTGATTTTCAAGGTGGTTGTACAAATTTGCACTCCCACCAGCAATGAAGGAGTGTTCCCCTTTCTCCACATCCTCACTAGCGTGGGCTGTCACTTGAGTTTTTGATCTTAGCCATTCTGATGTGTGTAAGATAAATACTGGCATAGCAATAGGCTGGTTGATCAATGGAATTGAATCAAAGACCCAGAAATACATCCATATACCTATGGACACTTGATTTTTTGCAAAGAAGCCAAATCTATACAATGGAAAAAGGATAGCATCTTCAACAAATGTTGCTGGTCTAACTGGATGTTTTCATGCAGAAAAATGCAAGTAGATCCATATTTATCACCATGCACAAAATTCAAGTCCAAGTGGATTAAAGACCTCAACATAAAACCAGATACACTAAATCTGTTAGAAGAAAAAGTGAGGAAGAGCCTGAATACATTGGCACAGGTGACAACTTCCTGAACAGAACATCAACATCCCAGGCTCTAAGGTCAACAATTAATAAATGGGACCTCATGAGGATGAGAAGCTTCTGTAAGGCAGAGGACACTGTCAACAGAACAAAGCAACAGCCTACAGACTAGGAGAAGATCTTCACCAACCCTACATCTAACAAAAGGCTAACATCCAAATTATATAAAGAACTCAAGACATTAAACACCACCAAACCAAATAACCCAATTAAGAATGGGGTTCAGAGCTAAACAGAATTCTCAACAGAGGAATATCAGATGGCTGAGAAACACTTAAAGAAATGCTCAACGTCCTTAGTCATCAGAGAAATGCAAATCAAAACGACTCTGAGATTCCATCATACACCCATCAGAATGGCTAAGATCGAAAGGTGCTTTTATAGTTTACCATTAATAGGCTTGTTAAAGGTTTACCCTTGTTTCAAGGTGTGAGGGCTTCTCTAGCTTGGCACAGTTGCCTGGCTGCTAAATCTCTGGCTTAGACATGACACATGGAGAAGCTCTATCAGCAAAGGAATAATTGCAAGAAAAAGATAACGAAAGTGGGGCTTAGTGGCAAGAAAACCAGAAAAGAATACCATTATAATCAACTGTCAGGAGAAGCCCCCCAAGTCAGTATTTCTCAACCTATGGGTCATGATCCCTTTGAGGGACCCAATAGCCCTTACACAGGGATCACCAAGAAAACACAGATATTTACTTTAAGATTCATAACTAGCAAAATTATAGTTATGAAGTAGCAATAAAAATAAGTTTTTGGTGGGGGAGGGGTCACCACAACATGAGAAACTTTATTGAAGGGAGACAGCATTAGGAATGCTGAGGACCACTGCCCTAAGTGCTGACCCAGGGTAAGGACACTCTGTGGTTGCCATGAAGCTACCCTGGGGCTTTGAGGACAGGATCTACAAATGTGATTGGTTACCCCAGAGCAGAAGAAAACTGCTTGAAATCCATTCATTCTAGAGCATGGCTTGACACACCCAAGGGGCCAGGTACTGCTTCAGAAAAGCTTGACCCTGCTTGGCACACAACTGGCTACTATTGGTATACAGTGAACTACTGCAACGTTAGACATAAACCTGCAGATGATTCCCAAACTGCAAAGGACCACTGTCCAGTAAGCATGGCTTTCCTACCCAGTGGATGCAAATCAGTTCTGTAGCTAATGGGAAAGCTCTTCCCTGCGTGTTGTTTCAAGGAGAATACTGTTTCCTTTCAAATCATCCCATTGCCTGAGCAGTGGAGTCAAGCGAGGCTTTCTACTAGTTTATGCAAATACTCGCATAAAACTCCAACAACAGTGACTCTCGGGATGACTGAGCATCTCCCAGCAGAAGAGTTAAACTCTGTCAACCTGAGCAAGTTGGGAAGGGATTTTTCTGGGACCCCACAGGTACGGATCTCAGTGGAGGGTGTAGGAGTAATTGATTTGCATAACTCTCACTCGTTTGGTTTGGATTCAAACTTACTGATTCAAATATGCAGAAAAACCCGAGGCAGGGACTGAGTAGGTGTGAAAGACAGCCTAATGGCTCCGATTCGCATCAATTAGCATTTCAAAAAGTGTCAAGCTGCTGGAAGACCTTTTTTTTTTTTTTAATTACTGCTGATCAGAGAATCTAGAGGGAGCAAAGGGTTATCAGTGGGTGCAAACCCAGGGTCCTGTGCAGGAGAGAGGTGCCCCCCAAAAGAACAGAACAGTGTGTGTGTGTGCGTGTGCGTGTGTGTGTGTGTGCGCGCACGCGTGTGCGTTAGAACTTGGCTGTGAAGCACTGACATCAGGTGACTTTAAAATCCCCAAAGCTCGGCTCTCTAAGGAACTTCTAGAATTTTCCGTTCTGCCAGGCGCCTTGGCCTCGGGATACCTGCATTTCGTATCTGTGTGGGTAAGGCAGAGACAGTATCAAACACTGAGGGTGGGGTGGGGTGGAAAGGTTCACTTCTGTTCCTGTGCTGTCCCAATGCTGTGTCTTTTAATGGCAATAGAACCATCTCCACTAACTCATTGTTGAATCACCTCCCTCTACTGGGGACATTTCTCTTTGAGCAGCTAAAGTAGTAAGTGGGCAGGAGGCTGGTGACAGTGTGGAAATAAACAGAGGCCCAGGGCTCCAGCAAGGGCTGCAGGCACAGCCACCACCCTCTGTGTTGGCGAAATCTCAGAGCAGGCTGGGGGTGGGGGTAGCTTTGCAGAGGAAAAGCAAAGGCTTCAGATGTGCTCTGGCTGGAGGCTGTTGGCATAGAGAAAGCTGGAGGCAGGCTGATCAGAAGAGAGGACATTTTAAATGGCCAGAGGCAGGCTGGCTTTCTCTCTGTGGTTCTCAGGGGAGGAGGGGCCCGAATGGAAAGTGGCGGCTTCCATCACTGCCAAGTACCGACCCTTCACTTCTGATTGCTGCAGAGGGTGGGGTTTGGCTGCCAAGACTGGTTGCTATGGATATTGTGGGTCAGAACGGCATTGTTCTATGTGGTGCAGCCATGGTTCGCTTGTATCCTGGGCCTCCCACCAGGGTTCTATTTGTCACAAGAACTAAGATCAGGTAGAGGAAACAACATATTTTTGGAGGGCTTACTGCAATCTGGAGCACAAATGGTAACCGATTGAGAAATGCCTCCTGTTCCAACCAAGTGGAACGTGGGGGTGGGGGCCAGTCTTTGACCACGCTACCACTGGGAAAGTGAAACCTTTGAGTGGCTGCAAGCCACAGCTACACAGATGCTGCCTTGTCCTAAGTACCACCACAATCCTTTTCTCGTCTCCATGATCATCAGGCCTCTGGATGGTCCATCTGGAGACCTGGTCGTCAACTAGCACATTGGATTTGGATGCCTATGCACAGAGCCAGGAAAGGACAAGATGTGTGAATGATGGGCCAGGTATCAGGCTCAGCAGCCATGGTGCCTCTGGGTATGGTCTGTTGACCGGGTGAAAAGGTCCCGGGTCCTAGACAACTGCAGAAACACAGCTGACACATGCCCCAGCCATGAAAGATTGACAGAATGCATAATCCATGGAAAACTGGGAAACCAGAGTGTAAAGGAATGTTATTTTAAAATATGGCTGTTCTGGCTAGAGATCTCATCCAAATATCTTCTACGTCTGTGCGATCTGGCTGGAATAAAAACACACCCTTAGTCCAGGAGACAGAGGCAAACAGATCTGAGTTCAAGGCTAGCCTAGTATAAAGTGAGTATCAGGTAAAGAAAAGCTTAGGTCCAGGTGTGGTGATACAGGCCTTTAATCCCAAATGAACGTAAAGTTAGTTTGTAGAGGAAAGCACCCATGTTTGAAAGTAACGTCAGATTGAGTGGCAGAAAAGGTGACAAATCAGAGAACATTGGACAGAATAGGATTCATTCATTTTATGTGTATGGATGCTTTGCCTGCATGTGTGTGCCACATTTATGCCTAGTGTCCACAAAGGTCAGAAGAGAGCATTGAGTCCCCTAGAACTGGAGCTGTGGATGGTTGTGAGCCACCATGTGAGTGCTGGAAACTGAATCCTGGCCTTCTGCAAGATGAGTTCTCTTGATTGTTGAACCATCTCTCCAGCCCCAGATAATACTTTGTGGGCATGTTCCTAGAGAGATCTAGGGATTATCCTGTGCCTTTGTGTCTCTGTTTTGTGACAGACTTTTCCTGGAGAGATACAACACACACAGACACACCTACATACCAAATAGGAAGCCCATGACAGACCCAAGTATGGATACCACCAAAGTCCAACTTGGTGAATCAATGGAGTTATTTATTGGGGTAACTTACAGAAATATATATGAGAGGGGTTTCTTTTTTATTTATATATATATTATTAATTTATTCATATTACATCTAAATTGTTATACCATCCCTTGTATCCTCCCACTCCTCCCTCCCTCACACTTTCCCCTTACTTCCCTCCCCTATGACTGTGACTGAGGGGGACCTCCTTCCCCTGTATATGCTCATAGGGTATCAAGTCTCTTCTTGGTAGCCTGCTATCCTTCCTCTGAGTGCCACTAGGTCTCCCCATCCAGGGGACGTGGTCAAATGTGAGGCACCAGAGTTCGTGTGAAAGTCAGACCCCACTCTCCACTCAACTGTGGAGAATGCCCTGTCCATTGGTTAGATCTGTGTAGGGGGTGAGGGGGGTCTCTTAAAGGAGCAGAAATGACTCAATGACAGCTGCATCAGCAAAGCCCACTCCTGTAGAGGTGACAGCTCACAAAAGCTGGGAAGCTGGAGCATACTGCACAGCTTGTGGGGCCGCTCAGCAGGTTCGTGAGTCCTTTCCTGGTGCTCTAAACCCCTTCCAGGCATCCTGGCTGGTTTCTGTTCCTTCCAGGCAGATGATATGGTCTCAGAATCTTCTTTGCAGCTTCACTTGAGAATGACTCTCAACTGTCTTTATTATTCATATAGTCTTGGGGATTGTGGCAGCCATAGGTGATTAGGTTTTTTTAGTTTTTTAAGGGAGGCTGTACATTCTTGAGGGGTCCAGGGTAGTCAAAGGGATACTCTCTCTTACTTGCAGCATATCAAGGTCAACTCCTTTCGGACTCAGTCACCTATGACTGTCCTTACGTTCCTGTCTCAGAACAAGAGGAAGGTAGAGAAACAGTCAACTAGTCAACTACTTTAAGACTTTGTGTCTTGCTTTGGGGATAAGGATTCCAGCTCTATGATCTGCTTTAGCAACGTGGATGCTTCCCTCTGAGAGGAATCTGAGGAGTGAGGGACACCAGGTTAGGAGAAGATCGGAGAAAAACGATCTCTGTGGCTGCTTAGGAAGTCATCCAACCTCTACTTCAAAGTGGTCAGCATGCCTTTCGGGCATCGTTCTTTGAGCTCTCAAACTAGCTGGTGAAATAGGTGTTCTCAGTTGGTCCTGGGGCACAGACCAACCTAAAAGAACTGTTCTCTCTGAAGCAAGAAACCATGTCACACACTGTGGGGACACCATTGACATGCCTAGCAGACATGGCTTCCTCATTTGCCTCCATTCTTCCTTCCCCAGGGCCTTTGAAGCTGAGCTCCCAAGCTAGAGAAGAATTGGGAACTCAGTGAACACCCTGGGTGGCATCTGCCTTCATTTCAGCCCTTGAGATGAAGTAGAAGAAATTATTCCAGGAACTTTGGAGAGGCCCAGGTTGGGTGCCATATGTTGCTAGAGAAATTGGGTGGGTTTTTGTTTTGGTTTTGTTTGTTTGTTTGTTTGTTTAGTTGGTTGGTTTTTGGTTTTGGGGTTTTTTTTTTCCTTTTGAGTTCTTAGTCTCATTAATAAAATAATTTGGAAAAGGACCTCGAAAAAAGCTCAAGTACAATACTATTACAGCTGAGGAGAAAAACAATAGGGCAGGTAAGTTGAAAACCTTAGCAGCTGCCAGGAGGAGTGAAAAGGAAGCCGTGTTGTTTAGTGCAGCCACAAAAGAATGTGGAGGGGGAGGGGACATCAGAGAAAGAACGAGACTGTCCAGAGCAACAGAGAAAGCATGTTCAGGTTTTAGGAAAGAAGAAAAAGAAAGCAGTGCTACACAGTGGAAGTTCTATAAGCATATGCACTGAAAGAGGGGATAATTATTCCTCCCATCTGCTCACTGTAGCTTCAAGAGAAGCATCCTTTTTGGTGGGTCATTTATTGAGCAAATGATGGACAGGCACAGCTGGATTAACTCTTAAGGGAGGAGACAATGGTATGTAATGCTCTAATCTTTGGAACAGATGAGAATGTCCTGTTCTATCAAGGGCCAGAGGTAGATTTCATTCTTTTGACCCGGAGGAAGTAGCTTTCCCCCACTGAGCCTCAACAGAGCCCTGTTATCCCCAGTGGCTTCCAAGACTAGGATATCAGAGCTTTACGTTTAGAGTCAGGAGACTTGGTGTCAAATGACTTGATCTAAGGAACATAAATTCTCACTGCTATTTTGGGCCCTGACAAATTTAGGAGTGCTCACAGCTAGGCCGGTTGCACTTTCATTCTTTTTATTACAGTGTGACATAAAGCCAAAGATGCTAAGACTCGGGCATCTGGGGACAGGTCTCATTCTCCTATTCCTTATGACTATCTAGTTGTGATGGTCAAAAGTGGTCACTGGACAAAATCTAGAGTCACTTAGGAGACACATCTCTGCAAATGTCTTCTAAACTGGTTTTCCTGTGGCGGGAAGATCCACCTTAAGTGTTGGGGCATTAGTCCATGTTCTGGGGTCCCAGATTGAGTAAAAAGGAGAAAGTTAGGTAAGGACCAGCATGTATTCATCTTTCTTTTCTTGACTGTGGATACAATGTGATCAGCTGCCTCACACTCCTGCTACCATGATGGATGATACTCTCAAACTGTGAACCAAATAAACCAAAATTAACTTCTCTCTCCTTAGATCATTTTTGTCATGTATTTTCTCATGGCAACAAGAAAAGTAACTAATTCATATAAGATCTATTCTGTGTCTGGCCATTCCTTCCATGGCCACAAACTGGGGTCTTACACCTGACATACATTTAATTGTATTTATTATGTGTATGATATTTTTGCTTGCATGTATGTATGTGCATCATGTAGATGTTTGGGACCTGTGGAGGTAAGAAAAGGACATGAGATCCTCTAGAACTGAAGTTATGGATGGTTGTGAGCCACCATGCATGCTGGGAACTGAACCCAGGTTCTCTGCAAGAGCAACTAATACTCTTAACCACTGAGCCATCTCTCCAGTCATTATTTCTTCTTCTTCTTCTTCTTCTTCTTCTTCTTCTTCTTCTTCTTCTTCTTCTTCTTCTTCTTCCTCTTCTTCTTGTTTGTTTGTTTTGAGACAGGGTTTCTCTGTGTAGCCCTGGCTGTCCTGGACTCTCTTTGTAGACCAGCCTGGCCTCGAACTCACGGTGACCCACCTGCCTCTGCCTCCCGAGTGCTGGGATTAAAGGCGTGTGCCACCACCACCCAGCTCTTCTTCTCCTCCTCCTTCTCCTCCTCCTCCTCTTCTTCCTTCTCCTCTCTCTCCTCCTCCTCCTTCTTCTAATTAATGTTGGATCCAAGAGCCACGCACTAATGAAGACAGAACACCACCAAAATCTAGTAAACCAGAAAGCAACTTTATTTACCATGGGAGAAATGATTTCTAGCAAGCTAGGACTAGAGTCAGACTTGGAAGCTGACTGTAGCCCCAAATGGAGGGGGTAAATTTCTTTTAAAGCAAACAAAACAACAACAACAACACCCAACCCACAACCAGGTATTCAGGGAGGGTTAAGTAAGCATTCAATGATCCTCTGAAGTGACCCTTCAGTCATTCTTTGAAGTGACAGGCCCCTCCCTGAGTAAAGGGGCTGTTCTGGAAAGGGATAGTTTCAATAATGGGATATTTACATAAGCTCAAAGCGAAGCAGCAGGGCTATCTCTATTGCCTGGTGAAGGCCATTTGGTTTTTGCTGCAATTAAGGGGACTCTAAAGACAAGGGTGGCAGGAAGCTAGGGCAAAGGGCATTCAGCAAAATGGGTTACACATCTGAGGATGGGGTCTCTCTGGCATTTCAGACTCCTGGCCAGCTTAGGGAAGGAGACAGTAGTATGTAATGTTATCTTTGGAGCAGATCAGGATGTCAGGTCTCCACTTAGAACAGGGGTTATTCCATTTTGACCAGGAGGCCATGGAAGATCAGTTGCTAGGTTTTCGTTTTAGTGTCACCAGGGAAACAGGAGGCAAAAAGCAAAGTTAACCATGAGGGAGTCAACCTGAGTGGTTTCCAGGGCCTATCTAGTTACCTAACAGAATATGGTTAGGTAAAGGAGTATACTACGCCCATCTTTTCCTAACATTCCCCAAAGAACTCCCTGATGTTGCCTGGTCCTACCAATGGGCAAGGAAAACAGCACACAAAATGCATACCTGACCTTACAGATTCCACAGCCCCCCAGGCCTGGGCCTTAACATAATTTTCATTTAATTCAGGGCAGGGAGGCAGGTTTCCACAAGAGAGGGGCTGGATTTGACCCCAGCCTGCACCCTGGCTCCTGCTTCGCCACCTCAGTCACATCAGGGCCGCCCTCTGGGAATCCCAAGCACTCACAGAGGGAGGAACCTGGGTCACCCATCATCCTCCACAACCTCAACTAGGACCCAGTGCCCTCCAGGCAGCATGTCAGAGGGATCAGTGGTGGATAAGCCAGACCTTGGCAGGTGGCCTTGCTGAGGAACCTGGGAGCTGAGGTATCTGGCTGCCCAGGATGCCTGAGGGGGCGGTTATTGGGGAGGATTGGTTAAAGTTATCTATGTATCCCAGGCCTCCCAAGTGCTGGGTAATAGGTGTGACATTAGGTCTGATCTTTTTTCCCCCTTCTTCTTTTGAGGCAGCCTCTAGAACTTTCTCTCTAGCCTGGTCTGGCCCTGAAGTAGAAGTCCTTCTACCTCAGCTCATGAGTGCTAGGTTTACAAGTATATACCACTGCACTGGGATCATAACTTGATAACTCTTCCTTTAGGGTGGAAGTTCAGTGTTTACTTCATAGAGGAACAGCAAGACAAATTTCCCTCTAGTCTTGACTAGAAATATTTTTCAACAAGAAACTCCAGTGCTGGGGTTTGCCCCAGCTACTTCTCCTCCATTTATATCCTAGAGACCAGGCCTCAGTTAGAGGAGGAAATCTCTTGTCATGAATAGAAGTATTTTTCTTGCAAACATTATGTGTTAAGAAAAGATGAATTCTTCTAGCCGGGCAGGATGGCACATAGCTTTAGTCTCAGCATTCAAGAGGCTGAGGCAAGAGGATACACTTTAAGGTTAGCCTGGGATACATAGCAAGACCATGTCACACACACACACACACACAAATACATAGCGTGCCAAAATTACACATTGGTTTTTGTTTTTGTTTTTGTTTTTTGTTTTTACCATATTGAGAAGTTTAACGAAGAAAGGAGGTGGCCCAGACTCACACACTCGTGGTTCAGAAACTTTAAAGTAAAGAGCTTTTATTCAGTTTTCAGAGTCCAGACCATGACTGGTGTTGTCCATATTCAAAGTGGGTCTTTCCAATTCAGTTAACTCGACTAATGCTTCACAGGCCAAGCTGATGTGGGCAATTCCTCCTTGAGAACTCCCTTCCCAGGAGACTGTAGATTGTCCCTAGTTGATAATTACAACTTGCCATCATAGGCCCCTTATGCTTGACCCTGCTGGCTATAGACAGCCAGAGAGGATAAAGACTTGCCCCAGGCTTATGTGTGGCTACTGTTCCTCTTATTTGCACCTTTAGAGTAGTTTTGGAGACAGCAGTGCTCTAGAATATTCCAGTGACTAAGGCCAGTGTGGGCTGAGGGGTGTGACCAGTGACTTGACAAGGCCCAGAGGGTCTGAGGATCACACACTGCTGAGTGACTGTGGGTGTGACAGGTGTGACAGTGGGTGTGACAGGTGCAGAATGCTAATCTCAGGAGGGTTTTAACAGCCCACAGGGATGAAAGGGGGGGTGCTAGAGTGAGCTGAAGAGCAAGCAAGGCCCCCAGAAAATCAAAGCAGAAATTTAATCTTGGCAGATCTATGCAAAAATCTCAGAGCCAGGAAAAGCATATGATGTGATCTAGGCCAAGCAGCCCCTGTGCAGGCATAGTCACTGGGACCCAAGGCCACTCAGAGCTCCCTGCTCAGCCAACTCAGGTGGAAGTAATGTATCTGAGAGTGCACGCTGTGGAAACCTGCACAAGGTACTTAACCTCTCTCACTCATTTGAATGTGGCAAAAGTCGGTGCACACTCATAGCATCTCACCAAAAGATGCTAGGTGTGCAATACCAGGCTTGGTAGTGGGAAACTCTTCGTGTATATAAACTGCTAGAGTCTAGCTACCCCCCCCCCCGAAGCCTATGTATCCAAGGCTTGGTCTCCAGCCTATAGGATATTGGAGGAAGTGGGGTACTTAGGAGGCAGGGCTTCATGGAAGGTTGCTGGGTGTGTGACCTTAGAGGGCTATTGGGTCCCTAGACCCTTTAGATTCTGTTTACCTGCTGTCATGAAGTCAGTAGCTTTCTTTGCTATGCTACCATGATTTTATGCCTAACTTACCACAGACCCAAAGACAATGAATGGCCCAGACGATCACGGGCTGAAGCATATGAAACCATGGGACAAAATACATTGTTTTTCTTTATATGAATATAGGAATCTTTGTCACAGTGTCAGAAATCTAACACATGAATTTAGTCATAAATCAATAACTATATATAAAAATTATACCTATAAGTATAAATATTAATTATATAAATATAATGATATCGGATGAACCCCAAAAGTCTGGCTCTGAAAAACAATTTACTTGAAAATATTGGTAAAGGCATGGGAATTTAAAAAAGAGAGAGAAAATATATTGGCAGTTTTAGTTTTAAAGGAATGCAAATCCAAGAGAAACCAACATTTGACTAGGCACTCCAGGTCCCACAGAAGAATCTAGAAAAGAAACAGCCTTGGTTTTTCTGGGTTAATCAGATCAGTTTTGGACCATAGTTCTGACTTACAAATCACAATGTCCACCACCACGCTGGCAGCTGGAATGGCAGTCAGTCTGGACGCCTTGTCCTTCGGAAATTTGGGGGCAAAGAGGAGAATTTAGCCATGAGAATAAAGAAATATACTATCTACAGTCTGTCATAAAACTGGGCAGTAGGCGGAAGCTGCTCTGCTGGGGTGGATGCCATACCTCAGTGGAAGGAAGAAATCTGTTGTCATCTCAGGTGATTGTGGTCTAAAATGCTGAGTGCCGTGAGGCAGAGCAAGCCGCTGGGGAGTGACAACAATTTATTTTTCATTAAATGCAACAGCTTCTTCCTTGAATACTTAGAAACTTTTACAGCCAGTTTTATAATCTGTAAATCATACGACTCTACAAAACAAAGCATATTGTCTTCATTTTGTGGATAAGAAAACTAACGCTCAGAGTGATGACTTAGCAGAACCACCACCATGTATCTATTCATGGATGAACCAAGATTTAAAAGTGGCTCTTCCTATAAACTGCACATCCATTTCCTGATGCTGACACCAGCCCACCAGTTCACAGTTGCCTTTGTTTTCATCGTTTCCACCTGATTATTAAGCCTATCGTTAACACATCTTCTTTTGGCTTTATGCACTTCTGGTCAGAGTTGCTTTGGCATTTTTGAAGGAACTCATAGAGCTGCTCGAAGGAAACATGCAAATAAAGAAATAGTCTTGTGAATCTTATTTTAATATACAGAATAATTTTCAAAGGAAAATATTTTAAGCAGAGGACAAAATATGGTTCTTAAGAACTCAAGCTGAGGGCCGACAAGATGGCTCTGCAGATAACAGCACCTGACACCAAGTCTAGTAACTTGAGTTTATCCCAGGACCCACATTGTTGTCTAGTGTCTGACAGGTGGGTGGCCTGGGTTCCACTTCTGGTGGGCTGGTTCAGGTGCTGCTTGCTTCCAGGACAGACCTTGAGGCCAAGGGTCCCAAGGTCCTGATTCTTGCTCAGGGGCAGCTAGAACACTTTAAGGTGAGGCTCGTGGCCTGGGCTCTAAGCCAGGTTCCCTGCCTCTCCCAGGGAGGTAGAAAATCAGTTTTCTAAGGGTGTCACAGTTTAGCTCTTTTTAGAATGAGACTGCAGGTCTCAGAAGGCAATGGAGACTCGGAAGCTCCACAAGCCCATGATGGTACCTAGTGTTGCAGCTCCTTGTTTGAGCTGCTGTGCCAAGCACAGGGGAAGCAGGCAGATGTCCGAAATCCACTGGCAGGCAGGTCCAGTGAGATGCATGCCAGGCAGCACCGAGCTAGTGGCAGTGGTGGAGCAGGCCTCACGGGCTGCAAAGGCAATTTTGCCATCGCTGCCTGACCATGGAGTGTCGAGCGGCAGTCCCTGCCTCCAATAAATGGAGTCTCAGACAATCATGGTGGAGGAATGTCAAACAAGAGTGAGGTCTGACTTTTCATACGCACTCTGGTGCCCCATTTTTGACCACGTCCCCTTGATGGGGAGGCCTGGTGGCACTCAGAGGAAGGATAACAGGTCACTAAGAAGAGACTTGATACCCTATGAGCATATACAGGGGGAGGAGGTCTCCCTCAGTCACAGACATAGGGGAGGGGAGTAGGGGGAAAGCGGGAGGGAGGGAGGAGTGGGAGGATACAAGGGATGGGATAACAATTTAGATGTAATATGAATAAATTAATAAAATATTTAAATAAATAAATAAAATAAATAGAGCCAGCCAACCTTTATCTATACACCTTGGGCAGTGGGGAGGGGTTTTGAGAGTGAATGTGTCTGATTCACTAGGGCTAATGGTGCCAGGATACAGTGGCACAGTGCCTCATTTACAAGCAGTGGTAACACAGGGCCCTATCACAAGAAGGAGAAAACAGTACTTAATTATCCCACGTGAGAGAAGATGACTTCTAGATATGATTAAAAGTCATTTGCTGGAGGCTAGAATCTCCTCACTCACTATAGGGTAGGGTACTTCCAGGAATTCCCTGTGATTTTTGAAGAAGTTCCTTATCAGGAAATGGTCCTCATCTGTAATCTTTCCTGAGGGCTGTGTGACACTCCTTACAAGATCTGGGGTTACCAGGTCAGGTAGAGCGAGAACCCCACTAAGAAGAAGGAGTCTGCCTTCATAGACTGAGAGCAAAAAGCCTCTCTGGAGAAGTCCCACACCACACAGAGAGGGAGAAAAACAACTACCGTAGGTTGTCCTCTGACCTCTATACCCATGTCACAGCACAGGGCATAACCGCTGCCACACACAACAAATAAACGAACAAACAAACAAGAAACTCAAGAGGCCGGGGAAGCGACTCAGCCAGCAAACCGTGCTTGCAAAAGCATGCGTGTTGAGATCCCCGAACCCTTGTTTTGTTGGTTTTTTTTTTTTTCTCTAGACAGGGTTTCTCTGTGTAGCCTTGGCCATGGCCATCCTGGACTCACTTTGTAGACCAGGCTGGCCTCGAACTCACAGTGACCCGCCTGCCTCTGCCTCCCGAGTGCTGGGATTAAAGGCCAACACGCCTGGCTTTTCGAACCCTTGTTTAAAAGCAAAGCACGGACTATGGCATGCGAGTCTAGTGGAGGCAGTATGGGAGATGGAAACAGACTGGTCTCTGGAAGGTCACGGCCCGCTAGACTGGTGTGATGGGCAAAGTTCCAGGCCAGCGAGAGACTCTGTCTCAAATAAAGCAGGGAGTGCGCCTGAGGACTCTCACCATGGTTGTCCTCTGATCTCTACATTGCTTGCTGTGCATATGCTTAAGGCCTTTCCACTAACGCATGTGCACATCCACACACACCTACCTCAACTTAGCACAAAACCATATCGGCACTAGTTCTGTGGGGTGAGGGTGTGTGTCAGGGGTGGAGGTGGGGGTTGGGGGGGAGCACACCACTTCTTCTCCCTTTGTCTCTGCATGGTCACCACTGAGAGCTTGCTGGAACTGCTGACCAGGGAGGCATCCATCCCAGGGCCCATGCCAACATCAAGGTGCCTCTAGGGACTTTGTAGCAAGGTCTTCAGACAGAGGGGCGTTAGCTCTTTGTGATTGCACACTCTACTTCCTTCTCATTTTACACATGAAGAATTTGAGGCCCAGGAGGTAGAACTACTCTCTCTGAGGCCCCGAGGAAGTTCAGTGTGAGACTCCGGGAATAGAGCGATGGCTTCCACTCCACAGCAGTGCCGGCTCTAGTAAACCGCGGCGGTGGTGAACACGTGTGGACATTTTTAACACTCCACAGAGTGACTCACCGTGCCCACGGGATGAAACAATTGCACGGTGAGCATTATCATTCATCTATATTGTCTTTTGAATATATTTTTATGCACTCGATGCTTTCCTGCCATTCTCACTCCCACCCTCAACTACTCCCAGGTCCCCCCCGCATCTTCTTCTTATCTTTAATGTCATTTTTTTTTCCTTTTTTCTGTATAACCTACTGAGGGAAATTAATGCTGCTCATATACACATTGGTGTGAGGACTCCACTGAGCACAGCCAACCTCCCAGGAAATCTAATGAGAACTGACTCTTTCTCCCCTAGTAACTGTCACTCGCCAATGGGTCCTCAGCGAGAGTTGGGGCTCACAACCTGCCCCTCCCCCCCCAATTCCTGCTGGACTGTTGACTGGCTTGTGCAGGCAAGCACAGCTGCCTAAGTTCGTATGAGCATGGTGCTTCTCACCTGCGTTTTCATTTGCTAGTATCTTAATTTTTTTTTCTATCTGCTTTTATGTTTGTTTTAATTTTTTCTTTTGAGATAGGGCTCACCATGTAGCCCTGGCTGGTCTGAAACTTGCTATGTAGACCAGGTTGCCCTCAAACACACAGAATTGTGTGTGCCGCGATGCCTAGCTTTATGCTTATTTTTTAAATATATATAACAACTTGTCTAAGATATAATTTATTTCACATATGGTGGCTGACAGGCTTCAGTAGGGCCCCATGTCCTGAAGATTCCACAATCTTCTAAAACAGCTGATAATCAAGAGTTCAAACACATGCACCTGTGTGGGTGGTCACATCCGGATGATGACAGCCATATTTCATTGTGGTTTTGATTTGTATTTTCAGTCTATTAGGTTTTTAAATTAAAAAGATACTTTTAGGCACATAAATATGTATATAGCTTTCTAGTGGAATCCAACTCATCAATAACAAGATAACACAGCATACTTTTTTGCCTTAAACTCTGTTCTGTCTGATTTTGTATTTTTAGTTTTTTGAATATTTTCCTGGTGTATATTTTCCAAGGTAATTTTGTTGTGCAGAGATTCACACTTAGAGAGCTGATTTATTTATTTATTTCCTATAGCCACTCTTTTTTTCTTTTTCTTTCTTTCTTCCTTTTTTTGTTTTGTTTTATTTTGTTTTTCAAGATGGTGTTTCTCTATGTAGCACTGGCTGTCCTGGATTCACTTCATAGACCAGGCTGGCCTTGAACTCACAGCAATCCACCTGCCTCTGCCTCCCGAGTGCTGGGATTGAAGGCATGTGCCACCATGCCCCGCTCTATAGCCACTCTTAATTAAGGTACAAAATAGATAGTTTATAGTCATTTTTACTACACATGGGTTTTACTTTATCTTCAAATTTACTGGTATTTTTTTCTTTTGTAACTTTTATTTCCTGAGCTTTGTGAGAGTGACTCAATTTTTAGTACTCTCTCTTGTTCTTTTAGAGGTTTTCTTTAAATATCTAAAATATACTATTTATCTATTTTAATATTTTTCATACAAATATGTATTATATGTTGAACATTCCTCCTTGCTTTTTACCCCTCACTCTTTCTGTTGCTCCCTTGTGTAACCCTGGACAAGTTTTCCTGTACTTCATGTCATATATACACATGGTTTCATGTGTCTGTATAAAATCTTGGATCTACAATGAGAGAAAGCATGAAATATGTCATTCTGAGACTGGCTTATTTCACTTAACACAATCACCTCCCAGTTGCATCCATTTTCCCCGACTTCATTCTCCTTTACGGCTGAAAGAATTCTATTGTGTATATACACTACATTTTCCCAGTCTATTCCCCTGTTGACGGATGCCTAGGCCGGCCCCACTGTGGCCACTGTGAACAGTGATGTGAGTATCATTCACAAGAGTCTCCACAGTAGGCTGCTGTGGAGTCTTCCAGATAAATGCCCAGGGGCGGTTCTGCTGGGTCACAACGTGGCAGGCACTTTAGTGTTTTTGAGAAACCTTCATTCTGATTTCCATAGCAACGGCCATGGTCTGAGTAAGATGGACCCTCAGTGTAATCTTGATTTGAATTTCTCTGATAGCTGTTGAGGGTGAACACTTTTTTTTTTTGTACCTCATTGGCCATTGCATTTCATTTCTTTTTGTTGTTATTTTGTTTTTTGGTTTTGAGACAAGGTCTCTCTAAGCGTTCCTGGCCATGCTGGATCTCGCTATGTAGACCAGGCTGGCCTCAGACTCACAGAGATCTGCCTGCCTCAGCATCCCAAGTGCCGGATTAAAGGCGTGCACCACCATGCCCTAGTTGTATTGCATGTCTTGAAAACTGCCTGCTCAGTTCATTAGTGCATTTATTTATTGATTTGATTCTTTGATAGCTTGTTTACTTTTTTGTTTATTTGTTTGTTTGTTTTGTTCTCTGTGTGTTACAGTTTCTAATCCTTTACAAACATATGACCAGCAAAAGTTTTCTCTCCCTGTATGTGTTCGGCTTACTTATTTCATGAGCTCCTCTTTATCAAAAGTTGGCTTCATTTTGTGAGCAATCAGAGTCCTTGCTTATGCCTGCATCTTAGAGTGTTTTTTTTTTTTTTTAATAAGAGTTTTAGTTCTTACATTAAGGGTTTTGAACCACTTAGAGTTTATTTTTATGCAAGGTGAGAAATAAGGGTCTAGTTTATTCTTCTATGTGTGGCTATCCAATTAAAGGCACACATTTAAATACTTATTTCTGTTAATTAGTATCCATTTAGCAAGCTTCTCTTCTGCTTTTATTCACCCCTGCTTCATCTCTCGTCATAATTAACAGGGATTTCAGATCCAATAACAAACTATTAAGAATAACTATAGCAATTTGCAGTTATTTCTGGAGCAACTTGTCCTATCCCATAGCTTGTCTTAAGCAACTTAAACACGAATTCCTCTGATGTTACCAAAGTGTCTAAAGGTCATGTGACACACCATACAGGGAGAAGTAGAAATCGGGGGAGAATGTTAAACAGAAGAACCTGTGGATAAAAATTAAACAAAGACCAGGAAATTAAAAAAAAAAAAAGAAGAAGTACAAATATAACCAATAGAGTAAAAATTCAAGTCTTCCTCAACACAAAAGGAAAAATGTTAAATAAAAAGACAAAGAAAACATACTATTCAGAAAAACTGTAAAATACACCTCAAAAAATACATGGTAATTCTAACAAAATACTACCAAGCTGAAATGAACTACAGTGGTCATATTAAGATGCACAAAGGACTTAATTCAGCAATTAAAAAAATACTTTTTCCATCTGTCTCCCAAGGCAAGACGCAGTTGTGTGCTGTACAAAAGACATACAAGTTGACCTTAAAGGTTTTCAAAGTGAGACTGTGAAGTAAGGAGCATCAAGCAAATAGGGTTGACATTTTGATAGCAAATAGATGTAACACAAGCCAACATTTGCTGACTTGGCAAAGAAGGACTTGCTTAAGTTATAAAAGCACAACTTAAGATGATATAACTGTCCAAGCCCGGTGGGTGGTGCATGCCTTTAGACCAGCACTCAGGAGGCAGAGGCAGGCAGATTTCTGAGTTCGAGGCCAGCCTGGTCTACAAAGTGAGCTCCAAGACAGCCATGGCTACACAGAGAAACCCTGTCTCAAAAAAAGCAAACAAGAAGAAGAAGAGGAGGAGGAAGATGAGAAGGAGGAGGAGGACGATGATGACCAGGACAAGGACAAGAAAAAAGTGCTACAGCTGTCTTGAATATCTGTGCACCACGTAATATAGCCACCACCTTTCTAAGATTAAAAACTGTAAGAGTCACAATGAGAAACAGGTGATGAGAAAAGGTTTAGCCTCAAAAAACAAAACAAATACGGGCATAGGAGAGCCATATTCTCCAATCATCAAACTGAATCTGTCTTGGGGGTTTGAATGTGAAATGAGGTTTTGCTATGTATCCCAAGCCAGCCTGGATGGAACTCAGTTCATAGCTCAGGGCAGCCGGGAGCCCTCCCCTTCCTTCCCAGTGCGGGGGTTGTGGGTACATATCCCACATCCAATCAGCAAGGTAAATCTTATGGAGTGTTGCATTTAACAGTGAAAGAGAGGATGTCTTTGATTCTGATTAGAAAAAAAAAAAAATGTACTGCCTACTAAAGGACAGATGGGCAGCCACAAAAAAAAAAAAAAAAAAAAAAAAAAAAAAGATTAGTAGATCTCAGCAAAGCAGTCTACTCCCTAACACAGGAATGTTATAAGCACTCTCTAGTAATGATGAAATAAACTAGAAATTAACAACAAATTGGGAAAATGTTTATTTTTACTTCACATCAGAAAAAATTAAAATATGTTGTTAAAATACTTTTTTTCATGAGCCAGAGAGATGGCTCAAGTGACTAAGAATGCTTACTGCTCTTCCAGAGGACCTTGGTTCGATTCCCAGTTTCCCATCAGGCAGCTCTACTCCCTTCACACACACGGTGTGCATAAACTCATGCAGGCACAATCACATATGCATAAATGAAGCTAAGTAGATAAATCTTTAAAAGAAAATGCCTCTCAAGACTTTTTAAAAATTAACGATAAGGACACTATATTTCAGAATGTATGGAATATATTTTAAAATGTCATCAGAGAAAGAAAGGAATATAGTTTTATATATCCATACAAAAAAACATTAAAAAAAAATAAATACAAAATTCTGTGTAACACATGTATATGGGCTGGAAAGATGGAGGGCAGCTAAAAGCACCAACTGCGCTTGTAGAGGAACCACAGATTGTTCCCAGCACCCACACGCGGTGGCTCACAACTGTCTGTAACTCCAGTCTTAAGGGTCTGATTCTCTCCTGGCCTCTGTAGATACTACATGTACATAACACGCGCGCACGCGCACACACACACAGGCAAATGTGTTCATATATAATGAATCTTTTTAAAAAACTTCAGAAAATATGTATCAAAAAGTGAAAGCAAAGCAAGAATGAGTACAAAAGTGTAAGTAACAGAGAATACTGACGGGAGAAGACACGAGGCACAGCAATCACTCTGGGGAGACGTCCCTCTGGTTTCGCATGTCCGCTCACCCTCATGCACAAACCTAGGCCGTATTCTATCCACCGTGATGCTCTCTCGGAGGGAGCCACAGCCGGAGCCCTATGAGTGTCTAAGGGCCCCTATCTGGTCTCCCCTCTCCTGTTGTGGCTGGAACCCTTGAGGAGGCGGAGTCCCATTGCCCACCATGACTCTAGCTCAGTCTTGCTCTGGTGTCGCCTTCTGACCTGCTTTGCACAGAGCATTATTAACTCTCTCACTGCCATAGCTAATTATTGCAGACTTAACAATCCTTTCCTGTCCCTTGCCTATCGCACTGAGCCAAACAAGCATCAGAGCTGAGCTCCCTCTGGAGGGTCTGGAGATGCCCACCGCCTTGCATTTTCAGCTTCTAGAGGCTATTCGCTCCATCCTCAAAACTGCGACCAGCAGTCTGAGTCTTCCCACACCCTCCCTCTGGCCTTCTCTTTTGTCTTTGCAATCACTCTTAAGACAACAGATGATTACACTGGACCCACTCAAAAATCCGATCTCCTCTTCCATCTTAAGCTCAGCTCATTAACATCCTAACCCCTCGTTGCTGTTTGATACGACACGTGTATGGGTCCCTGGGGTATGCACACAAACATCTTTAGGGGCCCGTTAATCTGCCTACGCGGAGCTCAGCTGGCGTTTGAGATCCTACTACACACAGAACTATGATAGGCTTTATTGTAAATAAATCAATCATGAATAAAGTTTGAGTGGAGTGTAAAGATCACAGATCTGTGGACAATACATAAACATGAGCCTACCTCTACCTATAAATCCCCCTACTCACTCTCTCTCTCACACACACACACAGACACACAGACACACACACACACACACACACACACACACACACACACACACCAGGATAGGGACCCAGGGAGCAGGTTTTCCAGGGTGTACAGAGAAAGTAAGACCAGCGCCAGGGGCTGGTGAGATAGTTCAGTGGGCAAAGCGTTCACCGCATAAGAACAAGGACTTGACTTTGTCCCTACCACCCCAGGTACAAAGCTGGGACTGGTACTGTGTACTTGTAATCCAAGCTCTAGGGAGGTGGCGATGGCAGGATTCTTGGGGCTCACTGAGCAGACAGCTTAGCACAGTTGAGAGGTCCCAGTGAGAGACTTTGTCCCATTAAAACAAGTTGTATGGCTCCTGAGGAGCAACGCTAAGGTTGACCGGTGGCCTCCGCAGGAACACATACACGGACACACACAAAGACCAGCTTGCAGGAGATAACTTTGCCTGGATTGTGTGAACTAGAACCCAGGGACAAGATACGCACCAAACCAGTAATGATGGTAGAATGGCAGAGCTGAGGACTGAAAAGAATGCAAGAGGCTGGGCGGTGGTGGCACAGGCCTTTAATCCCAGCACTCGGGAGACAGAAGCAGGCGGATCACTGTGAGTTCGAGGCCAGCCTGGTCTACAAAGTGAGTCCAGGATAGCCAAGGCTACACAGAGAAACCCTGTCTCGAGAAAAAAAAAAAAAAAAAAAAACAATGCAAGAAAACCGAGCCTACACGAGCACCACTTACACCCTCCTCATAGCCAATGGGAAGACAGAAACAGGATGAACAAGGGTCTTGTAAGAACTACACTCCACAGCGTGTTTCACCGAAGGCGGGGAATACTCATGGATTACACACATTCACCACAAGCCGAACACAGCAAAAGAGGGGAGAGTCCTTTGGCTGTACAGGTGACAAATGGCTCTCCTGTGTGCCCGCATTGTGACCTCTGCCTTAGTCACCCTGCAGAGAGGACCTATGTGGCTGTAAGCATCATTTGGTGTACCACCAGGAAACCCGTGGCTGCTCCAAAGGGCCAATGAGAGCTTAAAAGAGGGAACTGTTTCCGGACAAGCAGCTAAGGACTGAGGCACCCCTGGGGACTTAGAGCAATCTTGTTACACCATTAAAGCTGAAGGGAGCAAGGGGTAGGCTCTGTTGGCTGAGTGAGGCTGTCTGCTGCCCGCACAGCGGGCCACTGGGCTCATCTGAACTGAAGCCTGAGGCTGGAAGCCTTCAGCTGCCACTGTCCATAGGCGTTAACCTTCGGAGGGGACACAGAAAAGGCCACGAAACGTTGGTTTACAAAGAAATATTCAGCCATCCCCGGCTCATCCCCCCCAGAAATTCTAGAAATAATTAGATTTGGTGAAGCTTTTGTGAGGATGGCAAGCGCACAAACTTCCACGTCCCCAGGTAGCAAAGAAGAGGAGCCCCACGAGAAGAGCTCAGGAAGGAAGAAGTGTCCGTGGGGACAGGCTTGGCTGTGTGGAGGGAGGCCTGTGCTCTGTGCTCGCACAAATCACCAAATCACGGGGCTGAGCGCCAAGCCTCCTGTTAAGAATCTGTGCACTGAGCTGTTTACTCACCTGGAGCGCTCTCCGCAGCCCCACATCTGTTGTTATCTTAGGTGTACTCATGTGGCTCTCACACTACTCCTGGGCCCATTCTCGGTTTATTAATGCACTTTTTTTAAATTGTCACATCTTCCAGGGCAGAGAAAGTCTGATGGAAATGCAGCTTGAAACCGGCAGCAATCAGCAGAGAACCATCAATTAGCAGTCGGCAATAAGCAGCTCAGAGTATTTGAGGCGCTCAAGCCCTCTCCATACCTGAATCATTTTACAGGGCTCACTCTCTACTGTTTGAATAACGTTCGGGGCTCTTGACCAACAGGGTTGTTGTTTTTAGGCTGCCAAAAGCATACTGAGTTTCTTGGGGGTAGCTCTAACACAAATGGTGCCACCTACAAGGCTCTTCGACACCCATCTTTTTTTTTTTTTTTTTAGTATCTCTGCTTCGAACCATTAATTATAATTTATTATAACAATACTTCCCAGGAAGCAAGGTTCTTACTATAATTAACCGTTGGAGTGTAGGATGCAGCAACTGTTTATTTAGCTTTAATCTACTCGTTCAGAATTTCTTAGCACTCAAGATTTAACTCATAATCAGATCTAAACTCCGAATGTTACAGAACCATCATCACCATGGGCTGCATATTTTCCAGCAATTTGCTTTTTTTTTTTTTTTTTTTTTTTTTTGGTGTGACGCCTGCCGTTAATGTAGCTGAGAGGAGAAGATTTTATCCTAACATGTTAACATATTTATGCCTTTTCTGGAAGATTGAGATGCATGGCTCCCGGGCATCCTGCACAGCTTTCAAGTGCTGCGTTGTGAGAATTGGAAATGTATTCCTCTCCTGTCATGCTCCATGAAGCATAGAAAACGAAAGAGGCGCTGTCTCCTGTGCTCTGTCCCACAACGTGTACTGACTCTGTCTCCTTCCTGAAATATTGGGTGATGCCAGGGCTGGGTGGCTTGAGGATAACCTAAAGCGTTTGGCAAAGGGCTTGGCATCAAGCAAGCAATTCCGGCTTTCAGTCTGCGCCAGCCAACAAGGTCGCAGTGGCAGCAGCTACAGCAGATGAGAGAGTGGATATTTGGGCTTCCGCTGAGCTGGGACCCACACTGCCTACAAATGAACAGCAGCCCTTTCGTCTCCACGCAGGTCAGACTTCTAAGACGACTTTCAGTGCTTAATTCAAGAATTCAAGCACAGTCACCAGAACCAAGTGATTTTAAATTACTTGGCTTTCAAGTGGTTGGGTGACAGATACTTCAGTCACGTTCATATCATACTGTTACTGGCTTTCAGGTCCTCTAGCAACCTGGACGGAGACTTCTGTCTTCAGAAGGAAGTGAAGAGTTTTTGTTCCTGGCCTCATGTAGTGTGAATTCATGAGAACGTTGGCCAGGCCTTGGGAATGACCACCAATATTCATGCTTTATATGATACCATGTCACCTGCAGTCATTGACATGTCACTCTGGTAGTTCAGAAAGTTGGCATGTAGGGATTTAGCTTGGTGACACAATATTAAAATGGCATCACACAGATATGTTTGAAGCATTGCTTATTTTATTTTATTTTATTTTTGCAGAATAGAAATACTAATAGTTTAATTGTGCTGGGAAGGCACTCAGTTGGAAAAGTGTTCACATACCATGCACAAAGGCACCAGGCCCAGTCCCCAACACTGCATAAACTGGCTATAGTGGTGCACACCAGGGAGACAGAAGTAGGAGTTTCAAACATTTAAGACCATTCTTGGTGACACAGTGACTTTGAGGCCAGACTGTTATATGAAACCCTGCCCTACCCCACCCTAAAAGAGAGAGAGAGAAGGGGACAGGGAGAAAGAAGTAATTTAATTGTTGTTTGATATGGTTATTTCAGAAGCACTACAAATAAGAAAGGGCAAGGCACAATGAAGGATAAACTCACCAGCCTAGGGTTGTTCAAATCCTGCATGCTCCCCCACTGTCAAGACTGGTCCCAGGGCCCAGCTCTTGGGAGTATCCTGCTTAGAGTGTCTGTATACCTGAGGCCTTGGCATCACATAGTTTATACCAACAATGAAATTTATGGTGAACATTGTCATATGTCAAGATCTTTTTTTTTTTTTTTTTTTTTTACCACTTTTCATCACTTTAACCTCTGGGCTGCTGGGTGTCCCAGTTACTTTTCTATTGCTGTAAAGAGACACCATGAGCAAGGCAACTCATACAAAAGAAAGCATTTCATTGGCGCTTGCTTACTATTTCTGAGAGTTAATCCAGACAGCAATGGTGCTGGAGCAGTAGCTGAGAGCTTTGCATCCTGTTCTGTACACAGCAGGCAGAGAAAGAGAAACTGGGACTGGTGAGGGCTTTTTGTCTAGCACAAGTCTTTCAATGAGGCCACACCGTCTCCAACCAGACCGTAGCTCCTAATCCTTCTCACACAGTTCAACAAACTGGGGCCAAGCTTTCAAAGGTATGTGCCTACAGGGACTGTTCTCATTCAAAGCACTGCTCTGCGGCAAGGAGCGGAGGCCAGTTACACAGGCACCGTGTGCCGTGGGGCCGCCCCTGGAATCCAAAGCTCCAAAGCTTCCTTGCATGGCAGCAGTTTCTTTGTCACATTACATCACGTCTGGGAGAAACTGTGTGAGTCTCCAGGTGGTGGCAGTTAGGAGTCCTTAGTGTTTCCTGTGCCCCCCCCCCCTTGTCCCTTCCCATTACTGATATTAATCTCTAGCATTTGGCTAGAATAGATAAACTGGATCATCTTTTGGAGATCCTATGAGTCTCCCTATAAGTCATCAAAAACAAGGATTATCGTGGGGACAGCCTGTAGCGGAAAGTTTTGGTGTCTTAAAAATAACTCAGTTATGTAAACATGTTTTGGTTTTAATCGCAGATGTGGGATATGGGGCTGATTCAGTTGTCTACAGCAGCAGACTATTTACCTCGTTCGGGCCCCTTGTCAGCTGGAAGGAGCTTAATTCTGAGGGCTCTGGAGAGGGAATAAATTCTGGAGTCAGGAGAGAGGTGGGGCTCCGGGAAAGAAGAAGGATGCTGCTGCTCCTGGTTGCTGTGGATGCAGTTTGATGAGAAGAAGTTGGAGACATCCTGAAACAAAGATTGGACTTGCCCCAGGGAACCCAATGACCCTAACCAGCAGGAGGTAGCTAAGAGACCTATGCCCCTCTCCCCACTAACCTTATTTCTCTCCTACCTAGTGTTGGAATGTCAGAGGGGAGTGGGGTGGGAAAAAAAGAGCTATAACAGTCCAAATAAGATAGAATTTAAAAGTAGCACCTACAACAGCCACTGAAAAAAAAAAAAGAAATAAAAATTATCCATTGTATGTCTCCTAAAGATAAGTTAAACACATGGAGACCATACACTTGAGGATTGTTTGTTTGTGTATGTGTATGTGTTTTTTTTCCTTAAATGGAAAACAGATAATTCTCTGTTTAACAAGCTTTTCTTGGTTAATTCACAATAGATATGTTTCCCTACACCCTTAAATACAGAGATGGTATTTGTATGGCATCTCATTGTATAGAATGCATAGAATTTGATGCACTTTTGTCTAATCAATTATCTACAAATAGACATGTAATGCAGTTATTATATAAACGGTTATAATCTGAGTCAGTGAGTGGACTCAGCAAGTTAAGGCCCTTGCACCCAACCCTGGTGTCTGAGTTTGACCCCTGGGACCCACAAGATGGAAAGAGAAACTTCCTGTAACTTGTCCTCCGATATGACAAGAGGGTCACATCATGTGTGTGCCCCCCACACACAAATTAGTAAATGTAATAAAAAAAATTTAAAGACTGTAACGCGAAGATTTAAGAACTGTGGTAAAATCACTTGAAATGATAATTTAGGTGTGCCACGGCAGGCAATGTTCTTCAGACTCATACCAAGAGGAATTCTAATATTTAAGGTGATTGAAATTGGTCTAGAATGTGAAGAAATCCTCACTTACATTAATGGAAGCCTGCATCCCCACACTATTTCCAGTGTATCAGCATCATAGGCTATTAATTACTGTAAGTCTGAAAATATGCAAGACTTTTCACTGAGATTTATTACAATACATTTATCAAAGGTTTTCATCTGTAGAGGAAAAAAAAAAAACTGGCTCAAAGCCCAAATGGCATAAGATTAAATGTGCCCACTAATAGTAATTAGACATCTCCAGGACAAAAACTACCCAAGCTCAGACGAAGGCTGCAGAGGCCAGAGTCTATATCACATATCATTGGCAATGCCTAACACTGTCAGAAAGAAAAAAAAAAAATCAGAAAATGAAATCTATAATCAAGAGGAAACAGCAAGTTAACAAGACCCATGCATGGCTAGGAGATCAGAATTGCCTGAGAAAAACTTATAAAAATAATTACTATAGATGTTAAATGAAAGATGTGAAATCAGCGAGCAGGTGAAAAATTACAAAACAGGGGGAAAAGCACTCTTTAAAATAATCAGAATTTTATTCCGCTGGGTTAAAAAAAAAAAAAAAAAAAGTGAAATTTGCAGAAAAATAGATGGATTCGGGAAGTATATTAAATGAGGTGACCCAAGGTCAGAAAGACAGGATCTACACATCTCCCTCCTATTTGTTCAAATCCAGGCTGGGCTACATGTTAAGATCATATCTCCAAAGAAATCAAAACAGAAAAAAGAAAGAAAATGGGTCAAAGACATTAATGGATTTTTTTAAAAACCAAGACAGAGAGGCAGGTGGTAGAAAGACTTCAACACTACTGGCCAGGGGAACCTGAAAACTGAGGTCACATTGAAGCAGCGTTATGAGCCTAAAGAGATGAGTCGGTGAACAAGCTGCCCAGACTGTGAGTGAGTCTCACACGCAGACGATGGGATGGATGTGAGGTGCCACCAATCGGAAAACACTGGGTGGTTACAGCACTTACCTGCCACTGGCCCACCACCTGTAATGCTGGGAATCTCTCCCAGAGGAATGAAACCGGTTGTTTCACACCATTTGTGAATGTGAGATTTTTTTTTCATAATTGCCAAAATATAAAAATGTCCAAATAAGCCGGGCATGGTGGCTCATGCCTTTAATCCCAGCACTCGGGAAGCAGAGGCAGGTGGATCGCTGTGAGTTCGAGGCCAGCCTGGTCTACAAAGTGAGTCCAGGACAGCCAAGGATACACAGAGAAACCCTGTGTAAAAAAAAAAAAAAAAAAGTCCAAATACCCTTAACAGGTGTGGTGGTTTGATTACACATGGCCTGCAAAGGTCCTTATGTTTGAATACCTGGTCTCCAGGTGGTGGAACTGTTTGGGAAGAATTAGGGGGCGTGGCCTTCTTGGAGGAGGTGTGTCACTAGGGGTGGGCTTGGAGGTTTCAAAGCCCACAGCATTCTCTCTTCTCTGCCTCCTGCCTCAGATGTAAGTTCTTAGTTTCAGCTTTAGCGCCATGCCTACTTGTCTGCTGCCATGTTCCCTGCCATGATGCTCATGTCACCCTCTGGTACTGTAAACCCCAATAAACTCTTACCCCTATAAGTTTCATGGATCATGGTGTCTTATGCCAGCAATAGAAAAGTAATTAAGGCAATAGGTAAACAGATGAACAAACTGTGATATATTTCTAAAATGGAACACTACTCTGCGGGGGGCGGGGGGTAAGGACAAACTTGATCAGTGACACACACAATTTGATTTTAGGGCATCGTTATAAAGTGAAAAGCCTATCTCAGGAAGTCTACATACTGTAATAGTCAAATTCCACAACATTCTCAAACTGACAGAATTACAGAGATGAGGAACACGTTTATGAGTGCCAGGGGAACAGAGATCAGAAGGACAAGAATAGTTTGATGGTAGCACAATAGTGCCGGGTCATTCTCGCGACATAATGGACAGTTCTCATCTCGACAAGTAACTATATAAACCATACAAGTGCACACTGCATAAATGCACACTAATGCACTTGTCTGCAAATATCTGGGAAAGAAACGGTCTGAAGTATTGCACTAACACATTTCCTGGATCTGTGGTTTTGCTCAGGCAACGTGTTGCCACTTGGTGAGGGATGAACAGTCAGGATTCCCATGTTACTTTCTTCCTGTGAATCTATTTTTAAAAACTTTCTTGGGCTGGAGAGATGGCTCCGGGGTTAAGAGTGCCACCTGCTCTTCTAGAGGTCCTGAGTTCAATTCCCAGAAACCACATGGTGGCTCACAACCATCTATAATGTGATCTGATACCCTCTTCTGCAGATAAAGAACTCATATGCAATAAATAAAATAAATAAATCTTTTAAAAAACTTTCTTAAGTCAAAAGACTTTGAAAGACAAAAGCAACATCGTTTAGAGGGGTTTGTAACATATAGAGAAGGTAAAATACACAACAGAGCAACGCAGAGTGGGAAACAGCATAAAATACTGTTGTGTCTGACTGTGAAGTACAGTAATACCAATTTAAGGTCAATTGTAATGATTAAAGAGTGCATATTGACTCTTTACACAGCAATTAATTCTCACCCTAGGTCAATAAGTGATAGACAGATGAGACAGTTAGATCTCTGTAGGGTGTAGCTAGAAAGCAAACAAGGCATAGAATAGAATACTGCAAAGTCCAAAGTTAATCCATAAAGAAGCTACCTCAGATGGAGCAGACAGAAAGAGCAAAATGGCAGACTGAGCCAGGAGCCACAGTGACTCCAAATGAGCTAAGTACTGCAGTGAAAGATATATATAGTCGTGTGTGTGTGTGTGTGTGTGTGTGTGTGTGTGTGTGTAACTCGAAATGCCTTCCACTTACAGAAGGTACACACTAGATACAAACACAGATGGGCTGAAAGTAAAAAGGTCAAAAGATCCAAACACTAGGGCCAGGCATGGTAGCGCATGCCTTTAATTCCAGCACTTGGGAGGCAGAGGCATGCGGATTGTTGTGAGTTCGAGGCCAGCCTGGTCTACAAAGCAAGTCCAGGACAGCCAAGGCTACACAGAGAAACCCTGTCTTGAAAAACAAAAACAAAAACAAAAGCCAAAAACAAAAACAAACAAAAAAGATCCAAACACTAATCCTAAGAATGTGGTTAGAAACCCAGCTCTGTGGTTAGAAAAATAGGCTTTCAGATTGGAAGTATGGCCAGTAAAGCAGAGAAATGGCAACATGAGGGCTGGAGATGTAACCAAACTGGCAGAGTGCTTGCCTAGTGTCATAGTTAGGGTTTCATTGCTGTGAAGAGACACCACGACCAAGGCAACTCTTCTAAAGGAAACTAGTTATGAGGGCTGCAGAGGCTTAGCCCATTGTCACGGCAGGGAGCATGGCAGCCTGCAGGCAGACAGGGTGCTGGAGGAGCAGAGGGGTCTGCATCTTGATCCGAAGGGCAGCCAGGAGGAAACTGTCTTCTGCACTGGGCAGAGCCTGAGCATGTATCCTGCCTCCAGAGTCCCCCAACAAGGCCACACCTCCTAATAGTGCCACTCCCTATGGGCCAAGCATCCAAACACATGAATCTGTGGGGGCCACACCTATTCACACTGCCAGCTGGCATGCTTGAGGCCCTGGGTCCTCTCTCTAGCATGGCGTAAGCCAGGTACGGTGATATATGCCTGTAATCCCAGCACTTGGGAGACACAATTCAAGAACATCTTAGGCTACACACTGAATTTCGTAACACCCTGGGATACATGGGACCCTGAATCAAAATCATAATAAAATAAAACGATGATGATAGTGGTGGTGGTGGTGGTGAAACAATCACCTTAACAGGACACGGTAACCTTAAAAATATACATGGATCCATCTTCCTTCGTGTGCAGCTCATGAAACTGAGCCAGGTGTATGGTCTTAGCATGCTATGAGTTCCAGGCCAGCTTGGTCTACTTAGTGAGTTCTAGGCCAGCCTGGTCTATATAGTGAGTTCCAGGGCATCCAGAGCTATAGAAAACAAAACAAAATAAAACAAACAACCCCCCCCCCAAAAAAAACAAAAAAAACAAAAAACAAACAAACAATCCATCTGGCACCATAAATAAAGGAATGGCATAGAATATGACGAAGAGGATGGTAAAGATGGCTCAACAGACAAAACAAGCACTTGCCTTGTAGGCCTGATGGGAAAGAACTCCAGAGTTGTCCTCTGAGCGCCATATGTGCATCCGTACCCCCCTACATATACCATACACTGTAATGGTGGCGCACAGCCATGGGTAACTCCCGTTCCAGGGATCGGACACCTTCTTCAGACCTACACAGCCACCAAGCACATCCATGCAGGCAAAACACACACACACACACACACACACACTAAAATAAGTCTAACAACAAAATTTTAATTGAAAGGACAGAAGTGACATCTACGATCCCACTCGGAGATTTTGCCATTCCTCTCTCAGCATCCACTTGCTTTTTAGGACAGTAAGGTTTTGACAGGTCAGGTATTTCCTAGAGTGGGTCTCAGTTTCAGCTCATCTGATGCTTCCTTGTGGTTACATTCAGGTCATTCGACTTTGGCAGGGTCCTCGCAGGAGTGACTGTGAATCAGTGGTTCCAACAGGGATGCGACACAGTCTGTGCCTTATGAATAATGTCCAGCACTGTCCTTTGATGGGGGGCGGGGTCTGCCTGCTTCCTCTATAGCAAGGTCCTCCCTCCCAGTGGTTCTGTGGATGGTGTGAAACCTGCTCCTCAGCTCATTGTTTTTTCCTGGTCAGCGTGGGTTCATGTTCTTAATTCAACATTACTACCAATATGTATTTTGGCATGCTGGGTGTGGGTGGTGGCTCATGCCTTTAATCCTAGCAGTCAGAGATGGTCTCTGAGTTCAAGGCCAGCCTTATCTGATTACTACATACACAGTGAGGCCGTGTACTGCCCTGCTCCCACAAACCCACCCCCTACAAATACACATATGTAGTGTCAAATCGTCTTGAATATGGCCATGGGAGCTTCTTCAGATGGCTTCTATGTCCTTTTGATGAGCCTTTGTCACTGTTTAAGAAGTTATTATTAGTGTGTATAGTGTATGTGTGCAGTGGGGGTTAGGTGAACATGTGGAGGTCCGAGGAAAGCTCTGTGGAGTCCGTTCTCCCCCACCAGGCTTGCAAGGCATCTCACCAGCCCCTTCATCAGGCATCCCTTTCTTTATGATACCCGAGGACCCTGGCTTATTTTGCATGTCTTATCCCAGAAGCAGCCACTTCTTTAAGGAACTTTGGACACTGTTCAGGTCACATAGTTCCTGCAAACAAAGGTCTCGGTATGAGGTGTGCGCTGTCTTACTGGGATATCACAGTCCTGAGGTCTTCTCTGTGGACAAGTTAAGGAATAGTTGTGCAGGCACATGCCCACACCCCCGTGTGTGCATGTATGTGTGCGTGTGTGTGTGTCCATCCATCTACACTGAAACCATAATCTGATAGTGTAGCCTTTGATTCTGCGCTGCCATTTACTCTAGTGTTTGGCCTCTTCCAGTTATGAAACAGTCTCTTTCCATCTGATAAGACTTCACAGGGCGGGAGAGATGGCTCAGCCATTAGTTGCATTTGTTGCACTTTCAGAGGACCTGTGTTCGATTCTCAGCACCCACCTAGTGGTTCACAACCATCCATAACTCCAGCTCAGGAGACCCAGTGCCACCCTCTGAGCTCCATGGACACAAAGCATGCATGTGATATACACTACATATAGGGGGGGGAAAACACTGCATATAAAGCAAATGGATAGGTCTAATAAAAGAAAAAATTTAAAGCCTTCTCTTTTTGGTGCAAACATTGCTTACATTGTCCCTGATATGCTTACTTCTCTGATTACTCCACAGTGTCCCCCAACCCAGTCAAGGTGCATCTTAGAGGATGCCTCACCTGCACAGCGGTTTACACCCAGTGCCTCTTCCTTTCCTTTCTCGGGATTGTCTAACTGCTGTGAGCCATGTTTTTTTCCTGACCGGATGTGAGTTTCTTGCTAGTCTTCACTAAGCAGGCAGGACATTGCTAACACAGTGTCTAGTCTGTGGATCCCATGCAGCATGGCAGCCTGAACCTGACAGTCACTGCTCTGGACTCTCAATCCTATCAAATTCCTGGCTTTCCCATTGGTTTAGACTAAATTATACCCTCTCTTGTTACTCAGTTTCCCTCCAAGGCACTCAAGAGAAGGAAGAAAAAAAAAAAAAATACTGGACTGGCTGTATGACTTGGAAAAAGGAGGCCCTGTAGACAGCACAGTCACAGAGCATCATGGCAGGCAGTCCTAGCTGCTGTGGGGGAGCTGGCTATAAATAAGGACAGTGTCTTGGGATTGGGGGGAGGGCGGGTTGCCGAAAAATGACCCAAGTAGGCCCCAAGGAGGAAGCCACGGGTCACACTTACCCTGTGTCCTAAGGACTACCCCAGCCCCCCTTGCTATCAAACCTGTCCAAAACTTCTAAAACTGCAACACGTGTTACACTATAGTGTCACCAGCAACATTCAAGGCCAAAAATTACAGAGGATTTACCAAAAACATACAAACAAACCAAACTCATCTTGTTTCATGGTTTTGCACTGAGCTGCATTCCTAGCTGTGCTCAGCACATGCCGCTGGCCTCATCTTCCTGCAGGTCCTGTATCCTCCCCACCTACTACCCCCCCCCCCCCCCCGCACCGGTTCCACATGCCTGGCTGAATGGACCAGAGAGCCTCATGTTGGAGACCTCCGGTAAAACCAACTCCCCATCTGTCTTAGCCTTTCCAACATGCCTGCCTCTGTTCCCTATGCCAAATCTCTCAGGGGCCACCAGGCCGGCTCTGCTGCAGACCTGCGTCCCTCCGGCTGCAACACAAGACACGAGGGGTCAGAGCAGCGCCCGGGTCCTGTGTTGTAGCCTGAGGAGCCGCATCGCATCATGTCCTGTGAGCCCAGGCAGCCTGCCCTGCGTGACTCCTCCTCTAGGTGAGCTGCTGGCTTTTGCTTGGGGAGTCCCATCTGCTGTGTACTCAGTGAGGAAGCTGTAAAAAGAACAGAAAGCATTATGTGTAGTGGGTCCTGGGACTGGCACTGTCCTGCCACTCCTACAGGAAAACCCAGTGATCGTGCCTGGTGCAGAACCCTGCATGGGCCACAAGCCTGGTGGTGATGTTGGGCGACAGAGGCTATGCACAAATTTATGGCCACACTCCTCTTCCTCTAAACAATAAATTATGGCTGCTTATAAGCCACTAATTATAGTTTAGTACAATGACACTTCCTGGGAAGCAGCTCTTACTCTAATACCATGATGAGAATTTTATAAATGCCAGGCTGATACAATGAATTGCCTTGGATTATAAATATCTTCACTGGGAGAATGGCAGTAAACACAACATTATTGCTACCCACTTGCACCAGGCCTATGGAGGATTTATTGCTTATTTATGGCTTGTTTTTATTTAAAAAAAAAAAAACTCTTGTATAACATTTTTGTGCAGATTCTTTTTGGTGAGTCATTTCGGTGCTTTCTTATAAAAATCAAATGAAGCCGGTCTAATAACGAGATAGTGTCCTGGTGTCAATGCCCCCTAAGTGGCATGCTGATAATTTTTCTCCAGACTCACTGGCAGGCATACTCTTCACGGAGAAGCCCATGGTCTTCAGGACTGAGGAGTGAAGAGCTGTATTCCCCTCCCTCTCTCCCACCTTTTTTCCCTCCTTCCTCCCTTCCTTCCTTCTTCTCTCCCTCCCCCTCCCTTTCCCTCTGCCTCTCTTTCTCCCTCACCTGTCCCCCTTTCCTCCCCCTCTGCCAGTCTTACTGTGTTTCCTAGCTAGTCTCTAAGGCCCCAGGCTCAAGCCATCAGCCTTTCGGGTTGGGTGGCTGGGACCAAGGTGCGCCCCTGGCTCCAGCCCTCACCTGGCTGGTCTCTGTAGGACAGACGTGTCTGTTGGTTCTAGCAGAAGGTGGTAGGCTTTGGGGACAGATGTGACACTGAGTTTCGGTGCAAAACTTAAGTACCACACGTTTTTCCACCAATGAAAGAAGCCGAGAATCTCAAGACTTGCATAGCTGGAGATGGGATGATGTCACATCACATCCACCTTTGTGGCTGGATTTAAAATTAAACAATTCAGAGAGGAAATAAAATCCCTTCTGTTACCCAAATTACCTAAAGGGTGTTTGAGAGGCTCTTCACGGCTGACATGGCAGCTGTATCTGCTGAACCATCCTCTCCTAGCACTGTCAGACACGCCGAGAGGTGACAGAGGCCTCATAGGAACAGTGTCATCCCTGTTGGCAGCCATTCCCTGTCCCTTCCCGGCCCTCTTCCTCTCTGGCAGAGATGGTGACCACACCTGAGTGATTCTTTTCTTCACTGAAATCTCCTTACCTCCAGAGGGAGGCAGGAGGCTCATAAAACACCCCAAGAAATACCTACAGTTCACAAGCCCCTCCCAGGATTTATAGAAGCAGTAAATAGTTGCTGAAGAGGAGGCTGTTCTGTGGAGCTGCCTATAGGTTGTGCAGGGTGCTCCGGGGATGCAGTTTTGTGAGTCACCACTACTCTGGGAAGGACTTATTTGTGAGGTGCCGTAAACCATCTTTGCTCCTGTAAGTAACCCCAATACACTCACTGGCTCACCACGATAGACTTGGGTAGTTATTTGTCACTAGTACTCCATCTGGGATGGGCAGATGTTTGTTAATCGCCCTAGGAAAAGTCACACAACACTTGGAAGTCAAGATGAACCCCACATCTCCAGGAACCAGGGACAAGTAATCGAAGTGTGGATCAGCGGGAACAGGGCTGTGTGAGCCTCTGCACCTGCCTTGTGTCATGGCTTCCTGGGTGACATGGGCTAGGTCCTCTTCCCAGACTACATTCAAGACTCGAACAGTGGAAGAGCAAGCAGGGGAACACATGGGCAGGGACAGTGACAAGTGGGGCATGTAGCAAGCCAAGGAAAAGAAAAGCCC